>NW_011494945.1:3774395-3794898 GCF_000754665.1 Bison bison bison | reverse complement strand
CCCCAAAAAAAAAAAAAAAAAAAAGAACAGAAAAAAAAATGTTTCACTTTCCATCTACAGAGGCAGAAAAATTAAAAAATAGCAGAAGTTAACATCTATTTTTCTGAATTTCTTTATTGTTTGGCAATATTCCTTAAAGTATTGGCAAAATGATAATCTTCCTTTTCTTCCCCGATATGGGCCTCAATCTCTACAGTTAGCTCTCAACATAAATACTTTAAGGTCACCAAACTTTTATAAAAGTTATTTTATTCTTGACATAGTATATCTTTTTTCAGTTCAGTTCAGTTGCTCAGTTGTGTCCAACTCTTTGTGATCCCAAGGACTGCTACCCATGGACTGTAGCTAAAGTTCTACAGCAAATTAAAAAACTATTTCATAAATTGAGTCACACATACTGTATATATACACTGAGGTTCTTAACATATTTTGTGCTATGACTCTTTCAATAGTTTGGTAACACATATGGGCTCCTTCATAAAATATTTTAAAATCACTCAATAAAATATGTAGGAATACAAAGGAAACCAATTATATTGAAATACAGTTTCAAAATACCAAAATGATAAATATGTGATATATATGTACTTCTACATTAAGGCACTAAATAATAAAATCTAGTAGCAGATCTAATATGGTATGGGGAGGTAGGAGGGAGGAGGGTTCAGGATGGGGAACACATGTATACCTGTGGCGGATTCATTTCGATATATGGCAAAACCAATACAATATTGTAAAGTTAAAAAATGAAATAAAATTTTAAAAAAAAAGTGAAAGTGAAAAAAAAAAGAAGTAGCAATAAACAAAAATGGTATTTTGAGATATATATGACAACTATAACATGGAATGAAAAATACCTTTAATTTCTACTAAAGACAAAATCATAGATACTGCTAATATTACTGTGGTTTGTTGCTGACATTCACAATTCAAGAAAATGCTAAATTTTAGTTAGAGAAAATAAAGATTTAATTTTTTCTCACCTAGTTCACAGACCCACCGAATTCTCTTCATGAACTCCTTAGGGAGGTTTATGAAGCCCAGGTTAAAAACTCACATATGATATATTTATAATATTTTACAAACTGTTTGAAATGAGACATTCTATGTGTGTATAGGAGTCAAAATTAATCTGAATTGTAAATTACTTTTAATGTGCTTAGAAGTATTTTTAATAGACAAAACAATTACCACAAAGAAGTTTCCACCACAAAAAACAAATACTTACCCCTGATGCATAATAGAACAGTAATCCATTTGGCTGTAATGTTCGGAAATTAAAACCTCCTTCAAAGCCATCAAAAAAAGATATTTTCTGACTTGAAGCAATGTAACTCTGTCCATTGAAATATGCTCTGCGAGATATCTGTGTGCCAAACAAAGTATGAATATAGAGTTTGTGATAATTATCAAATGCCTAAAATGTCCATTTCCTACATACCAAAGGCCTTATCTGCTAGCTCCTATATTAATAGTTGTGTTTTAATTTCTGGTTTATGCTAGAATTCAGGCCTGTTAGCCTTCCTTCTGTATGCTGCTAACAGATGGGGTTTCAGCTTGCCTACTTCCTCTACTATGAGTGAGTGAAGATGCTCACGTAGCCTCTCTGGGCTTTGGCATTCCAGCCACTGAAGGGTGAAGCAACTGGACAAGTCCAGAGGATTCCCATAAGCCTTTTTAGCTTAATGATCCTTCTGTCTGCTGATGGCAGAAAGGAACCCAAGGTGTACACAGGATCACAGAGAAAAGAGAGTTTTGTCAGCTTTTAAGAAAGGTAAGGTTCTTGTCTATTTATTAAAAACTTTTCAACTGTGTACTTACAAGAGAGTCTTCTGGGCATCCATAGCCAACTCCCAGGGTTTCTGTCTGTTCTAATAAATTGAAATCTTTCTTTTGGAACTGGAAGCCCTTCATGCATCCTCTGAAGTTGATATCTAGGGGAAGATGTGCTCTTAAGGTCCTAGAAAAGAAAATCAGTCTTTACTGATACAGCTGTGATGATGATGGTGGTGGTAGAGGTGATGATGATGTCACCCAACATATGCAGGATGTAAAATTTGATTTTATTTATAGTTATTTTTAACACCTTTGTAATTATTCACATTTTCATGCTTTCTTTCATAAGTACACAGTAATTTCTAATCTTTGCATACAGAACAGCTTTATTCTGCATGGAAACAATTTGTTTACTTCTTTATAGTTTTCAAGATCCTTTAACTTACATCAGCTCATTTTATCTTTATAACAATTCAGAGAGCTAGATGGTGATGCTATTCTTTCTCTTTTACAGATGATTAATAGGTTCAAGCATAATGAATTGACATATGTATAGATCAAAAACTGTGAACTCTTGGCAGTTTCACATGGTTTACCTATAAAATGAAATATTAAGTCTTTTTTTTCCCTATGTCACAAATAGAAAGTTAGGATTTGAACCCAGGTCTTCAGTTGTCCACTAATCCTACTTGAGTCATGAACTCAATTACTTGTCTTACTTGCAACACACTACTCAACCAAGGCTAGAGAAGTTTTCAATGAACGTTGGGACTTTGGAGCAATAGGAAAGTGAGAAATCCTTTATCTTTAAGATCAAAGATGGCATTTTGCTCAAAACAGTACCCATCACTATGCCTAATAGATAGGAAGTACCCAAGAACATAGTATTGGATACTGAATGAATACAAAGTTAATTCTGAGTAAGTTGCAATGACTTCAATGTATTTTAGATGAACACTGACCAAACTAAGGGGTAACAGTCTCACTGTATTCTGCTCTCACAAGATCATGTCTGGATGACATGCTAATTGATAGATTAAGTTGCACATGTAGCAACCACAATGGTTAAAGATCCCAAGTGCCATGGCTGAAGGAATGAGGATATTTAGTTTGGAAAGGAAGCTTAAAGTTAGGGTCTTATCCCAGAAAAATTAGAATTTCTGGAGAATGACTGTGGGTAGTGATGTTTATAAACATTCTCTAGGTCATTCTAATGAGAACCAGGGTTGAGAGTGACTGGACTGGAATATCAGAATATCTTAATGCTTCTCTCAGTTTAGGATCTCTCATGCTATGAATTGAGTGTAATAAGAGACAGTTGAATTTTTTAATATATCAGAATAATATTTCATTACACTTAATTTGGGTTTCCCAGGCAGCGCTAGTGGTAAAGAACCCGCCTGCCAAGGCAGGAGACATAGGTTCTATCCCTGGATTGGGAAGATTCCCTTGAGGAGGGCAGGACCGCTCACTCCAGTATTCATGCGTGGAGAATCCCATGGACAGAAGAACCTGGTGAGCTACTGTCCATAGGGTTGCAAAGAGTTGATACGACTGAAGAGACTTAACATGCACATATACTTCCCTGGTGGCTCAGCAGTAAAGAATCTGCCTGCAAATGCAGGAGACGTAAGTTTGATTTCTGGGTAGAGAAGATCCCCTTTTGGAGGAAATAGCAACTCACTCCAATATTCTTGCCTGGGAAATCTGATAGACAGAAAAGCCTGGCAGGCTACAAACCATGGAGTCACAAAAGAGTCGGACACAACTCATTAACTAAACAACAACAACATACTTAATTCACAACTTCTGGAACAGGCTTAAAATTTTGGTTTACTCTCAGATACTATTTGAGAGTTCAAATAACTCTAAATTAATACTAAAACAAAAGTAAATGGACACAATGCTTCTTTGCTTTCACATATGCTCTACCTTTCTTCTTGTGGATGAGAAATACTGCATTAGACCATGTTCTAAGAGTAATACATAAAGACTTTTGTAGATCACATTTACCCGATGCTAATTTAAGGGGGTCACAAGGACTGGCTGCACAGGGCACACAGGTGTATGACTGTGTGTGTGCCCTTGCACATGTGCACAGAAGTAGTAGGTGGGAAGGCTCAAACACTTACTACACTTCTGGATGTGGAGTCCTCAGCCCAGTGCGTTAGGAACAAACAGCTTAACAAGGACAAAAAAGCTTACCTTGATTGTAAGATTTCTGGGGGAGCTCCTCCTATGTATATGTCTGTAAAAGGTATCTTCATCTTTTCATTATCCATGCTCTTGACATGTCGTCTGTCAACTACCAAAATCATTTTCTTATCATTGTGGTAAATGATTGAGATCTGGGAGAAATAATACATAATAAGTCCTGATCATTGCTTAACAATCAGATTTTTGAAGACTGCTATGTATTTTAATTATTTAATAATAATTTAATTATTATTCATAATTATTTAATTATGTTGTAACAGCTGGGCTTCCATGATCTTATGCTTATTTGTTTACAAAATGGGCAATAGCTCTTCCTTCCTTCCTCACAGACATGAAAACTCTTAGTCATATTACCAGAAGTTCCCATTTGCTGGAGAAGGATTCCATATGGATTCACAGCTAGCCCAAGAAAAATTCTGTTATGAGATCAACTTTTTAATTAATATTTTGCTCCTTTGAGGGGATTCAGGAAAAAAGTGTAAACAGGTGACTTCTGTTGCCAGATGTCATTTTTTTGTGACATGATAAGCTTTAATGAATGTGGGAAAATTCTAGTCAGAGAAATAGTTAAAATATTCTTCTGTTGTAAACCACCCTCATGAAGGCTATGGACTTTGAACTGAAAAGAGAAATATAGCCTCTACTCTGCATTTTAGTTCAACTTAGACAATACTGTGACTTCTACATATTTTATTAAAGTATAGATTTAAAGTAGTTGTTAGTAAAAACAGATGAAATATCAGTATACTGCACATCTATATCACGACAGATGAGCATTCTCTGTGGGTTCTCATTTATAAGAAAACCTGTGTTACTATTTTCTAGGTTTCAGGGAAAAGGTTTAAAAAGGAAATTCTTCACTTATATCTACTCTTTTGATATTTAATGGGACTCAAGGAAAAAGCAAAAACAAAATGGCTTTATATCTACATTCTCATTTTCAACAAAGGAGTCTTTTGATCAATGAAGCAATTAAAATGTATCTTCACTGACTCTTTTACTGGAAACTCCAATATGATAAAAATGTCCACTCTTTTGAAGCAAATGTTATCCTGGAGTTGAGTATATGAGGGCCTTTCATTGGTTTTTATATGTGAAAGTGTTCATTTTAATTACTTTCTCACCTATCTCATTTGACCATGCGATTAGATCAATAGATCCAAATACAAATAAAACAACACATTCAAACTGCAATGATCAGTACCTCATGGTATTTTGCATCATTAATTTGAGCTTTCTTTAATGTGTCTTCAAGATGCACAGGGCCGTTGCTAAATCCAAAGTCATAGAACACATGTAGGTAACCACTGCGCATTTCCAAGCTGAAAAACATACTCTGTGGAGAAGAAAAAAAGCTGTAGACATGAGAGTCTGCTATTATGAAAGAGCAGGTTTAGCTGAATTTGAGAAATAACAGTACACTCTCTATTATTGAAACTGTCTGAAGACTACAGAAGTCTCATTAAATTCTTACTATGAAATAAAAATCACAACTACATTCAGATCAGCAGTTACATCTAATATACCAAAGTTTTAATATTCACACACAATTTAAAACAATTATCTTCTACTGTTTTTACTTGTGAATTAATGAAAATTTAAATTTACCTTATTGATTTTTAACAATCTTGAAAACAGAGTACTATAGGCCATATGTATTCAACAGCCCTATTTTAAGGCAATGTTTGAAAGTTGTAACAGGCCAACAGATGTGACTACATTTCATTTTTAAGGGCAAAATTGATACCACTGAAAAATAATTCCAAGGTATACTGAAAAGAATCTTGGAAAATTATCAGTAAATACAGGTAAAAGGAAAAGAAGGCCCACTTCTGTAACACTGGATTTACATAAATAAACATGGAATTATTATGCACTTAGATCACATGATATTCAACAACCAAAGTAATTCTATAACACTCAAGTAATTTACTGGTCAGGCTTGCTTGTTTTAGAAGATAGTTCATAGACACAAGAATTCAGTGGATACGAAGAATAAAGTATTATGGTTGTTGTTCAGTTGCTAAGTCGTGTCCGACTCCCCAACCCTAACTATCTCCTGGAGTTTGTTCACGTTTATGTTCATTGAGGTGGTGATGGTAAAGTCCCAATTTCACTGAAAGTGATCTCTTGGACAGAGTTTATATACTCCTAAGAATGTGGTACACAATCCACTGGGGGATAGAAAGAAAACATTTCAACTTCTATTTATACTCATTTTAAAACTCTAAAATAGAGAAGCCAACTTTTAATATTTAATACATAGATTTACTGTGGGCCTTCATTTTTTCCTTTGAGTGGGTTTTCAAAGGATTCAGATTCACACTTTGAGAATGAAGTTCCACACTTGAAGGTGGGCCACGGCCCACTCTGCACTGATTTCTTTGTGTTTAGCCTATTACACGGAGAAGGCAGTGGCACCCCACTCCAGTGCTCTTGCCTGGAAAATCCCATGGATGGAGGAGCCTGGTAGGCTGCAGTCCATGGGGTTGCTAAGAGTTGGACACGACTGAGTGACTTCACTTTCACTTTTCACTTTTCACTTTCATGCATTGGAGAAGGAAATGGCGACCCACTCTGGTGTTCTTGCCTGGAGAATCCCAGGGACAGAGGAGCCTGGTGGGCTGCCGTCTCTGGGGTCACACAGAGTTGGACACGACTATAGTGACGCAGCAGCAGCAGCCTATTACAATTACTGCAGTTATGGGTACCTGGTTACATGGATTTATGAATAAGGCCACTTAATAATAGAATATTTATAATGATTTTCTACTGGAATATTGTGATGTGAAAATATTCTGAGACACATAGATATTTTCAGATTAATTCCTATAAATTACTAAAAATGTGGTCAAATTTTGAGAGCATTACACATTTGCTTTATAAAATGAATTATTCTAAACTTATTGACTTTTACTTGTGATGACAAATGTCTTTTAGTAGTATGAACCCCCCTAGCTACTTAAAAAATATACTTGATCTGTTGCTTCAAGGTAGGGACATTATAACAATGAAGGAGAAACTATTTTGGTGGGGAAGAAAGTTGTACTCTGGAGAGATGGTTTTTAAAAAAAAATCTGAAAAATTTTCTACTGTTAAGTAAATTTGCTGATGAAAGCAATGTAATTTTTCATGTTTTTATGTACTACCATAAAAACTCTCATATCTACTCTACTAAAACTTTTCTGGAAAAAAAAAAGTTTTTTTTTTTTTTTAAAGTTTAAAAGTTTTTCAAATGAAGATTTTTAATGGTCTTGAATTCTTCTGTTGAAGTTTACAAAATGATATACTATCTGATTAGCTTCTAAGAACTGACATCAGGGAAGATGAAAATGTACCAGCCATTTTCAAAGACAACTTCTGCCAATCAGTGAATGAAATAATAATGATATCATGATTTACTAAGCATAGCCAATGATATACTTCCTACATTTTTTTTATATGAGTTTTCTTGTCTAGTTATGATGGCCAATAAAACCTAGTACTAGAATAAACTAGACTCATGATAAGACTTTAGTATCACAAAGAATTTAATGTGACTTTAAAAATACTTTAACATATTTAATTACATTGTTCTCACTAACACTACCATTAATAATTTTTGTGTCACTAGCAAAATAAAAATAATTTTTTAAACTTCTTTGTATTCTTGCCTGGAGAATCTCATGAACAGAGGAGCCTGGAGGGCTACTATCCATGGGGTCACAAGAATTGGACACGACTTAGTGGCTAAACCACTACCACCATTTTACATTTGCATTTATTTCAACATTTTATATTTATATAAATTATATTTCTCCTAGTTTTGAATATTATATTCATATATAGTATGTGTATATCATTAATAAAGAAATGCATATATATATACACACACACATATGTTAAGCATTCAAACTCTTTTTTAACTGATTAGGGCATATGATTTAAAAAGTAAGCGCTAAATTTCTGTAGACATATACAAAGAGTTGGACACCACTGAGTGACTGAACTGATGCTCATTTAGATCTTGGTGCTGATTTTCATCAAAGTTCTCTTAGTTTATTGAATGTATTATATTTAATATACATCTAAAAATATAGTGCAGGGAAATGCCATTTCATGGCTGCTTTTACTTACTGCTGACATCATGTCCCTGCAGGAAAAGAAAACCAATTTTGCTCTATAAACTAAACCTTCAGCTTTATTGCATGACACACTCAACTTGGGAAGGTTCCTAGAAACACAAATGGTGGAAAGTAAAGGCAGTAAGGGAGAAGATGTAGGACTTTCTACTCACTCCATTGACCATGAGGAGCACGAGGCCATTGTCAGCTGGTGTTCTGACTTCGATGTCAAAGCGAGTCACCTGACCAAACTTCCCTCTCCTTGTGATATCCCTCACTATGGCATAACTAGAGCCATCGAAGAAATAGCTGGCAGCCCGACTCTGCGTAAAGGCCAGTTTGTCTCTGAAATAAAAATGCGAGGATCATATAAACATGACAGTATCTGTTATGCTTTCAAATGAGGTTCTTTTCAACCCATTCTCATGACATTTCCCATGGGTCTTATAGCATTTAAATGAAGTCCTGATGTCTGCATGTGAGACATAAAGAAGCATTTAAAAAAAACTGTCTGTGATGGATTTTTTTTCTTAGCACCCTGTGTGCTAAGATAACAGAAGGTTCTAGTGAGACCCTAGTTTCTGTAATCCAAAACCAAAGCTGCAATTTAGGAGTTTAACTTTTTAATAATTGTGCATGCTTGTTATGATAGAGAAGAACTGAAAAGTTGTTTACATGCATGACTATTAAGCAGTTTCAAAATTTGTTTTCCCTAAGAAAAGACTGAAAACCTGAGTATTGACCCACACTTGTCCTATTTGCAGTTCTTGCATAGCCACCAAATTTTCAGTGCTCTTAGCATGCTCTTACCTGGCACAGGGCACTGATTTGGAGGGGTCCATATTATAGATGTGCTTAAAGTTGTACAAGCTGATCACATCATTATTCAAAGTGGCCAATTCCAGGCAGCCAACAAAGCCAGGCAGGTTTAAGCTAGCAGGGAGCTGTGAAACAAAGTGAAATCAATTCTCCCATGACTACATTCCATCTAGTCCACACAGATCAGGCTGGGAGACAAAGGTCAAGGGGACCTTCCCGTTGACAGAAATATCATTCTAGACCTGAGTTTGTGTCTATTCTATGCTAAACCATTCAGATATAGAATGATTGTTCAGTTGTTCCTATCTTAGCAGAGAGGGTGTGGGTTTACTGAGCATATACTATGTGCCAGTCACTCGCCTGACAATGGATTCATGACCAAAGTCCATCCTCACACTAGCTCCATGAGGTAGGTATTCCTGTCCTCAGATAGAGAGAAAGTAATTCTCAGAAAAGTTCAATATTGTGCCTCTAACTAGTGAGTAATAGTTCTGCACCTGAAATTGTAGATCAACTCCTTATCTTCTTGGGCCCTCCCTGAATCTGCCCTTCATCAGGTCTCATCTGTCTCCCTAGATCCTACCCCCTCCCACATCCCAGGTATTTCATTTCCTGCTTGTGTATCAGCTGAAATAACTGAGTTTTTGAAACTGTCATCTGTACACCTGAAGACTAGCTATAAACCTACAAGGTACAGGCATTCTTGCAGTAGGTCGGGTAATATTAATTATAAATGCAGGTATCAGGATGAAACACATTTGATATTCAAGTTTTAGCTATAGCATGAAAGTATTTGACACTATGAAAATATACGTAGCAGAGATCAGATTTACACAGCATATTTACAGACCCTGATTCAGAATTCTACCACCCACTGACCTAAACTCTGTTTTTAATGTATCAAGGTTTCCAATCAACCCCGAGTCACTGTAGGTGTTATGGACTTCTAAAAACAATCATTGTAGATTTGCAATTAAGTAAAAATATGGCTGGATAGCTCACCTTGAAGTTTGATGGCACGCCCCCAACATAAAACACAGTATCTTCGGGATCCAGATCCAACAAGGAGTCATCTCCAGCAAATTCTCCCTTTTTAATAAACTTTTCCTCTGCAGTGCTACTTAGACTTGGGACTGTTAAAAACACCTTTCCATGTTTTCCTACCCTGTTCAGATAAAGAATTTTCACTCCTTAGTATCCAGATAATTTGTATAAAATACGTGTGTTTTTTTTTTTTAATGTCAAAATGTGAAAATCCCTTCATCACAGGCTTGGTGACTTGATTTTGTCATTTTTGTAAGCATTTACATAATGTCAACAATCAATGGGAAGGGGAAAAACCACAGTCCACTTTGGAACTGGATTTGTAGATTGGCCAGATTAAAAAAAACAATAATCAGATTTCTATTTAGAAGTGATGACTATTTTTTCTAATTTTTTGTTTTCTACCAAGGTACTTGTGAAGAAATACATAAATAATGGAAGAAAGAGGAACAACATCCACAGAAAGACTGTGTGTATGTTATCTGTGTGTGCGTGAGTGCATTCAACAGATTTCTTACGAAATGTGCAGATCAGCCCTGCATCATGGATTCACTTTACCTTTCAATCTTGACAATGCTGAAGTAAGCAGGCCAGGTACTGACAGGCTTCGAGTCCAAGGGAATCTCTACATCCTTAGTTCCCAAATTATAAACGTACACCAGGTTGTCATTTTTGATTGCAAGACCCATGTACTCTTTTTTGGCCTGAAATGTTAAGAAGTCTTGTAAATAAAATTTATATGAATGAATATCATTTTTGTTCTCATTTCTTTAAAGGACAATTAGCAATCTAAATGTTTGGCTGTCTATAAGGCATATCTGGCTTGAATTATTACCAGAGTTCCTGTTAGACTGGGCAGTGCCTCCTTCTTTCCAGCCTCCCTATGGCTGCATCAGTGTGAAGCCCCTGCCCGCTACCCACCCCCACCACACCCCTCTGTGCCTGTCTAAGTATACCCTGGACAGGAAGGCAAGCAACTCTGGGCTTGTGGACATTTGATGGCTGCCCGGAAGGTGCTAACCTTGTTTCATTAATCTGGAAATATAATGCCGCCTGCCAATACCGACTGCTGTATACCTTCAAGCAGGGTTCAGCATTAAATATAGTAAGTCTCTGTACTCTGGATGTCTTTGAAATGCAGCATTCAGACTCCTGAGTTTGCAGTGTGAGGGTGATATGAGGAAACCACAGAAATATCCCCCACAGAGGAAGAATTACCTGTCCCACACAAAGAAGGAATTGCTACTTTAGTCTTGGTCTTCTGATCTACACCTTCTGAGGTGCTAGAATGGGAATTTTGTTTGTTTGCACAGGTAGTTTTTTTTTTTTGAGGCAAGAGAAAAGCACTTATCTTTCCTTTTAATGTAATTCCATCTTGTAAAACCACTTGCTCTTACGTTTTTGCTTCCGAGGTACAGGATGAACTGATCTGCAGTCACAGCCAGTTCCGACTGCTTCGCAGGAGGAGGCTTCATGTACAGGCTCAGAGATGTAAAGGTCTTTAAGTCATCCATGCTGGCTCTGGGGTGCACCTCGACTGCTGACTGGCCATCAAACATCATGGAGACTTGGATCTGAAGTTAGAAAATTATTTCATTAAAGCGCAGCAGTACAGAAATGGGCATAGTGCTTTCCCATGGTTCTCAGTGGGCTTCCCTCATTTCTTAGGCGGTCTCTGAGCTTTACTCATGACCTCCAAGCCTTTGTTTACTTATGTCCTTATCTTGTTGGAGAAAGGATATAAAGAAGATAATACAGCTTAAATTTAAAGCTAGGTGAAAGAAAAAGGCAAAACAAAAAGGCAACAAAGTAGGTCTAAGAATGAGGGTAAATATGAATTCCACAATGAACTACCTATTTGGTTAAAGTGAACTAAACAGCTTGAAAGGATACTTTGTTATACAATTCACAAGGCCCATAAATTTAACAACTAACTGATCAGGAGAATAATAACTAATCTTGGGTTCTAATACAGCTAGGACCTTCTCCCTAGGGTCTTCAAAAGAGGAGCGCTGGTGAGGCTGTGAGCAGTATCCTAGACCATGTTTAGACAGTTGGGAGGGGTCTAGACTCAGCTTCTAAGTCTTATATGAGGTCTTGAAATCTGGCTCTACCACTTACTAGCTGTGGAACCATGAGCAAATCACTTAAACCTGCAGTTTCCTCATCGTTAAATGAGGACAAAAGATTTGTTAAGAGGATGAAACAAGGTAACTATAAAGTGTTTTCCAGTGTCTGGCTCTATCATAATAACTGTAATGATGACTTCATTAAGACATTCCTTATAATAATCCTTAGAAAGGCATCACAATGAAGCACAATTCAGAAAATGCATTTCTAAGAGGCCCAATATGACATGCCGACCTGGTCTGATTCAAGGTGATTTTCAGAATATTCAGAAGTGTAAGGACTGTGTATATTCATCCATTATGCAAATATTTATGAATAATTAGATATATTACATCAATTGACTAATATTAATTTAGTTAATATTGATGGCCAGTGAGTTCACAATTATATTTCCAAGTGCCTAAAGTGCAGCTGTCCTATGTGGCCAGTTGAGAAGAATACAATACATCTTAGTAAATAATCAAGTAGTATATGGGGTTAAAGTCTGTAAAAACTGAGAGTTTGAAAAGATATCTATCTGTATTAGAAAGCATCTCCCTTTGGGGAGCTGTGTGGGTTCCCCAAGGCATTGCCAGGACTTTCTTCAGAAAATGGTTTTAGGTGATTAAGGCTCCTAAATTCTACTCCATAGAAATAAAAGTACCAGAAGGCATTCACAGAAACCTAGCTTTGGAAATGCCATTTACTGACAATAAATCTTTTTTGAAATGTTCTCCAAGGTATCTAAAAGGTGATTTGTGGTGTAGGGCTAATTACCATATATTATTTAAAAGTTGGGTATATTTAGCAGTAATAATTTCCTTCATTACAAAACAGTTGATTTCCAGTTCTTAATTCTGTCCATAATTAGGGCCAATAGTCTGTTCAGGTTGACTCGCAATTGAGAAAATAAAACCATACAATTTGGTTGTTAAAAAAATCATGGTGGTCTATAAATGAATAAAAAACAAATTAGAAAGGGGCCAAGAACAAGCCCTGTTGTGCCACAGTGAAAATGTTGATTGTTGTGTTAGGATATTTCCTATCACTGCTGGCACTAGTTACGGTGTTGTATTGCTTCTGTGTAGCATGTCAGAATGGGAGCTTTGTTGAAATTGTTCAGTTTAGCTGCTATGTGTTACACCTGTGGAGAGGTCAGTAAAAGTTTCGTATCATCTGTGCTGTGCCAGAGAATTCTTTGAAAAGGCAGATGGGCAAGAATATTGCATTTAGTAATTACATAAATATAGCTGTTAGGATAATGAATAGCAATAGTAAAATTGAGTCTTTAATTGGGGTTGGCCTTCTTTGGTTCCTTTTGCTCTATGAGCTATGTTGACTAGGCTAAATGTATACCTCTGAATCTTGGCTACCCATTAAGAATCACTGAGGAGCTTCAAAAAAAAAAAACACACACACAAAAACACACAGGTTTTGAGCCCTCATCTAGAGAGCCCGATTATTGCTTTATGGTTGGGACCAGGAATTGGTTTGGTTTTCAAATCTCCTCGCTGAGTCTAATGAACAGATGGAGCTGAGAACTATTAAGCTGGATAATACAGTAGAAAGTTCCCAGCTCTGGAAGCTGCCCAAGGATCTAAGCTCAGCCTCACGCTGTCCTTATCACCGAGTGACTGATAATGACTCTTTTCACTGGTTACCTTGCTGGCAACACTTCTGGTCTGAGCAATGAGCTCTCGGATCCTTTGGATGCTGGCGGAAACATTGCTTGCAGGCCGCTTCTGTTCTACCGTACGAAGCTGATCCAGGAGCTGAGGGACAACCTCTGTCAGGTTTCCAACTGTGGTTAATAAAAATGAATCATTTGAGTAGATATCTCAGTAGTTAAGTCTATTTCAGCAATCAGGTGAAGAGATAACAAATGCATGGTTATTTCTGGTAGAACTATTAGAAACTAATTTTATAAGAAAATAATGAAACTATATTTAATTCTAAAAAATTAATAGTTAAGTCCAAAGCATAATCAGTTTCTATCCTGCAATGTTTACAATACATATTGATCTATAAATTATATGCAGACCAAGCTGATATACAATGTACATTTCTAAAGGGTGGGACCCATGACAAGTACACAGATGTTTCACTAAAGAGCACAAGCTCTGCTTACATTTCTAACTGATATAACAGGTCAAAAGAAATGTTGGGCAAGGTGGGGTGGGTGGGAAGGTTTTTTCCTAAGATGCCTGTTCACACATCACAATGCCACTGCAGTGGTCCCAGCAGCAGCAGAGCTGGATGGAAGAAATAAGGGAGCATGCCCGGAAAAGTGGCAGTGGTGCCAAGGTTGGGGGCTGGGGAGTCATGATCTATGATCCTAGACAAAGGTGGTAGTATGAGCAGACCATACTGATTTTTAAGGTTATTTTCTTTTCGTGTGGGGGGGAGGCGGGAGGAGGGGATATATAATTTACACAGAGAAAAGAGCACAAATCATGAGGATACAATTTGATGGAAAAAAAAAAAATCCAAAACAGAGAATAGCATAGCTTTCTTAAAAGTTTCATGGACTGAAGCAGTGGTTCTCAATGTGTGGTCCCCAGACCAGCAATATGGGGATGGGGTCCAGGTGGTTCTGATGCACACTCGTGTTTGAGAACCACTGGAAACAAATACCTTTGGGCAAACTCCTAGCTAAGGGCAGGGCATGGTCACCGAGCATGAGCAGCTGAGCAAAAGCAAGCCTCTTCCTGGAGCCAAATTAAACTCAGATTCAGGAGAACAGGGCTTCCTTGGAGCCTCAGCTGGTAAAGAATCCACCTGTAATGTGGGAGACCTGGGTTTGATCTCTGAGTTGGGAAGATCCCCTGGAGAAGGGAAAGGTTACCCACTCCAGAATTCTGGCCTGGAGAATTCCATGGACTGTACAGTCCATGGGGTCGTAAAGAGTCAGACACAACTGAGCTACTTTCATTTTCATACTTCAGGAGACTATTTCAGTGAGGACCTAGGAAACATCTCTTTTCTGTACTTAGGAAACAAACTGCTTCTCCAACAAAAGGAAATAAATTAGGTAAATAATTAGCTACTATCAGTTTAGTGTGTTTATTAATACAGAGGTAAGTGTATGTTATTTGGATCACTGACCACAAGAGCCATACTATAAAATGACTATTATTATATAGTATAACAGTCTTTAACATTAAAGGCAGTAGAGTACATTTAAAGCGTTGCATTAAATGTTGGTTATGAAAATGTGTACAAAACAGGGTTTCTCTCCCCTCAATTCTCTCAGAGAAATGGAGCCACTTTAGAGTCTTTATGAACTCTCATATTACAATATGCCTTTTTATTTACTTGTTTTGTATGGCAACCCACTCCAGTATTCTTGCCTGGACAGAGGAGCCTGGTGGGCCACATAGTCCACGGGGTTGCAAAGAGTCAGATGTGACTGAGCGACTAAGCACACAAGTTAACTTCTACAACATTCTAATCTAAAACTCAAATGAAAAAACACTGCTTCTTAACGAAAGATATGCAGGGTTTAATGACCAGTCCCTCAAGTGGATGCAAGTTGTGAAGTCGCTGGGTGATACCTGCATCTCTGGCAGAGTCCACGGCAGTGTTGTAAGCAGAAGAGTCAAAACTTTGAAGATTCTGTGACCAGTTGGTTAGATTGCTAGCCATCGGGGCAGTTGCCTCCTGGACTTCCATTGTGGTCTTGTTAGCTTCCGCGGTGATCAGCTGGGACTGACCCAGGCGCTGCTGGGCATCACCTTCACACAGAGCACAAGGACATTTATTTTGCAAAGAAGTAGGGCCTTTGATGGGATCATGAATACTCATTTAATCACTGGGATGAAACAGACCTCAAATTCAGGCTTTTCAGTCAAACTGAGACCTTTATATGCATGTTAATCATGGTGTAAGTTAGGTGCATAAGAATACTGTAAACAGTATTGACAAATGAGACTGAAAGACTCTAAAGTCTCAATAAAATAATGTAGTTCATTTAAAACATTTCCAAATTAGAGGTAATTTTTTTTTAAAAGAGTAATATTACTTCAAGTTAGAGACCTGGTGAGAAAACTATACAAAATGTGTATGAGATACTAACTCATAAAATGTTTGCTTGAAATCCACTGTAAATATCACTTTCCTTCTGCCATAAAAATGATGCTCTAGTACAGACATAAATTGGTAAGAAAAGGTATTTTTGAATAAGAAAAGTAAGTTTCAAAAGAGATCTATAGTGCAATTTTTAAGTTATATATTTAAAATAAAAACAAGTTTACAACAAAATGTTTGTTTCCTAGATAATGGAATTATAACAGATTTCCCTTGTTTTTTCTCTTTTGTTATCCATATTTTCTAATTTTTCTACAATGGGCATGCATTACTTCTGTAAATAAAAACAATTAAAAATCTCTCAGGTGAGGTTTAGCTTCTTCTTCTTCTTTTTTTTTTTTAAACCAGAGAAACATTTAACTCAACCTCTCACGCTCTGAACTCGTGACGGTTGTGGCTTTGAATCCTGGGTCATCGTCTTTGTGTTGCTGTACCTTTCAGAGCAAGCTCCCCAGACTTGACAAGCCTTGGGGTTCACATCAGCCTAAAAGCAATACTTTCCCACATGAGACGATGTTTGTAAAATGCAGCCCAGGGCTTAGCATGTAGTAGCTCTGATGACGCCGATGAGATGGACCCATCTGGCCAGGGCTTTGGTGTCCGGTGGTACTGCTGCCGGATTTGCTCCGTGTAGTGAAACCCCACATCCAGCAGTAATGTGCTAACTTCCACTATGCCGGGAAAGGCACATCTGCTTCCCATCACATCTTTCTGAGATACCCCCGTAGTTTCAGATTAGGCAACATGAGTGCTCTTGTTTCCCTCTCTGGCTAGGTGGTCTCTCTGCTTGCATTATAAGAAAGACATGCCATGTAACAGAGAGCAGCTGTTTATTGCTGGGGTCAGAGAAACCCAATAACCAAATTGGGGCTTATTTGTTAATGAAAAAAATGTTCACAAGTAGGTTACCCAACAGTATAAACATCCTGATCTCATTCACACACACACACACCCACACACACCCACACACACACAAGACTGGAGGAAAATGCTCTTAAATTTAATTGTCATCCCTAGGTGATGTAGCTACAGCTTTTATTATCTTTCAGGACTTGTGTGTGTGTGTGTGTGAGAGAGATAAACGAAGTTTCTTTTGTCATCAGAAAGCAATACTATTTATAAAAAGATTAATAAGCAGGGAATCACTTACTCTTTCCTCAGAGGTTTCCCTTAATATTAGTGAACAAACAGAAGAGCTTACGTTTTGGTTGGGACCCTCACCTCTCTCTGCGGCCTGCAGTCTTTTCATGGCATCATTTAATCTGTCTTTGAGAGCACTCTTCCTTGCTAGGGCTCCTCCCACGCGCCTGCTGGTATCCACCACTGCCTCATCACTGCCTGTGGAGGAGAAGCCAAAAGAGTATAAGCAGGGCAAAGACTGGGGGGTGGGGTGGTGAAATCTCTGTTTCAACGAAAAAAATTCTGGTTTGTACCATGGAAATGAAGTGAAGTGAAAGTCGTTGTCATGTCCGACTCTTTGCGACTCCATGCACTATATAGTCCATGGAATTCTCCAGGCTAGGATACTGGAGTGGGTTGCCTAACCCTTCTCCAGCGGATCTTCCTGGCCCAGGAATCGAACTAGGGTCTCCTGCATTGCAGGGGGATTCTTTACCAACTGAGCTATCAGGGAGGCCCCTTGTACAATGCAGTCATCTGCATTATTCTGAATATGATATAAACATAGAACGCCAATTCTGGGAAGTGGTACTCCAGTTAAGAGGTAAAGGACTGCAGAAAACCTGTAACACTGCTTGGGAGTGATATAGGATGTCATAAAGTAACTCATAAAGGTATAGAGATAATGGCTAATTTTTTGATTGAAAAATATAGTACTGCTATGACTAATAACACCTAGATGCACAACTGATTAAGAGCAGACTGGTTAGATAAGAATAGTTCTTTTTTCTTACTTGTTTTAATAAAATTTTAATTGATACACAACACGCATCTAGAAAATGGTACACATGGCTTGATGAATTTTCCCAAACTGAACGCCAAATATAACCAATACCCAGGGCAACAAAAAGAGCATGGTTAGCCCTTTAAGGTTTCCTGGGACCTCCATGCTTACCCGAACGTAGTCCTACCTCTGTTCCTTAGCTGTGTCTATTTTTAAGCTTTATTCAAAAGAAATGATCAGATCAGATCAGATCAGATCAGTTGCTCAGTCGTGTCTGACTCTTTGCGACCCCATGAATCGCAGCACGCCAGGCCTCCCTGTCCATCACCAACTCCCGGAGTTCACTCAGACTCACATCCATTGAGTCAGTGATGCCATCCAGCCATCTCATCCTCCTGTCGTCCCCCTTCTCCTCCCTGCCCCCCAATCTCTCCCAGCATCAGAGTCTTTTCCAATGAGTCAACTCTTTGCATGAGGTGGCCAAAGTACTGGAGTTTCAGCTTTAGCATCATTCCTTCCAAAGAAATCCCAGGGCTGATCTGACAGAATATTATAATTTTTTATATCTTTTGTATCACTGTCTTAATTTCTGTACAGTTAAAAGTCTTGAGTAGTTTAAATCTTCCAACTGTTTTTTTGTTCTTTAAGACTGTGCTGGCTATTCTTGCCTACCCTATCCACGCTCATTTCCAAAGAAATTCTAGAAACATCCCATATGTGTATATACAGTTCTGGTACTTTAATTGCAATTATATTGAATCTACAGATATATTCTGGCAGTAACTCTTATTTTTACAAATTCAAATCTTCCACTTAACGTAAAGTAAAAGTGAAGTCGCTCAGTCGTGTCTGACTCTTTGTGACCCCATGGACCGTAACCTACCAGGCTCCACGGTCCATGGAATTTTCCAGGCAAGAATACTGGAGTGGGCTGCCATTTCCTTCTCCAGGGGATCTTCCCAACCCAGGGATCGAACCCAGGTCTCCTGCATTGCAGACAGACACTTTACCATCTGAGCCACTAGGGAAGCCCACACTTAATGTAAGTTATTATATAAAAACTACATATATATATATATATAATACATTACACTCATAAATAAACAATTGCACTCCTTTCACATGCTAGCAAGGTAATGCTCAAAATCCTTCAAGCTAGGCTTCAACAGTACATGAACCAAGAACTTCTGTATGTACAAGCCGGATTTAGAAAAGACAGAGGAACCAGACCAAATTGCCAACATCCACTGGATCACAGAGAAAGCAAGAGAGTTCCAGAAAAACATCTACTTCTGCTTCATTGACTATGCTAAAGCCTCTGACTATGTGGATCACAACAAACTGTGGAAAATTCTTCAAGAGATGGGAATACCAGACCACCTTATCTGCCACCTAATCTGTATGCAGGCCAAGAAGCAACAGTTAGAACCAGACAAGGAACAATGGACTGGTTCAAAATTGGAATAGGAGTACGTCAGGCTGTATACTGTCATCCTGCTTATTTAACTTATATGCAGAGTACCTCGTGAGAAACGTTGGGCTGAATGAAGTACAAGCTGGAATCAAGATTGCTGGAAGAAATATTAATAACCTCAGATGTGCAGATGACACCATCCTTATGGCAGAAAGCCAAGAGAAACTAGAGAGCCACTTGATGAAGGCAAAAGAGGAGAGTGAAAAAGCTGGCTTAAAACTCAACAGTCAAAAAATTAAGATCATGGCATCCAGTCCCATCGCTTCATGGCAAATAGATGGGGAAACAGTGGAAACAGTGACAGACTATTTTCTTGGGCTTCAAAATCACTGTGGATGGTGACTGCAGCCATCAAATTAAAAGATGTTTGCTCCTCGGAAGAAAAGCTATGACAAACCTAGACAACGTATTAAAAAAGAGAGACAGTTTGCTGACAAAGGTCCGTATAGTCAAAACTATGATTGTTGCGGTAGTCATTATGGATGTCAGAGTTGGACCATAAAGAAGGCTGAGTGCTGAAGAATTGATGCTTTCGAACTGTGATATTGGAGAAGACTCTTGAGAGTCCCTTGGATTGCAAGGAGCTCAAACCACTCAGATGAGATCAGATCAGTTCAGTCGCTCAGTCATGTTTGACTCTTCACAACCCCATGAATCGCAGCACGCCAGGCCTCCCTGTCCATCACCAACTCCCAGAGTTCACTCAGACTCACGTCCATCGAGTCAGTGATGCCATCCAGCCATCTCATCCTCTGTCGTCCCCTTCTCCTCCTGCCCCCAATCCCTCCCAGCATCAGAGTCTTTTCCAATGAGTCAACTCTTCGCATGAGGTGGCCAAAGTACTGGACTTTCAGCTTAAGCATCATTCCTTCCAAAGAAATCCCAGGGCTGATCTCCTTCAGAATGGACTGGTTGGATCTCCTTGCAGTCCAAGGGACTCTCAAGAGTCTTCTCCAACACCACAGTTCAAAA
>NW_011494945.1:3763286-3774295 GCF_000754665.1 Bison bison bison | reverse complement strand
TCGGCGCTCAGCCTTCTTCACAGTCCAACTCTCACATCCATACATGACCACAGGAAAAACTATAGCCTTGACTAGATGAACCTTTGTTGGCAAAGTAATGTCTCTGCTTTTGAATATGCTATCTAGGTTGGTCATAACTTTCCTTCCAAGGAGTAAGCGTCTTTTAATTTCATGGCTGCAGTCACCATCTGCAGTGATTTTGGAGCCCAGAAAAATAAAGTCTGACACTGTTTCCACTGTTTCCCCATCTATTTCCCATGAAGTGGTGGGACCGGATGCCATGATCTTCGTTTTCTGAATGTTGAGCTTTAAACCAACTTTTTCACTCTCCACTTTCACTTTCATCAAGAGGCTTTTGAGTTCCTCTTCACTTTCTGCCATAAGGGTGGTGTCATCTGCATATCTGAGGTTATTGATATTTCTCTTGCAATCTTGATTCCAGCTTGTGTTAGTCCTAAGGGAAATCAACCCTGAATATTCATTAGAAGGACAGATGCTGAAGCTGAAGCGCCAATACTCTGGGCACCTGTTTCGAAGAGCTGACTCATTGGAAAAGACCCTGATGCTGGGAAAGATTGAAGGCAGAAGGAGAAGGAGACGACAGAGGACAAAATGGTTGTATGTCCTTACCGACTCAAAGGACATGAGTTTGAGCAAACTCTGGGAGATGATGAACAACAGGGAAACATGGCCTGCTGCAGTCCATGGGGTTGCAAAGAGTCAGACATAACTGAGCAACTGAACAAAAACATATATAAATAATACAGTTTATAGAGTTTTTAATATAATAAAAACTTTCATTTAATGGAAGTTTTTATTATATAAAAATGTATATGTATTTATACATATTAAATACATATAAATATAATACAGTTTTTATTTATTCTTCCTTAGATCTAAATTCTCCTTTTGATCTCTATTTATTTATCTTTTAATTTCTTCAGTAGTGTACCATAGTTTGATGTGTAAAGATCTTAGCATCTTTCATCAGATTTATTCCTAGGTATTTTGTTATGGCAAACAGTGTTATTTTAAAAGTTAATTTCTAATTGTTTTACCCAGAATTAAATTAGGTACTTACACAATGAATTGATAATGTGGGTCGTCCTTGTCTTATTTCCAATCCTAATGGGGAAGCTTTCAGTATTTCAGTATGAATATATACTTGCTGAATATTATTTTATTCTTTCTTGTTAGATTATGGAAGTTTCCTTCTATTCCTAGTTTGCTATGAGTTTTTTTAAAACATGAGTGGGTACTGAATTTTGTTAAATGATCTTCCCGAAAGTAGTGAGATAAGATATGAGTGGTCTCCTATGTCTGGTAAATGTGGTGAATTGCTACTAATGTTTTAAATGTTAAAATATTGAAATTCTGGAATAAACCTAACTTGATCATGTATTACCAATTTTATGTATGCTAGATTTGATTGGCCAATTTTTTGATAGGATTTTCACATCTTTGTTCCTGAGAGAATTTGGCTTATATTTTTCCTTGTTTATAATGTCCTTAGGATTTGATGTCTAAATTTTGTTGACTTCATGGAAAACCAGAGGATTTCCAATTTTTCTATTTTCTGGAAGAATTTATATACTAATGGAGTTATTTCTTCAAGTGTTTTGGAGAATTCACTAGTGGAGCCATTTGAGCCTTGAGATTTTCTTATGGGAGGGCTTAATTGCTGATTAGATTTATTATACATATGCACATACATACAGTTCTCCAGATTACATACATCAGATTTTCCATTCATTCTAGTACCTGTTTTGATTATAAGTCTTTTCTTGAAAAATTATTCTTGAAAATGTTCTTGTAGCATAGACCTTAACTGGGGCTCTCTTGGCACAAATCTAAACAAGTCACGATGTAAAATCTCGTCACCTAAACTGAAGGATCAACTTCCCAAGAATCGGTTCATGCTTTGTTTACTTCCAAAGCATCAAGAAATGTATGTTTCTTGACAGATAAGTAATTTCTTCACTTCCCATTCTTCTTTTCCTTCTCTCTAATGGGCTTACAGATATATACTCTCCCATGGTATACTGTCTCCTTTCAATTATACAGTATTGGTGTGCTTGGTTTTATTGTACAGTTATTTTTTCCCATACATGTGTATAACGGGTGTATATAGGTGATGCTTAGTTGATTCTGTCAATGTACTTTGTACCAAGTACAACATGACTAAAGTACAAGCGCTTCTTTCTTGTTTCCTCTGGTTAGTGTCAATAACTCCCCAGAATTCAAGGAGGGTCTTAAACATCTTTTGTAATTGCTTTGTGCCTTCTCTCTGTTTAGTTTCAACTTTTTCATATTGTGATACAGCAGTCTATTCACTCTTTCTTTTGGGTCTGTTACTGCAAAAAACACTGGTTGATACATTGAGGCTAAATATATTTAACTATATTTGGAGTCTGATAAAAATAGAAGAAAGAAAATCTATTTGGGGCTGGATGTTTAAAAGAAGAAATGCTTCATAAAATGTCTGTCCTATTTGGAACTTACTGTCTTACATAAACATTTTCCATTTTACAAATGAATTCAGTAGAAGATTTTTAAAAATAGTAGCTTCCTGAGTTTATTACAGATTGCTAACTATTTGACACAGATAATGAAGAAAAGGAAACCTGGTGAATAAAGATTAGTGATCATTGGAACTCATTTGGAAATGAATTAACAGTAATCTGAAATTACAATATAACTCAAGAGATGAATATGATTCAATCTGAAAATGTGAATTTATATTACAAACACTCATATTTTCTAAAGCAAAGCAAGTTCTGAGCCACACAGTCCTAAGTCCCCATAGGTGTCTCTTTTGCAAATAAACATATGAAGGGATTTAACCAAACAAGATCATGAAATAGGCGACCAGATCTGCAAAATATTCAGAGACCAAACCACAGAGACTAATCTGCACATAAAATATGCAACTTTGAAGAGATAGCATTATTAGAATAGAAAAACTGCTTTCACAAGGTTCAACAACTCAATAATGACAAGACTGAGAAAATACGTTGCAAATTATTAAGGAGACTAAAATACTTTGTCACTGCATCACAAAGACCCACATATTCTGGTCTTCACTACAAAAGCAATACACAGATATGACATTTATCCAAAAATATTTTACTATTGATATTCTAATTCTTTACTGTTAATATTCTAATTCGTTTCTAAAGAGCATGTGTAAGACTAGACTTGTATAATAAATGAATTAGAATGAAGAAACAGCATTTTTAATGCCTTTGTTCACCCAGAAAATAGTTGTTTTATGTAATTAAATAGTTAAAGAGTCTGCATATAAAAACAAGTGCATTTATTTTCTTTGGAAAAAAAAGAGAAAATGAACATTTAGACTTGGGATTAATTACTTTGATGAAATCATATGAAATCTTCAGTTTCAAACTTGGTCTTTGTTTTTAGGTGGCAGAAGTTAGCTAGATAATGGATTTCTGACCTCATTAGTCAATGCTCGAATATCCTTAGGAATGAGCTCATTGCCCCAGAGATAAGTAAGTTTTAGTAAAAATTTTCAGTTTGTTTTTAACAGTAAATAACAAGATTCAAGATTTCTGCTCTAAGTGACCCATTCCCTAGTCTTGACAATCTTTAAAAAAAACTGGTGTGGGAGGCTCATGGCTAAAATATTTACTTTTAATTCCACTAATGTTATTAACTATACCATTTGTATTTTGCTTGTTTCACAAGATTATTATTTCTTGTATTACCAAGTATATGACTGAGCTTTCAACGGAAATGATGACTAGACTTGAAGCAGTTGATCAAATGCATAGCTTGATATATGATCAATGATTGTAATACTGTAACTCTAGAAGGCAATGGCAACCCACTCCAGTACTCTTGCCTGGAAAATCCCATGGATGGAGGAGACTGGTAGGCTGCAGTCCATGGGGCTGCTAAGAGTTGGACACGACTGAGAGACTTCACTTTCACTTTTCACTTTCATGCACTGGAGAAGGAAATGGCAACCCACTCCAGTGTTCTTGCCTGGAGAATCCCAGGGACGGGGGGAGCCTCGTGGTTTCTGTCTATGGGGTCGCGCAGAGTCTGACACGACTGAAGCGACTTAGCAGTAGCAGCAGCAGCAACAAGATTCAAAGCTAACCAGAATCATTTCACTTTTGTTTTTCCTTCCCTCTCCCAATGTTCGACCTGTTTGATTTAGCAGATGCAGGCCTCAGCCTTTGGAAGTGCTTCTTTCCATGTGGTCATTAGGGTTGTCCTCAATGCAGCAACTGGGTAGAATACAAACTACAAAAAAGTGCAAAAAAACCAGAGGGCTCTGCGGTACCCTGTCCTCCTGACTCAGTGCTGACCCATCTCTTCATGGTAAACTTTGAATATTTATTTTCATTCCTTATTTGGCAGCACCAGGTCTTTGTTGCAGCATTCAGGATCTTTTAGTTGTGGCATGTGGGATCTAGTTCCCAGACCAGGGATCAAACCCGCCTCCCTTCCCCCAGCACTGGGGGCAGAGTCTTAGCCACTGGACCACCAGAGAAGACCTTCATGGTAAAGTTTTAAAGGGCTTCTGAATTCTTCAAGAAAGGTTACATTATGTGTGGTATAATTTTAGGGTGAAGCGTATTTTATGGTAATAACTCCCTGAAAATTGGTATTTATAGCAAGTTTCTACTAATTAGTCTTTTTGATTAGCAAGAATATCCACTATATGTTTCCATGTAATTTTACTACATGGAAATTTTTTAAAACCACAATTTATTTTAAAATATCTAACAGCTGCTTTTTTAATACCTTGACTATGAGCAGGAACTATTAAGGCAATATTCAAATGAAACAGAATTTCTTCTTTCTATTTCTAGAATTTTGTAACCTCTGTTTACACGCAGAAACACTGTGTGGAAGGAGGGAAGCAGCTACAAATCAGAAGGCAGACAGGAAAGTGAAGATATTTACTAGAATCTGCCCTTGCTTGCAGCTCTCTGGCTTGATTGAGGAGGTTCTCGCTCTCATCTTTATGGTAAATGATCTGTGTATCAATCCCACTCACAGCCTACAAAGGAATCGGAGAGATAAAGTAGGAATGACAGCAAAAGAAATCAAGTTTTCATCATTCTAGGATTTAAATGGTTTACACTTTATCTGCTAAACAGCAAACAAAATTCATACAGCTTCATTTTCATAGTTCGAAATTAAGGTCAAATGTAAACATGAAAAAATAATATCTTTGATATTTACAAGATAAATGGTTTTTGAAGAAAATTCAGTGAACTCAGAACAGTGCCTGGCCAAGGCCCCACCAAAGAAAGTGCTTGTCACGAAGAAGCTGTTAAATAAACAATGTTTTTGAGTTGAGGAAATCTGAATATATGCATAAAGTATCTTCTCTAGTGCCGTGCTGCAGTCCACAGCGTCACAGAGTCGGACACGACTGAGCAACTGAACAACAACAATCTTCTGTATCAGCAGGAACTAGTCTTCGATATTTTCTATTCAGGGACTTAGGTTTAAAAAAGCTTATGTTAAAGGAACTGGCATTCACTGACTGGAGTATGACACATCTCGAAGAACCTGTACTACTGAAGCATTCATAACATAAATAAAATGATCTTTTCTCAGTTCTGCTACTCTTTCTGCCATCTGAATGACATCGGAAGCTCAAGAGATGACATTAGGAAACAAAGTCATAAGCCAGGAAAAGGCAACATATTGATATAAAAATGAATGTTAAAATAAGGGAATACTCACATCATAAATTCGATCAGTGATGTTCAAAGCCTGTTCTGCTGTTTCATTGGCTTCACTAACGTAATTGGCAATATTCTCATAGACATTTGAAGCATCCAAAGCCTTCTGTACCAGTCCATTCATATCTGAACTGTGCAAATTCCTGTTAATGAACAAACCTGGCATTATTGCCTCTTTTTACCTCCTTGGGAAATAGGGCCATTTTTAGAGTCTGATTAGAATACTTCCAGGACTATAGGCACTTCCTTTTTGTTTTTTTAAAGTTACCTGGCTGGGCAGTGCTCACCCACACGCCCCCTCCTCACCCCTCCACTGCCCCCCTCCCACCTCCTGGCCTTTCCTAGGGGCACATCGTCTTCCCATTCCTCTGCTTTTAGTTCTTTCAAGACTTCACCTTGTTTTGGCTCCTTGGCAACTGCCTGCCTGGCAGCAGCCTCAGGGAAAGGAAATGCTGATTTTAAAACAGCATCTGCACCTCTTCAAGCAAGAGCTTGTTTATGTGGTGGCGTCAGGCAGAGGAATGAACCTACATTCATCCCCACCTACTGCTTACCCGAATCAGCACTGTTACTCCCTCCCTGTCAAAGAAAGTAAGGCTCTCAGAGAGGGTGCATAACCTCAGCATGGTGTTATTAATAAATATTAGCTGGTTTCACTCTATTTATTCAATCTTATCTCTTTCTTTTATATAACAGATCACATATTTCTTGAAGAAGGGTTATAATATGTATTGAGCATCACATGCAGATACTGGGTCAGCCCCATTCCATGTACTATATCTCTACCTCTTCCCACACCTGTGAAGTTGACATTGTTATTCCTTTCCCATAAAAGTTGCTGAGGCTCTGAGGAAGGGTGCACAACTTGCCCAAGGCAAACATGGTTAAGGTCTGTCTCATTCCTGAGGCCTAGCTGCTCCCCTTAAGTGCACAGCCCCACCTCACAATCACCCTGATCCTTACACCACTTTCTCTGCCTTTGTCTCCTCTGACTCCTGTAAGGTTCCGCTAATATTTACTGGTACCCATCATGCACTGGGGGGCTTCAGCTGGTAAAGAATCTGCCTACAATGCAGGAGACCCTGGTTCAATTCCTGGGTCAGGAAGTTCCCTTGGAGAAGGGATAGGCTACCCACTCCAGTATTCCTGGGCTTCCCTGGTGGCTCAGATGGTAAAGAATCTACCTGCAAAGAGGGAGACCTGGGCTCAATTCTTGGGTTGGGAAGATCTCCTGGAGGAGGACTTGGCAACCCACTGCAGTATTCTTGCCTGGAG
Source organism: Bison bison bison (assembly GCF_000754665.1). Classification (NCBI taxonomy): domain Eukaryota; kingdom Metazoa; phylum Chordata; class Mammalia; order Artiodactyla; family Bovidae; genus Bison; species Bison bison. Next base: position 3,767,291 of record NW_011494945.1, on the reverse strand, counting down.
AATCCTCATGGACAGAGGAGCCTGGAGGGCTACAGTCCATGGGGTCATAAGAATAGGACAGGACTGAGCGACTAAGCACAGCACAGCACATCATGCACTAGACACCCTCATGCAGAGGCTGATAACAATATGCGCCTCAAAGGATTGAAGTGAGGTCCAACAGGGATAAAATATGTTTAGTGCTTGGTACCGTGCCTGGCATCTAGCAAATCTCAGGGCTTATTATTACACTTAAACTATTTCCTAAATGGAAATTTCAAACTGTATGGGTATCCACATAGTAATTCATATTACTGACAAACTCTTCTTCTTCCTCTATACTATGAACTCCACCCTCACTTCCGCAGCCCATCCTAAACCCTCTGTCTTAAGTTTATTCAGTCTTAAACCCACCAGTTCTATCCTTTCCCCCCCAACTCTGGATACGGATGACTAGTATCACTTTATTCATCAGTAACTTCTCAGAAGAGTCACTGTGATGGGATCTACACGACACTACAGATCCTACACTGGCTCGTCTCTTCACACCACCTGGACCTACTGAGCTCAGCTAATCGTTTCTCAGCCTCCTTCATGCAGTTTCAGTCTCTGCACACTGGCTTAGGCTCAGAGAGACTTCCTCTGTATTTCCTTGGCAACTCTATTCTCTTTTGTCCAAGTTCACCATCACTCTGGCTCCTCTACAATAGGGCTGATATCTATTAGGCACACTAAGGGCCCACAAAGATGCTTTCATGTTAATTTTTTTTTTTAATCAGAAGAAGAAAAGTGAGGATAACAGTAATTCTTACATTAGCTTTTATATCAAGGTAGTTATGACATATAATTAAATTTTTTTTTACAGCCCATGAAAATTATAATGCAGCCCTGCTCTGCAAAGGTAATTCTGATCCAAATGTTTGCTACTTATATCTCCCTATAACTCCCTGTTCAGAAATGGAAAAGAGAGTAAAATCTGAGAAGGTTTTAAAAGAAATGGATAAAAGGTATAAAATGTTACCAATATTTTAAATACTTAAAAATTGTGCTGGCTAGAGTTGGTGAGCAGATATACCTAAGAATTTGAAACAAAAAGCCTTTCTTTGTTTTCATTACTAGGTACAGAAGGGTACTATATTGATATACAAAATAAAAAATGTTCTTTTGAAATGGAAGCTTCTTGATGAATTGTATGTATTTCTATGAGACAAAATATGCAAATCTACTGGGCGTACCAGATAGATGTCGAAGAATATTCACATTTTGAAGGGAAGACATCTATCAATTTGGATGTTTTCCTGAATATATGTAGAAATATGCTAAACATAAAAAGGAGACTTAAGGTGATTGATATTTCTGATTATGTTTCATGTACAGCTTGGGGTTACTTCCTTAGAAGTTCTAGCTAGAACTCTGTTTGCTGCTGGGTGACATTTAGAAGTTTGTGTTGGTATCCCATTCAATGAGCTGTTAGTGGCTCAGTGGTGTCTGACTCTTTTTAACCCCATGAACTATGGCCTGCCAGGCTTCTCTGTCCATGGAATTTCCCAGGCAAGAATACTGGACTGGGTTGCCTGTCCCTTCTTCAGGGGTTCTTCCCAACCCAGGGATTGAATCCAGGTCTCCTGCATTGCTGGCAGATTCTTTACCGTTTGAGCCACCGGGGAACTCCCAAACAGCTGTAGTTACTAAATGACAAAAGAACGACGAAGACAGCCATAAAATTAATTTCAAAAACAATAACCTACCAATACAGTTATTACCAAAGATAGCATTTTCTCCAAGTTCCATTTGACTGGCTTGATAAAAAACCCATTTCCTGGGAACATGACACTGAGCTGTATACAACACCATCTCACACACCAAGATTTTACCCATGATCTATCCATCCCCACTCCAAACCTGCCCTCTCTTCTTGGGAGACTTGGAAGGATATTTGAAAATTTTGGCAATCAGAAAAAAAGCTGATTTAGTTTTGAACAGAAATGAACACTGGTTCTTATTTAATTCATGACCTTTACCAATCCTTGTTTCTAATTGCCAGATTTGCAATCTTTCTTTTCAATGATCTCGTTATTTACCTATTTTTTTCAGGATCATGAATTAAACTCCAATCTTTTAGTACATTTAAATTAACATTAAATGAGTGCTTACGACTCTCTTCTAGATACTTTGAGGAAAACCATCAACCAATGCTCTCTTAACAGGCGTTGAAATAAAATAGTTCCGGCTAGGCACTGTGGAGCAGCTAGAGGATTTGACACAAGTCCCTTATATTATTGACTTCCTACCAGCTTTACTTAAGACATCTGGGTATGAAAAGCTCATGCTGTCTCTGAAATGACGGCAGAATTAGACCTTGCAGAGGGATCTGATTTACCTGATAATATTTTGTGGAGCAGTTATATCCCTAACTAAAACGTGTTAGGTTATCCTATTACTTGTGGAACAGAGCTACCCCGCTACAACACAGATCTCTAATCTGACAGATTTTTTAAAACTGAAAAACTGTCTCCCCAGAGCAATTTCAGAAAAAACAACTGGTTCTCAAACTGGCCAACCAACAAACAGACAAACAAACACACAAACCCAACCCTAAAAACAAACTATTAACACTGTATCCCAGCAACCCTGTCATGTGAAAGTGAACAAAAATAATTTACTCAGTCTGGAGATATCTGCATTCTTACAACCAGGGTGTTACCTGCTCAACTGATCAGCCTCTTGCTGAAGGTTCCGTGCATGGTCAACAGCTTCCTGAACTAAATCATGACTGAGGTTGCTCAGGTTGGATAGTTTTCTTTGAAGTTCATTTTTGGCTCCATCTATTTCGGCATAAATCCCTGATGCATTCTAAAGAAAATATTGAAAAAAAAATTGAATTTAGAGGGACTTAAAATATTTTTCCTAGGGAGCACCAAAGATAATCTCTATTCCTCCTTGCTGTGAAGTTCAGTAAGCTTCAGGCCAGATCCAGAAGAGTCTAAAAGGCTATGTGTGCATGTTTAGTCGATTTAATTGTGTCCAACTCTTTGTGACCCTATGGACTGTAGTCCACAAGGCTCCTCTGTGCATGGGAGTCTCCAGGCAAGAATACTGGAGTGGGTTGCCATGCCCTCCTTCAGGGTATCTTCCTCACCCAAGGATCAAACCTGCGTCGTGTGCACTGCAGGTGGATTCTTTACAGCTTAGCCACCAGGAAGTCTAAAAGACTATATACATAGATATTTACCTATTTGCATCTTCAACTCCTCTACTGATTCAGACATGCTCTGCCATCTCTCGTCTAAAAAGAAAACTAAATAGAAACGCCCCACTGTCCTCACTTCTCCCTAATTTTAATCCTTTCATAGCAAAATAGAACCCCTCTGCAAATAAAGTGTTTATACATGCTATCTCTATTTCATCAGTTTAAAATTCACACTTTTGACTTATTCCAGTCTGGTTTTTACCCCACTGCTCCACCAACACAGAAATTTACTTAATGATTTCTGAGCTACTAAGTCTCATGGTTATCATTCAGTTCTCATCTTATTTGACCTCTCACCTGCACTTCCTGTGCTGACTACTCTGACTGACACTCACCTTGACATGTGACCTCTCTTAATTTTCAGTTCAACTGTGGACCTATGATTTTGGCTAAAGATCACACATAGGATGCTGCTATAAACCTATTACTTCCAGCCTTGGCTGGGCCCTCAACGCTGAAAAGAAATTTGCTCTCCTGGTCTTTGAACACAGTGATTCTAAACTCTGTCACTGTTCCAAAGCCAATATGAATTCCTGCCCTCACCTCTACCTGATTCTCAGCAGGTCACTTAATTTTCTTTTTTATCTAGAAGACATAAGCCAGCTGTTAGTGAGGAGCACTTTTTTCGAGCTCCTGATGTGATGTTACATCTCTATGAAGGGAGCTCAGTTAGTGACCTTTGCACCTTTTCCTTATTTTGCTCTGAGAGGAGAAGTGGTTTACTTAATTGGTAAATTTGGGAGTATAACTATATAGACTCTGCTCAACTCCAGACT
>NW_011494945.1:3738034-3763186 GCF_000754665.1 Bison bison bison | reverse complement strand
ACTCCAGACTGCTGCCTCCAGGGAGCAAGCTGCCGGCAGAAAGCTGAGTTTTCCTGTGCTCCTCCATACAGTGCAAGCTGCCTGGGGCACCACCATGAACCTTGTGGTGTTGGCAATTTCAGTGGGCAGACCTGCTAATGCTGGTACTGAGTATCAGCCACCCCACTTGGCTAAGAGATCTTTTAAAAAGCCACACCTCAATTAGCTGAAATAAAGGGGATATTCTTGATCTTCATATTTACTATTTTTCAACTTTTTTAGAACTTAGGTCCTGAAGGTGGGTAGCATTTACTGATAGTTCTCCTCAGAGACTCCCACACTGACAACAACCAGTAATTTCTCCAAATGGGTTGAGTACAGTAGACAGTGGGGGGCTGGAAGGTGGAAATGGCAACTATATAGAACTCTTGAGATGTTTCGTTGTGAAGCAGAGTAATGATGCAGGGATCAGAGAGGATGTGAAAGTTTTTTTTAATTTTAAAAGATATCAGATACTAGATGTTTCTACGTTTCTATGTTGGCAGTAGTGATTCAGTAGAGTAAGAACTGGGCAAAACAGAAAAGAGAGGCCACAAGTTGATGGACTGAAACCCAGCAACCCTACTGTTGAGCAGTGGAAGTGTGGGATTTAGAACACAGGTTGGGGGGCTGAACTCTGACAGGAAAAGGGACTCTTCACTAATTAGAACAGAAAGGAAGGGAGAAGTAGGATACACATGCAAGCAGACTGGTAGATTTGGGGAGCGAAAATGAAGGGAGTTCTCTTCTCATTGTTCCCATTTTTAATGAAGCATGAAGCAAGTTCACCAGCCAGACTGATAGACGGGAGGTAGGTTTCCCACCAGTCATACTGGCTTCTCTGGAGTGGCCACGATGCTGAGGGTACTTGGGTTTACTGGTTTATGAGATTAGAATTCTCAGGTGAGTATAACAGAGGAAGAAGTATGTATGGAAGTAAAGGGTGTTTGCAAAGAATGATTATACTGATAATTTGAGCTGCTCGTGCTGAAGTTCACAGGGTCACAAAGAGACGGACACAATTGAGCGACTGAACTGAAGGAAGGAAGACTATGAAAGGAGTAGCACGAATGAGATGGAGGAGGTTTTGGAGTGGCTAGAGAGTTTCTGGGGTGTACACTCTACAGTAAGGGCGATAACAGATGGTGCTTAGGGTGCTCAGTTGTGTCTGACTCTTTGCAACCCCAATGAACTGCAGTCTGCCAGGCTCCCCTGTCTATGGAATTTTCCAGGCAAGAATAGTGGAATGGGTTGCCATTTCCTTCTCCAAGCTTAGGGAGAGAGGTGCTTGATACTGGGATTTGGAAGAGGTACTCTTATTGATGATAAGACCTGGGTCTGGTCATACGAGGGATTACAGAGGTGGATGGGGAGGAAGAGCTTGTCGGACAGGAGAAGTTGAAGGAACCGGAGGTCTGAGAGCTGGTAGACTCATTCATGTGGGTTTTGATGTCACTGGGGAACTAGATGGGAGTAGGGACAGAAAGGAAGCTAAAACTGTCAAAGAATAGGATGGATCAGATGACTTTAAGATAATATCCTTTTAAAGGTAATAAAAATAAGCCGAGAATACTTCAGTGATAGTTTGGTTCACTGCATTTATTGTAAAATTTCTACTTTAAAAAAATGTGGCTTTCATTGATTTTGAATCCCAGCTTTATTAAACATACAACTTATGCATAAAGAGTGGGTAGGATGCATCTACATTTGCACTTTCAACAGAACTTTCTGTGACTGGCTGTGCTGCCCAAAATGGCAGCCACCAACCACATGTGGGGCTACTGAGCACATGAAACGTGGCTAATGTGACAGGAATTTTTTAAAAGTATTTACTTTTGGCTTCCTTGCTGCAAGGGGGATTTCTCTGGTTGCAAGGCGGGCACTTCTCCCGGGGGTGGCTTCTTCGGTTGCAGAGCACAGGCTCTAGGGTGAGCAGGCTTACAGCAGTAGTTGCAGCATGAAGGCTCAGAGCAATCGTGGCGCTTGGGCTAAGTTGCTCTGCGGCACGTGGAATCTTCCTGGATTAGGGATTGAACCTCTGTCCTCTGCATTAGCAGGCGGATTCTTAATCACTGGACCACCAGGGAAGTCTTAAATTTTATTTTGTTTTGAGTAATTTAAAATTTAAGTAGCCATATGTGGCTAGTGGCAACTGAACAATGAAAGAAACTGAAAAATGCAGTCACCTGATCTTAGTTTAACAATGCCACCTAACTTGATAGAATGGAGTCGATTGCTCCTCTGTGACACTGAGCTAACGTTCTAACCTACTATGAATACTAACCTGAAAAAGTCACATGTGTCCTTACCTTTATTATGCTATCAAGTTCTGACAGGGTCAGTCGTGGCATCATCAGTGAGTTGGAAGACGTCCTCAGAGACGCGTTCACCCCTTCCGTCTGTTCCCTTACTCTCTCATGCTGTTTCTGCAGGAGGAAAAGCAAGGGAGAGAGAAATAGAAGGTCACTTTAGATAAGGAAGGCATTAGGGAGGGTGCTGTCAGCCTGCTGTCACTGCACTCAGACAGATCCTATCTCAGACCCACCAATGAGTCGGTGTGCCACGCTGGGGAATTCCACCCAGCCCAGGCTCAGCTTTCTCATTTATAAAATGGAGACAATGAAAGTAAGCTCCTCAGGAGCCTTGAAGAACTTAGTTATGATTATTACTTACAGTGCCACCACATCAAAGAGAACTGACACTCCAAAGAGGGCCCCTGCTTCTTTCTCCATAAATGTGAAGTGGGGCCAAGGCTACGGGACTGAACACAGGCTCCGTATTTGCAGTCACTGAAAAGTGACCTAATTCCAGAAAGCATTTATCATGTGCTAACTTTGGGCCAGGCACAAATACCTCATCTGGACAGGAATAAAATATATACAAAAGAATCTTAAAGTCCTTTCAGAAATTTAAAGTGACCCTAATATCAAAGCATAAAATTCTGATCTCGCTTCTTTCTACTCTTTATGTTAGATGTTCAGGTGTTTTGAAGAGGTAAATTGCCCAAGTGTGGATATAGTTTGGCCCTCTTTTTAAAAAAATATTTAAAATTTTTATTTATTGATTTTTGGTGGTGCTAGGTCTTCATTGCTGCACGGGCTTTTCTCTAGTTGCAGCAAGTGGGGTCAACTCTCTAGTGTGGCACACAGGCTTCCCATTGAGGGGTCTTCTCTTGTGGAGCACACGGGCTTCAGTGGTTGTGGCACAGGGGCTCAGTAGTTGCAGCTCTTGGGCTCTAGAGCACAGGCTCAGTAGCTGTAGCACACAGGCTTCGCTGCTCTGCAGCATGTGGGATCTTCCTGGACCAGGGATAGAACCCGTATCTCTTGCATTGACAGATTCTTTACCACTGAGCTACGAGGGGAGCTCTTTCTTCCTTTTTTTCCTTTTCAAAATTTTTAAAATTGAAGTATAGTTGATTTACAATGCTGTGCTACCTCTGCTGTACAGCAAAGTGACTCAGTTACACACACATATGCATTGCTTTTTAATGTTCTTTTTCCATTATGTTTTATCATAGGATATTGAATATAGTTCCCCATGCTATACATTAGAACTTGTTGTCTATCCATTCTAAACATAATAGTTTGTATCTACCAACCCCAAACTCTCAGTTCATCCCTCTCCCTTGCCACACCCCTCCTTGGCAACCAGAAGTCTCTTCTCCCTGTCTACACATTTGTTGCTGTTTTGGAGATAGGTTCATTTGGGCCATATTTCGATTCCACATATAAGTGATATCAGATGGGATTTGTCTTTCTCTTTCTGACTTACTTCACTTGGTGTGATAATTTCTAGTTGCATTCATGTTGCTGCAAATGGCATTATTTGGTTCTTTTTTTATGGCTGCTACTGCTACTGCTAAGTCACTTTAGTCGTGTCCAACTCTTCACAACCCCATGGACTGAAGCCTACCAGGCTCCCCCGTCCTCGGGATTTTCCAGGCAAGAACACTGGAGTGGGTTGCCATTTCCTTCTCCAATGCATGAAAGTGAAAAGTGAAAGTGAATTCGCTCAGTCATATCCGACTCTTAGCGACCCCATGGACTGCAGCCTACCAGGCTCCTCCATCCATGGGATTTTCCAGGCAAGAGTACTGGAGTGGGGTGCCATTGCCTTCTCCGTTTTATGGCTGAGTAGTATTCTATTGCAGAAAGAAACAGCAACCCACTCCAGTAATTTTGCCTGGAAAATTCCATGGATGGAGGAGCCTGGTAGGCTACAGTCCATGGTGTCACAGAGTCAGACACTACTGAGCACACACACAGTAATCACTGTATGTATATTCCACATCTTCTTCATCCATTCATCTGTCAATGACATTTTGTTTTTTTCCATATTTTCCCTATTGTGAATAGTGTTGCTACAAATACTGGGGTGCACGCATCTTTTTGAATTGTGATTTTCTCCAGGTATATGCCAAGGAGTGGGATTGCTGAGTCATATAGTAGTTCTACTGCTAGTTTTTTAAGGCATCTTCATATTGCTTTCCATAGTGGCTGCACTACTTTTTATTTCCACCAACACTGTGGGAGGGTTCCCTTTTCTCCACACCTTCTCCAGCATTTGTTATTTGTAAACTTTTAAATAATGTCCATTCTGACTATTGTGAACTGACAGCTTATCGCAGTTTTTATTTGCATTTCTTTACTAATTAATGGTGTAGAGTATCTTTTTCATGTGCCTCTTGGCCTTCTGTATTTCTTCTTTGGAGAAATTTCCATTTTTCCATTGGGCTGTTCCAAGTGTGGATATGTTTTCTGATGAACACTTTCATTTACACTTGCCACTCTGGAGTTTTACAGTCAGGGATGCTGTGATTCTGAAGAGACACTGTGGCACTTCAGAGATTGAAAGGAACACAGAGTGAAACTTTGGGAGGGGAAAAAGTAAAAGCCTCATTTTGTAATCTAAGTAAAAAGTGAGCTGAAGTTACTTTAGAAATGGTAATTTAAATTGGAATTGAAATTTTTGTTATGGTACGATATCACAGAATTCATTGCAAAAGCCTACACTTGAATGACATATTTTAAAACTTTTAAAGTTCATTTTAATGTCCTGTCTCACTCCCTGGACTCTCTTTTCTAATTTAGTGGAAAAGAAGAATGAAACCCATTTTCTCCACATACCTTGCTACAGGGGAAGACATAGGTCTAGCGACAGAAAAGCATCTCATTTGAACATCCTCTTAAAGTAAGAACTTAAAAAAAAATCAATATCCCTTCAAAATCCATCAAGCTTAATTCAGTATGACTATCTGGGGTTAACCATTCTTGTCTTCACAAGGACAGGTAGTTATATAGCTCTGCACAAAAGCAATATTTTAAAGTATGTAAGGAAGAAGGGTGAAAAAGATTGGTATTATCTAGATCTCTCAGAGCAGTTTTCCCGTTACAGAATCTGAGATATGATCCCTTCTGGAAGCTCGTCTATCTGAGCTGCCTTGTGGGAACACAGCTAACACCCTGAAGTAACAACCAAGCTTCAAAACCATGTGCAAACAGCACTGCCTGGTGAGCTCATCGGTAGTAGCTGGAAATGATGTGCTTCAAGTTAAAGGGTTTCTGTCACTCGCCAGACATAGAATTAGACAGAAATGAATAAAATTAGCTTTGAAACAAAGGTATTCTCACAGAGAGATGGACAATTTGAACAGAAGAAAATTTAGAAACTAATAATTAGTGAAAAATGACATAATTAGCATTTTTCAGCATGCTTCAGTATCCACTTCACATATGCAAAAAATAAAAGTCTCCTCATACTTAAAAAAGAGACAGAGAAAGTCTTAGGAAGGTGGAACTTTGGTTATCAGAGTCCCTAAATAGACAGAATCTCATATTCATCTGATACAGATTTTTATTATTCTGTTATCCTTTCACATTGGGAGTAGGAAGACAAAATAAATAATGTAATCACTAGTTGTGTGGCTATTATTCGCACACAACAAAATGATCAAACTTTGTGGTTATTTTTGGTTTTGTATAAGGATTGCAATTTTGGTGTTATTTTTTTTTAAGCCATACTGTAGTTCTTAGAGTGAAATGTGATAGTAAAACACTTATGGTGAATGGGGGAGACATCCACTAGCAGATGATCACAATACAGAACCAAGAATGGAGGGGAGTGGAGGAGGCTATTTTAGCTGAGAAATAACAAAGGCCCACACTGGAGAAGTCGTAGAGGAAGGGAAAAGATGGAAGATAGTTAAAAATACTCCAAAGGTAAAATGGGCCAGATCCTGTGGTTGACGAGACGTGAGGGTGGGAAAAATTCAAGGATAAGGATGAGTCCCAGTAACTTTCTTAAATTCTGCTTAAAGAATTTATTTTGTGTTACACTCATAATTTTGTTGTGCCAGATAATCATGTTTTTGTTTTTAAACAAAAATGCTATCCTGACCATTATTATACTAAAACATATTGGCTAAGAGATTGCTTCAGTGGTGCAAAATGGCAATAATAAGTACAATTCACTTTTATTTAGGAAATTTGATGATGACTTACTGAAAGGTAGCGATGACTGAAAATCAGTTTGGAGAACCTAATTTAAGTTGGGTTTGCTGATAACATAATTGAAGTAATGAGCTTCCTCATAGCTGCTTCCTATTTCTGACACTGCTTTTAGAGGCACATGTCTTCCTATCAGAAAATGACCATTCACAGTGATGGTGTGAGTGCATGTATTGCTCAGGGTAGAAGTGTGAGCACCACCAGTTCTAAATCTGGAGGTGTGGGCATGCACAAATCCTGGCCCCGTAAGGTGACCGCTTTGGCAAGCTCTGGCCAAGCCTGGGAAATTTTTTCACCTCTTTGTAAGACCTTAGCTTGAATTAGACTCCCTACCTCTGCAGCTGCTGATCAGTCAGGCTGTGAGATTTGCTAATCAGGCCCTTCCAAAATCACACATATCCTTACAGGAAACACGGTTCTGGGTTGCTTTGAGATTTTTAGTACTCTCGGTATAAAAGAAGTTATACACAGGAATTATGCCTTGTTTTCTCAGTTGCAAACAAGAGAAATACATCCAACACAGGCGGACAGAAGCACGAAGAACAACTGCATTCTTCTTAACGCACAAGCTAAACAACTGCAACAGTTTCAACTTGATTTTAGTTGTGCACACTTATATCAGCAAATGACAGTGGCAAAAAATGTGCAGATAATTTTAAAAATAAAGATTTAAATGTACCAATATTTTAAAAACTGTTTACCAACTGTCTCTTCTTAGGATAACGTCGTGTTGTATTAATATATGCCCCAAATGCATTTACATTTAGTGTCCACCGTACCTCATGGTCCCGCTGCCTGGCTGCTGTGGCTCTGTTCATGTCTTCAGCATCCCTGACATGGTTAAGGGCCTGGTCGAGTGATTCCTGGAGGTCTGACAGCTTGGCGTTATAGTCGTCCAGCTGCTCCAGGACCACAGGAAACAGAGAGCGAGTGTCATTGTACTGCCTCTGCCAGCTCTCAGCCTGGCTCAGCACTGGGGAGAAAGGCACACAGAAACTCAGTCTGGGCTCCTCCCTTCTCTTCCCATCCCAGCCCACAGAAGCAAAGATGCAAATTTGGCAGGTGACGTCTTTAGCAATAGCGATTAAAGCTGTTGGTCACAAAAATGGCCCAATTATTTGAAGTTTTAAATACTATTTTGTAGGATTTGGACCATCCTAGACCACCATCAGCTAAAAAGGGAGTTGATTAGTTTTCCTGTCAAGATGATGCTTTATGTGGAAATGATGTCATTCAACTAGGTTTATTATTACACAGATTATTAATAGCTTTACCATACAAATGAAACTTGGATATACTACAGTTTTACTATTAGAGATATCTCCAATTATTTTGTCTATTATTGGCAAATGTACAACCATTCATCTTCTGTATTCTCTCCAGGCAGCTATTTTTAGTTAGCTCCTTTATTTAGGTCAAACTTAATCATTATTCTGGAATCATTATTCCAGAATCATTATTCTGAAAGATTAAATGGCAATGAAATATTCTTAAACTTTGCCTATGTCTTAATTCTCTAATCAAAGTTACATGCATTGCTTCTGTACCTTGATTCTATTTTTTCTCCAGGGACTATCAGTCTGTCTTATTGAGGTTTTGTATTTACTTTCATCATCATGAACAGAAGATACAAGTTCACAGTTGAGTAGAGAAAGTGGCTGAAAAAATACCTTTACTCGGTGGAAGGCTGCTAAGTGGGAGATGTATTTGGTTCCACTTCCCCAGAGTAGTCTTGTTAAATCCCCAAACAGGCAAAGCATCTGGCTGTGACATGAGAGCTCCAGCCTTCCTGACTGCTGGCCTAATCTGCACTCAGAAACGGGCCTGAGATTCTGCCTTATTTCTTACTGTTTCTAAGACCTTGTAAGTCTGCTATCACAATATACCTTTATGCCAAAATTACTCCTCTATTAAAATATTCACAACAAGTTTTAACAGAAGTTGACAGTGACAATTGTAGGAAAATGATCTAATGTAGGTGTTCTTAACCCTTTCTGTATCATGGGCCCCTTTACAACCTGGCAAAGCCTTCATTCAGATCCCTTCTTATATGTTTTTAAATGTACAAGATAAAATATGTAGCACTAAAAAGATGTATAAAAATTGGTAATATAATAATACATGTGCTTCCTTATCAGTGTGTTAACTAATAAGATTTAGGGGTGAAACCAGTAACTACTAAAATTCTTGAATTATTGATGAATTTAGCATTGTGAAATAACAGTGACAACTGAAATATGATACACAAACCTGTAGCCTCTTTTTGTTGACTGTGTAGATTAAAATGGACACAATTTTTTATAACTCTTCTATCAAGAGTCAAGTCTTTTTCCTCACCCTTGAATCTGGGCTGGTTTTGACCAACAGAGGGCTTCCCTCATACCTCAGTTGGTAAAGAATCCATCTGCAAAGCAGGAGAGCCCGGTTTGATTCCTGGGTTGGGAAGATCCCTTGGAGAAGGGATAGGCTACCCACTCCAGTATTCTTGGGCTTCCCTTGTGGCTCAGTTGGTAAAGAATTCGCCTGCAATGTGAGAGATCTGGGTTTGATCCCCAGGTTGGGAAGATCCCCTGGAGAAGGGATAGGGTACCCACTCCAGTATTCTGGCGTGGAGAATTCCATGGACTGTATAGTCCATGGACTTGCAAAGAGTTGGACATGATCGATCAACTTTCACTTTCACTTTGACCAATGGAATGAATATGACATTGCTGAGTTCCAAGGCCAGGCCTTGAGAGACCTTGTACTTTCCATTCTTGCCCTCCTGGAAGGCTTCTGCCATATGAACAAGCTCAGTGAGCTTCCCAGAGAATAAAACCCCACGTGGAGGGAGATGCCCAGCCATCCCAGCTAAGAGCCCAGACATGTGAGTGAACTTCACCACATGGAGCAGAGATGATCTGTCTAGGTTGAGTCCAACCCAAACTGTCAACCTATGAAATTATGAACAAATAAATGCTTATTGTTTTAATGTCTGGGGTAGATTGTGAGACAGTAATTGATAACTGATATAATGACCAAGTCATAGATTCACTAATACTACTGTGGTTTGTTATTTACATTAATCATTAAAGGAAATGTTAAATTTCCAGTGAGGTTTCAAAGTCATTAAAAGTCACTCACGGACATCAGAACATCAATGTTGCTGGGCTTTGTTTTGTTACATCTTTACTGCCTTCTCAATGAGACTTCTCTTATTGAAGTTTTGGGAATTGCTTCCCTTAGCTTTCCTTCCCCTGTTTTTTCACCAGCTGCTACATTCCTATTTTTTTCTCCTCAGGAGTAAAATCTTGTAGATTCCTTGTGGAATCTCAGCAGTTTATCAAAAGCTGAAGGTTGGGTCTGGGTTTAAAATTCCTGGTCTATATATATAGAGTCAAGTTGTCCTGAAGAACTCCCTGAGGCCACTTTAAATGCTCAGTGACTCTGAATATCGGGAATTGGTTGCTTTGACCAAACGCTGCCCTGTGACTGGGTGTCCTCTCCTGGACCCACAAAGGAAGCAGACATGTGCTGGCCTCTAGAAGCTAAATATACCTACATTCATGGGCTTCGTCTGCCTCCTCGTCCACAAGTTCCCGTTGGGTGAGGAACGGCTGACGGCGTCGGATCTCCTCAAGCATCTTCTGTGCCAACACCAGCTTCTCGGAGATTTCCTCAGAGCTAAGTTCCTGCTCTTCCCCATAATACAGCATCTTGCTGCTGATCTCTGAAAGGAAGGGCACAGTGAGAGAAGGCAGGAGGGGGAAGTGCTGGGGAGTCTGACAGTGACGTCACTGAAAACACGAACAACGAGGGCAATGGGCAGGGCTGATCTTAAAACGGAGACAGAGACCTGATGCAAAGACAGCGTGGTGGTGGTCATGCTGTGAATACTGGTGTCGGCCCTGGAGTTCATCATATATTCCAGGGAGAGGTTAAACCAAAGGAAGTCACTCTTTGCTTTTCATTTGGCAACTTCAGAACAGGAATGGAATTAATACCAAGTTTGCTCTGATTTCAGTTGAGTCTGATTTTAGTATGAGTAAAAAATGTTAATATTTAAGAAACACAAATCTAGGGTCTTTGATCAGTCTTTTATATAATAAAATATATAATTTGGAGAAAATGTTCTGATGTATCACCTGTCACACATAGGAAGCATTGGAGATATTAATTGTAATTTAGCCAAGGATGTTACCTAAGCTCTAAGCCAAAATGAGTGTACACTGATGGCTGTTCAGTTAGTCTTTCAGATTGTTGTACAGACTAGATATAACACAGAGGTTTCTTACAGCAGGATGTGAGCTTTTGATCATTAATATATACATTTTTTTTTTTTTTTGCAACTGCTGTTTGCCTTCTGTGGTATGACTGCCTGGCAAGACTGTTCAATTCTGACTCTGGGTCATTCTCAGCCTACATCCATAAGTAGTATCCATTTCAGAACCAGAGGGACGGCTGAGGCTCAGAGGCAATAGATGGGTTGTCTGAATACTGGCAGAGCTGAGCAGGCCTCTGGTTCCCTCTTCCTACTATATATGATCAGATGAAAGTTATGTAATTGCCACCTTGTCCTATGGTAGCTCCAGGAGGAAGCATTTTATCTTCCTGGCATAAATGAAATTGTCTGTCTGTGGTTTACTATGATCTATGTGGTTGGCCAGACAAGATGGGTAAACAACACTGGTCTCACATAAATCATACCAGGATAAGGGCTTGTATTTCATATGGATAATAGCTTGAAGGTCACCAGTAGTTACTTTAGAGATGGCTGGGAATAAGGAATGACACACTCCTGGTGTGCAGCATCCCTGAATTCTGAAGCAAGGGAGATAAATAGGGGAAGAGGTTTTCAGTGCTGTAAATATTACTGATAAAAGCTTTAGAAACTAAAATATACTTAAACAAAACTCAAGAAGGAATTAAATACTCATTTCTCAAGTAAAGTCTAAAATATTAACCCTTGAACTAAACTAAACATATATATTTTCCTTAGATCTAGCATTGGCAATGCTGAATTTCTTGGCATTTTGATGCAGATATTATATTTACAATCTGGCTTATTTTATTTTAGCCATGTCTGCTCTAGATTAGAAAAAGGAAATACAGAGAATAACATTTATGCTTTTGGTCTTTGAAGGCTGTTCATACATTACTTTCGAAAGGTAGAAACTGATGGAAATCACTGTTTTCTATTTACATTTCTTTTGTATTTTTTCCTTCTTATTCTATGTCCTAGGGTCAAATAAGGGTCAAATAAGAAGGCTTAGATTCCTTCCAAATGAAATACCCTAGAATCACAATTTGAGTTAGACAGCAAAGGTGAACTGTTTTTTTTTTTTTTCCCCCTGAATGGCTAAGATCTAAGATGCTAGCTTTTTCTGCTGCCGAGAGGGACATTTATTTCTTAATTAGATGAGATCAGCTAATCTAGGTTTAATCTTACTTTTTGAATAAATCAATTTTAACTATAAAATATTATATGGAAAGAACATTTTATTGGTAGATGCAAAAGCATGAAATAGTAAGGATGGGAGCAGGGGATGTTTGAAATGCATACCATTTGTTTTTATTATGTATTATGGGCACCGAAGGAAATACAGCGAATGATTAATCTTGGCTCAATACATCCCTTGTCCTGGAATATGCTCCCTCTACCTCAGTATAAAGATATGAATCTTCCATTGTGGGTCCCTTTACTGTCATTGTGCCCTTGAGATGTACTTGTAGTTGTCATCCAGCTCTTAATATATAGGATAATAAAAACTATGGAAACACACAAATACTGTATCTTAGCAGACTGTAACCCAAGTAAATTCTCTTTATCTTAGAACCAAAGCAATCGCCTGTTTTCTGTTGGTAAACTGAAGGCTTGCTTTCAGCATGCTATTAAGATAGTCTTCAAAATGCAGCCTGCGTTTATGAGAAGCTGGAATACAAGTAAGTAAACCCTCAAGAAGAAAGGTAAATCTGCCAGTTTTATGCTTTAAGGCAAAGAACTCTTCCACACCCACTCTTGGCGTTTCTTCTGGACTGGGGACCAGAGCATGCACCTGCCTGGTTCTTAGGACAGCATGAGAGAGACAGCGCAGGATAACTTGGATTAGTGGACAGTTTGCTGCCATTCTAAAGGCAGGGCTTTCACTGTGAATAACTGAGAAAAATGTGACTCCTACTCAACTCTTGCATTTTAGAGACAACACAGAATGTAATTTCCTCTACTGGAAAGGTATACTGGCATTTCACTTCTGTGAAATGAGTGGAAAGGGAATGATTTTTTACATACATTCTCTCTTTTTTTTTTTTCCTTTTGGCTGCACTGCCTGAGTCCTAACCACTGTACTGTCAGGAAATTTCCTCTACTCTCCACGTTTATTATTGAAAATAGACAGTTAGCGGAGATGAGTGCTTAGAAGTCCCAGACAAACAAATGTCAAAGAAGATCTTACATGAGTTTGAAAAGGTAACACTCTAACAACAGGTCCTGGCACACAATAAACACTAACAGTAGCCATTACTTTTATTGCTGTTAATAACATGAGTGATTCCCTGACATGGAGCTGAACCAGTAGAGAGTATATTTACCTTGGATTTTATCCCTCATACTGTGGGCTTGCTCTGCAAGCTGAGTTGCATGGTTAATGGTATCCATGCTTTCCTTCTGAGCCAACTGGACCTTTCTTGAAGCTTGGCTTTCCTATAAATAATCCGTATAAACAACAGATTAATTTTACGAGAAGGAAAGGCTGTGTATATGCATGTGGGGGTGGGTGAGCATAATGTATTCTGTAAACATAAATTTCCCTGACATGCGAAAGTTCCGTAACATATAAAATGGACTCATGCATGAAGATGGATGTGATGACTAGCTTTAGAATTACAGATGCTATTTCTGTTCCTAAGCCATCAGTCACAGTTCAATCCAAACCACCCATCTTTCGTAAGTAATCTACCCTTTGAATTTTTACTGTATCTCAAGATGCCAGACTAGGGAATTATCCATGTCTGCTGATCAGTTTGACATTGTGCTGACTGAAATGCTTAAGGGTTCAAAGGGAAACATGTTGAGAAAGCAGGCCGATCTCAAAATGTTCCATGCATCCAGTGGCTTCTGGGTGGTCCAGCCACTGCTGCAACTAAATTACCACAGAGATTGAAAGGATTATGCTCACTAGGCTAAAGGCTATTTTCAGTGCTGCCTTCCAAATTCCCATCAACACTGAAGGCACTTGTGTACAAATAATTACTCAAGCAGTTTTGGCTCGGAGTGAATGAAGTTCTTCTCTGAGAAGCTGATTTCATTCTTTCAACTCTGTTTCAGAACTCACATGTAGGATCTGTCAAGATGAACCCCCAACTCAAATGTGGCTCCTGAAGAAAGGATGTGTGGGTGTGCATGTGTACATGCATATTTATCTCTGTGTGTATAAAGACAGAAGAGAAAGTAAAGTGAAAGTGTAGTCACTTGGTTGTGTCCAACTCTTTGCGATCCCACGGACTATAGCCCGCCAGGCATTTCTGTCCATGGAATTCTCTAGGCAAGAATACTGGAATGGAAGGCCATTTCCTTCTCCAAGGGATCTTCCTGACCCAGCGATTGAACCTAGGTCTCATGCATTGCAGCCAGATTCTTTACTGTCTGAGCCACAAGGGAAGCATGTCTTTAAAAAATGGTTCAAGGCCAAGACACTGGCCTGGATGCACAGCATGGGGCTGGGTACATACTCTGGCATCAGAAAGATGGATTCATGGGTTATATTTAAGAGGTGGGACACTTCCTCAGTCTGGCATTTGATCAAGCGCCCACTTGCCTTGCCCAGTGTCTTTCTGGTTCAGCTCTGTGACAAAGAAGCTGTACCTGCCTGGATTGCCAGGTGACCTGCTACACAGAGTGCTGGCTGGTAGGCCCCCAGAACAGGAGAGTGGCTGTTTCAAATCTCTCTCCTTTTATCTCTTGTTGCAGTGGGAGGATTAGGCCATGCTTTTACCTGGAATGTTTTTATGCAACCCACTCCAGTAGTCTCGTCTGCAAAATCCCAGGGACAGAGGAGCCCAGCACTACAGGCATTGGGGTCACAAAGAGTTGGACGCGACTGAGTGACTGAACAACCATCACACAGCATAACCCAAGCCACTGGCCCTTTAAGGAGGAGAATGCGGAGATGGTATCCCAGCAAACACATGCCCCAGGAGCTTTTCATTGGCACTGTATCCAAAATCCCTCCAAACAAAGCTCCCTGTGCAGCAATACTGCAGCTCCGTCGCTGAAATGCATGCTCTCTGAATGGACACAGCAATCTGAGTCACATGTTCTTTTCCCACAATTTCAATCTCCCTCTTGCCCTGTTCTAATGCTTTCTGGAAACACAAGCTTTGTGGTCACTTTAAAATTAGATGATGTAGAAAATAAAATGAATCTTATTCTTGATGTCATCCCTCCCTACTTTTAAAAAATAGGGACACAGACCTATAAAACATTAAAAAATGTTTAAAGTTGATTTTTGGTCCAGTTTAAATTCAGTTATATTTACAAAATACAACATGCATATTTTTGACTTTGGCTTCATCCTTCAAGGGAAAAGGTTTATTGTTATTACTGTGTTCATTTATTTCTTGATATGGAAACTGAATTCACCGAAGTAATGAGACAGGTAGAAGATAACTCAAAGACAAGCTCTTTTGACCAACACCAGAGGGCGCTTAGATACATATTTTTAAAAAAAGACAGCAGCAAAAAGGAACATCTGCTACTTTAAACTGCAAAATTACTGATATAATATACAGTGATGCCTTATTTGAAAGTTCTACGGCTTTCTTTAACTTTGATTATGGAAGGAAAATAATGATATGGGCACATGGTAAAACAGGTGCATCCTGCCCTAAGGAAAACTATAAAAAATTAGCTCACAACTGTAAGCTGGTTGATGTTTAGCATTACAAATGGATTAATCACTTACTCACCTCAGCAGTGAATTCTGACACACATTTGACATAAAGGTGGCAAGAATTTCATGTACTATACAGGGCATAAAGTATAGTGTACCTAGAATACTATTCTATTGAGTGAGGATGCTAATCATTATCTAGCATGGTCTGGACTCTTTTGAGAGTGAAAGGGGATCTTCTAATAATAACTCTAAGATAAGCATAAACAGAGGCAGTGCCGGACAAAACGGCAGTAGGAATACTGGTGTGCCATTTCACTATCTGTATGGTGATGTCTACTTGTGTGGGTTTAACTATCTCCTAAACATTGAAATACTTTTCCAGCCTTGATCTCTTCTCTTGAGCTACAGACTCAAATCTGTGGCATCCACAGGTACTTCACCTGACGAGGTCCAGAGAATCCATTCTGAATTATCAGTCTTGGCCATTTATCTTTCCAAGTCTAATAGCTTACATCTTTGCAACTCTTCATATTCAACTGGTCACTGAATCACTTTTATTTCACTCGCCCTTCTGGCCTCTCTTTTGTTGCCCACCACTAGTTTCAGTTTATCCCAGTTCACTGCAATTTCCTTTCCAATGAACACAAGGTAGCAACGGACTGCTCTTGTTTGGATTACTGTGACAGTCTACTAACTGGTGTCCCTGTCTTCAGTCTTAAACTCACCAATTTATCATCCCCACTGCAGAGCAATGTTTCTGAAACTTCGCACCTAATCAGCTCATTGTTGTAGGTAAATGCTCCAATATCTTCCAAAGTCCATAGGATGAGTATGGTGGGCAAGGTTCTTCACGATTTGGCCTCTGAGAACCTCTTCAGCATTGTCTGCTGTTCCTTGCTTTTTAAATTAATCTTCTGCAATGCCAAGGCTGAAGTTCTACAGTCTTCTGCTGCTGCTGCTAAGTCACTTAAGTCATGTCCGA
This sequence comes from Bison bison bison, assembly GCF_000754665.1. Lineage (NCBI taxonomy): Eukaryota > Metazoa > Chordata > Mammalia > Artiodactyla > Bovidae > Bison > Bison bison. The sequence continues at coordinate 3,746,807 of NW_011494945.1, read as the reverse complement.
TTCTGTGCGACCCCATAGATGGAAGCCCATCAGGCTCCTCCATCCTTGGGATTCTCCAGGCAAGAGCACTGGAGTGGGTACAGTCTTCTGGTCAACTGTAATTGAAATATATTTTGATTTTTTGTCCTGTCTTTTTATCAGGATTGGAGATGAGGCTTTTGATGTATGGAAGTGACCTACTTTCCTTCCAATCCTAAAGGTCTTCATACATGCTGCTGTAGCTGAAGGAGTACGGATGAGATGGAGTGTAGGGAACAGTGTGGCATCCTCCTGACCCAGCTCTTGGGAGACTGGGCTCTAGATCCAGATGGCAAAGGGCAGCACTGAGACTGGGAGAAGGTCACTATCTTCACTTCTGCTTGTAGCCTAGTCCACTCTGGTTCTGAGCATGGTGCCTTTGGGAACACGGGAGAGTGGAATCTTGACAGAGGCTTTGGTATTTCATTACAGACATGATCAGCAGTGGCAAAATCGAGACTTTTTTGAGCAGCAGCTCTTTGGGAACACAAATGCATGGGCATCCTTTAGGGGCTTCCCAGAAGTTGCTGTTGTTGTCACTCAGTCATGTCTGACTCTTTGCAACCCCATGGATTGCACCATGCCAGGCTTCCCTGTCCTTCACCATCTCCTAAAGCTTGCTCAAACTCATGTCCATCAAGTCGATGATGCCATCCAACTATCTCATCCTCTGTTGTCTGTTTCTTCTCCCACCTTGAATCTTTCCCAGCATCAGGGTCTTTTCTAATGACTCAGTTTTTCGTATCTGGTGGCCAAAGGACTGGCACTTCAGCTTCAGCATCAGTCCTTCCAATGAATATTCAGGACTGATTTCCTTTAGGATTGCCTGGTTTGCTCTCCTTGCAGTCCAAGGGGCTCTCAAGAGTCTTCTCCAACACTATAGTTCAAAAGCATCAATTCTTCAGTGCTCAGCCTTCTTTATGGTCCAAATCTCACATCCATACATGACTACTGGAAAAATCATAGCTTTGACTATATGGTCCTCTGTTGGCAAAGTAATGTCTCTGTTTTTTAATATGCTGTCTAGGTTGGTCATAGCTTTTCTTCCAAGGAGCAAGAGTCTTTTAATTTCATGGCTGTAGTCACCATCTGCAGTGATTTTGGAGCCCAAGAAAATAAAGTCTCTCACTGTTTCCACATCTATTTGCCATGAAGTGATGGGACTGTATGCCATGATCTTCATTTTTTTAATGTTGAGTTTTAAGTCAGCTTTTTCACTCTCCTCTTTCACCTTCATCAAGACTCTTTAGTTCCTCTTCACTTTCTGCCATAAGGGTGGTGTCATCTGCATATCGGAGGTTATTGATATTTCTCCTGGCAATCTTGATTCCATCTTGTGCTTCATCCAGCCCGGCATTTTGCATGATGTACTCTGCATATAAGTTAAATAAGCAGGGTGACAATATACAGCCTTGATGTATTCCTTTCCCAATTTGGAACCAATCTATTGTTCCATGTCCAGTTCTAACTGTTGCTTCTTGACCTGCATATAGGTTTCTCAGGAGGCAGGTAAATTTCCATAAGTATGGGGTGGGAAGAGGCAGTAGGATTTATCAAAAGAGGGCTAGAGGACTTAGATATGGAAGTTGGGGCAAAAACCCAGTAACTTTAAGTTAATGTAAACTGTGAGATTTGGGTTACATTAGATTCATGTAACAGATGCTTTGCATACAGAGGATACAGTTGTCCCTTGAACAATGCAGGGGTTTGGGGCACTGATACAATTGAAAATCCACGTATAACTTCACAGTTGGCCCTCCATATCTGAGGTTCTATACCCTTGGACTCAACCAACTGTGGATCATGTAATACCATTGTACCATAGTATCAAAAAATACCTATGTGTAAGTGGACCCTCGAAGTTCAAACCCATGTTGTTCAAGGATCAACCACATTTTCAATTTTAAGAGGCAACATTACTGTGATTTTTATCACACTGTGGGAATCTACAGTGAAATTCTTCATTCTAGTTAAAGCTAAATATTGTGAACTTTTCTTGATAGAAGGCTTTCTAAGACAAAGCTTTTATTACATCCTTCTAGGAATCAATTATGAACTTTTCTAGACCAACGGCTTGAAGGATGCTTGAGAAGTCATTAAGACTAGCTCTGGGTGTTTGTTTGAAAATGTTTCAGCAGGTTCTTGTACCATCAGGACTGTTGATGTCACAACAAGAAGGATGTTATTTTCAGTAAGAATCAATGGAAACAACTGGGTGAATGTTCTAGTAGCTTCATCATCAACTTCCTGCTTTGGTGGTCTGTTCTTGTTGCTCAGGAGCCTTTTCTACTGTGATATTCCTTTGAAGCTTACATTATTTCCTCCCCATGAAAACCTGAATTTAATATTGGAAGTAGGAAAACTGTATAAGAAAACAATCAGTAACTCTGTGTCTAAGCTATGGGAGGAACTAATCTTGGTGAAAACATTTCCTCAAGAATTTGACACACTTCCAGCAAGTTCCAGCCATGACATAGAAATGAAATTACAATGAGTTTTCACAAAGATTTCTTTCATGGTATTTTCCTTTGAACTTTAAGAGATCTCACTGCTCCTCAAATGTTGATGGTTGCATGGAGAAAGGGGGACTCAATTTTTATATGCATTTAAAAGCAGTTGAATCTTCCAAGGATTCAATTAAAGTAATTCATATTTTTAGAAGCATAATCTCTTAGTTTAAGAGGTCCAAGGTCAAAAGAGATTATCAGAGTCATTTTAACCACTATTTTTGCAGAAAATGAGAATTGTTTCTGAAAAGAACAACAGTTTATGTCAAATATTAGTATCTGAAAGCAGAAATTCCAGGGTACTCTGGGCAGAACTGGTGGAACATAATCAGGGGAAAAAATGTGTTAAAGATTTTAGTATATTAAACATGGTGCCTTGGAGCTTAGTTGCATTTTCTATTTTTTTATTAGATGGAAATTTTTCCATTAGACCCTTGGGGAACGACTTTGCTCATGTTTTAATGTTTTTGTTAATCTGTGAGAGCTTTTAGAAGCCACATTTCCCTCAACATTTTTCTTAGTCTCACTGACTTTTTTTCATTTATTTAGTTGTTTTACTGAGTATTTGCAATTTTACCTTGTCAAATCTATTCTTCTTTTTACTATAATTCTTCATACTGTATTTAATTGCATTTTTATTTCCTTTCAAGATTTAATAATTATCTAGTTCTGTTTTCTTGAAAATTTTAGATTTAAACTACAGTCTTTAATCTGTTCGAAGTTCATTTTATTAATAGTATATGGTAAAAAATGAGGGTCCAAAGTGTTCTTTTTCCCCTGCCAAACTGCAAAATTGCTTTCTCAACACAATTTCTCCTCTTTCATTATTTAATGCATCCTGTAGCAAGCATTTAAAGTTTATCTGCTATATAATAAAGTTTACTTCTAGATGCTCTATCGCTCTTAGCCATAAAATGTTAAGGCAAACATTTGAACAAATATCCAAGTGAAATACATATCAACGATATTTACCAGCAGCAAACACAACGAAAGTTCCCCATAAACATGGTTTTTCAAGGAAACCAATCAAAATGGGAAGATACAGTAGAGACCAAACATATTAACTTTATCCTCAGGTTTTGCCTTGATTTATCTTAAGGCACCTGGGTCCCTGCATTTTTCTGGGCTGTGTTAAGCCTCAATCATTTGTGACTAGCCAGTCTTACACTAGCTAAATCCCTCACTGAAGTTAGTCTCAGAAACCAAATACATACCCTTTCAGCTAATTCCTCCATGTCAGACTGAAGGCTTTTCATTGTGTTTTCAGCATTGTTGATTTGTATCTTTCTTAGGACATACTGGTTTTCTCTTTCTGACAATTTTGTCTGTGGATTAAAAAAAAAAACAAATGCGTATTTTTCCATAGTCAGTAGATGTGCACACCAGGTTTATAAAAATACACAGAAAACCCTTTCAGTGTAAGAGGACTACAGTAGAGAGTTAGCCTTTATTCTCAAAATAGCGGGGTCCACAGGCTACTGCAAGCTGGTATGAAATCTGAGGTCTGCAGGAGGGGACTGAGAGCTCTGGGGACAGAAATTCTGTGAGCTCCCCTCAGTAGGCTGGAGAATCTGGTGTGGGCTGTGCTGGTTCTGGGGAAAGGGTACCTTTTGCAAATTTGCAAAAAGGCTCAATATAGACGGGCGGTGGCTTTGCGTGTCTGAGCTTTAAAATTTCAATTCTGGCAGGTCTTCGAGGAAATGATAACCCACCTTGATCAATGAAAATGGAGTTCTAGAAATTCAGTTTCCTCTTTCTAGTGTAAGGAGAACAATTATTTTTATTTCAGACAATTTGCCCTTTTCATTTCCATTTTTGAGGAGTTTGCACCAGGTGTAGCTTTCCTTCAATTACTTTGGAGTAAGTCCTTCAATCTGGGCACTGACTTCCTATCAGCTACAATATTATTATATCTGATATAATAACTATTTCTACCTTGAAGCTGTCCTTTTGGGGAAAGAGGATTCAAGCAGTATCAAGAGGACTGAGTCTGGGTGACTCCTCTGAGAATACTGCCTTCATGTGTCCAAATAGATGAGTTTGGACAAAAAACAATTCCTAAACTGGGAATAGAGTGCTTACTAAGACTTCATCCAGCTTTAAAACTTTGTGATTTTTGTTTTGTTCTACACTTTGCCGATTTGGGCAATTGCTGTGGATATTATTTGTACCTCCTAAAAGCAGAGAATTGAGCACTTTCTATGTTAGATACTATTCTGACTGCTCTCTATATAACAACTCACTGTATTCTCTCAACAACCCATGAGATAGGTGTAATAATTATCCTCAATTTCAGATGAGGGGAATGAAAACTAAAGAGGTTAAATAATTTACTCAAGGTCACAAAGCTAGTAAGTGTCAGAGCTGGGAGTTGAATCTAGGCATTCTGGTGTCAAAATTTATGCTCTTAACCACTACGCTAATTTGACTAACAAAATAAAATAGTATGCTGGAATTAGTTCTATTAACCTTTCAGCTGATTATCATTGTTTTAAAAAGTATCTGTTGGTTGTGATAGAAGCCTATTATTTAGAGAGGGAAAAAACATCTCTTAAAAGCACTGTTACAGTTTTTGACTACTGTCTGCCTTTAACTTGCTTATCAGATTTAACCACTAGACCAAGGAAGAGAAACAGTGCACGTGAGCATGCTTGTGTATTTGAGTGTGTGTGTGAGTATGGAAAAATGAGAAAAAATGTTTGTCAGTGAGATGGAATGGTAAGGGCAGAAGAAAGAGGGAGGAAAGAAAGGAAAAATGGAGAACAAGAGTGTATGAGTTTTCAGAGAAACCCATGAAAACATAGCAAACTGAAGTTAAGGTAATAGTATGTTTGCTATGTTGACTTAAGTAACCAATGTACAGCTTAAGAAAATAAGTGTTTCTCCTCTATCAATAGCTTTGTACATAGATACTAGTTTTTCAGTCATTTCATTTTCCGTTAACCTTTTTCATAGATGACAGCTCCTGGTTTAGGATGGAGCACGTGACTCTAATCAACTTTTCATAATTTCCGAGGTCTAGCAATCTGTAATATAACTACTGGACTCAGATAACAAAAGGGTAGGTGGTACTAGGAGTGACCCTGTGAAACCAGAGTGAAAATACACAGAAAGTAAACCATTCCTGCATACTTTGAGGAGGTAGATGGTGGAGTTGATTTCGTTCACGTGCCTATGAGCTGCGGCACCAGATGACACACTCAGCAGGCCGGATTTGCTTTCTTCAATTGAGAGCGCTGCTAACCGAAGGTCATCAGTCAGATCCCAGATGCATTTATCGCAGCCTGGTGGTACAATGGCATGTCATTTCCTCAAAATCAAAGGTCAGCTGGGAAGCATTCTGCTCTAAGTTGGTCATTATATGCCCTTGCTTGGTTAATACTGTTCGTATTTTTGTTTCCTGAGGAGATATTCTGGACCACGGAACTAGTCCTTATACTCAGAGAGCCTCAGATGACCAAAGTGTACGTTGGGCACTATCCCTGCTTAGAACACAAAAAACAAACATGCAACTGAAAAGCAGGTTACCATGAACGCTAATGGCTGAGCTGAGGAGGAAAGGAAGCACAAAGGGCAAGGCATCTGAGAGACGGCGGGTGGCTGAAAAGAACCTTCTCCCCACTTTTTTCTGGTCAGGGGAAAGCCGTCTGGGAGGACGCCCTCCACGTCAGGCTGTGGGTTTCCGCTTGGTGCCGGCCAGTGAAGATGGAACTCGCCTGCCATTCCTCCTTTCCCAGCAGCTTTCCTTACTGACTGTTCAGGTTCCAGTGCTTTCTCCTCACTGCACGGATGGCCCGATGCCTCTCCGTGGCCTGACCTCCTGTCTGAATAGGTCGGCAGGACCTCACTGTTTGCTAATATTACTCTCTGACAGCTGACGACCCTGCACATGTGGTGAGGAGGGTGGCGGTTTCTCACTGCTTCCTGCATTTCACGTTCGAGTTCCTCTGACCACTGTCATCACCCCCACAAACCAATGCCCTCCTAGGACACACTCACTAAGGACACCCTTTGAAATTTTTCTGTTTCCAACCTCTTTCCACCAGACATACTCTCGTCTAGAGAACTGATAAATGGAGACTAAAGGGTTAATGGTTGTTAATATGTTAATTTGTTACTTGAAGTTTAATGAGGTCTTCCTCATATGCTCTCTCTAAGTAATGACTCCCCAGCCAGAACATCAGGCTGGTGGAGGAGACACAGAGAGGCCAAGCAGGCACCTTGATGTCCTTAAAGTGACTGTGCATAGAGGATCACCTATGCTGTCAGTATGCAAACTTTGCCCAGCCTGTGCCTTCCATCCTATGTCACCTTCTAATATGGGATTCATCGTGATATTAATCTCTTGTGCCCAGAGGGACTGAGAGGCCAAGATGATTTTGTTTGGGGGAAGAGATATCTAATATTAAAGTAGTCTTTAAAACACTCTACTTAAAGCCAAATATTAGTTACTTTCTTGATAGAAGGCTTTCTAAGGCAAAACTTTCCTTAAATCCTTCTAAAAATCAATCATGGACTTTTCTAGGCTACTGGCTTAAAGGACGCTTGAGAAGTCATTAAGACTGGCTCTGGGCATTTGTTTTGAAATGTTTCAGCAGGTTCTTGGACCATTAGGACTACTCATGATTTGAAGTGGGCTTCCCTGATAGCTCAGTTGGTAAAGAATACGCCTGCAATGCAGGAGACCCTGGTTCGATTCCTGGGTTGCGAAGATCCACTGGAGAAGGGATAGGCTACCCTCTCCAGTATTCTTGGCTTCCCTTGTGGCTCAGGTGGTAAAGAATCCACCTGCAATGTGGGAGACCTGGGTTCAATCCCTGGGCTGGGAAGATCCCCTGGAGAAGGGAAAGACTACCCACTCCAGTATTCTGGTCTGGAGAATTCCATGGACAGTATAATCCACGGGATCCCAAAGAGTTGGACACGACTGAGCAACATTCACTTTCACTTTCATGATTTGAATGACAGGAAAGACAGGAAAGAGAGAAGGCAGCTCCTTTTCATAAGGACTGAATATTATATTACTGGTGCCACTTCAGATTTGGAGTGATCTGGGGAAAAGTTAAATCTCTTGGTATATGAGTTTACCAAATGTTGTAAAGCATTGTCTATGGATTACATTATCTGAGGATCTGAAGATATAATATAGAAAAAGGACCTAAAATGAACTCAGTCATTGGGAACTGTATTTCCAACTTTACCTACTAAGTAAGATGTTGAACTTAAAGACTTGAAAAAAATAATTTTTCTAAAATAGAGCTGTTTAAATGCAACCTGCTATTTGCCAATTGGAATCAAGTGGACTGAATGTCTTTTGCTTAGGGTCCATTTGGTTGAGGCACAGACACGGTTAAAGCCAACGGTGGGACTCAGTTTCTAGAGAGGGTGGGATCGCATAGATCTTCTTAATCCTACACCTGCAGCGTATTAGAGAAAGTGGGGTTAGTCAATCATGTACGGTTATTTTTACTTATGGTTGGGCAGTCCGTGCCTGTAGGGGACTCAAAACCTTCTTCCAAGCACTCTCCGGTTATGCTGTCACATGGGCCTCCCCCACAATTGCACGCTGTGGGAAACAAAAACAAGAGATTAGGGATTCATTTTCTTAATGCCTAAAGTATCACAATGTTTTGTGGTTTGCAGAAATACTTGCTATCAGTATATAATTCTTCAGTGGGGATTAATTTATATTCTTTCTTAAGATCATGAGGAATACATGATTTAGGGATTACTCCTCTTACCCAATTAAGCCCCAGCTTGGTGAGACTTTCAAAGATGACCCTGGGCCAAAAGTAGATAAATCTCAATGTTTTAGGGTTCCTTTCCCAACTTTTTGAGGTTCTGACATGACTCTGCAACTGCTTCAGTCCAAAGAGATCCAGGTCAGTTTCACAAGGTACAAAATGATCACAGAGTCCATTATTCAGCTGGAATCCAAGTCATCCTTTTATCGCAGTCAGATTCTCTAGTTTAATTCAAGTCTAGGTTTGATTACTGCCAGGTGTGAGGGAGGAGCCGCCCACTAGGAGCGAGTGAGGGGACCCAAGAGCGATTCTTGGCTCCTACAGGGCTTTACCCTTGGCAAGACTGACTCCAAACCTCCCAATGATAGCTACTAGTGGGACAGCTGGGAACAATATTGTGAAAAGAATTAGGACCATATTTACATGAATTTAGAAGACTTGAGAGCCCATTATTAATCTATTGATGATTTTCAAGAATGCTTTTTGGGGTGGAGATTAATTTTT
>NW_011494945.1:3720373-3737934 GCF_000754665.1 Bison bison bison | reverse complement strand
ATTAATTTTTAATATTTATAAAGGATTTCTTCAGTTATGTAGGCTAGCAGTAAGCTGGAATAGAATTGTGAATTTCCTCCCACCTCTTAACTGTCTTTACAGAATAATCATAAAATATTGGCTTCAAGGATAACATACATTTATTACATTTTGGCTGTTAAAATGTTCCACAAAATTCAGATTTATGAAACAATTCAGCAAGGTCATGCATTATTGCTTCCAACATTAGCTTCTTTTCTAAGAGTGATCTGCATCCATGCCATTTAAACATGAGTTTAGTCAATATTTTGAGAATCAGGATGCCAATGTTTAAGTCTTTGGCTTTGCCAACCCTCTTTCCGATGCCCACTTCTCTCTAGTCTGACTGGACAGTGCTCCTCTCCTCCCTCTGTTATTCTCGGGGCTATGTTTCTGTGCACACAGCTTTCCTGGAGGCATGGTTACTTTTCTGTGACTTCTGCAGATCATATTTGTTTTCTTCTCAATTTCAAACTCTTCACTTCTTAAAAATCTCTTTAAGTGGAAACCTGTTTCAGTGAGAGTATCTCTAACTGAAGCAAGCCACAAGAGCACAATACCTCTTCCTCAGTCTTCTTCATCTCAAAGGCACATACAAGGAGGAATACTCAGTCTCAGCCTTCCTTTAATCCTGCAGGAAGGCAATTTAACTTTACTTCTGAAGAGCTTCACTCTCTGAGGTAAATGGATTGGAGAAATCCCAAATAAAATTGGTACTTTTCAGTCTAACTGAAGTCTATCCAGGAAGATACTATCCCTGAAATATTTTCTCTGATAATTTGAAGAAATAGGGGGATGAAACTACTCCTGGATTTGCTAACCTATTTCACTGAAATGCTAACTTTTACCAAATATAACTAAAAAGAAAGACATAGTTTGCAGAATAAGAAAATTGATGTGAACCACACAAGCTTTCATTCAGTCCTCTGGTCAATGATAGGTTATCTGCAGAAGTCTGATTTACTTCTTTGGTCAAAACTGGAAGGACATGAAGATGGTAAGACAAAAGGTCACTGGTGTTAAGTGTCTCATGGTTCATTCTACCCATGAGCTAAGTTACACTAGTCGTGACAAAAATATCTACCCCTATGAATATGGGATGCACACCCTGAGACTCCATACTACCCTGGGAAAGTGTCAAGGGGGTAACTGCAGTATGTCCCCAAGAGAAATCCACCTGAACCTGGCACTGACAGAGAGCCTGCTCCTGTCACGCGTGCGCCTGTCGGGTGGCTGCAGTCGTGTGCACAGCACTGTACCTGCACAGTTCTTGGCTCTCCTCGCATCTCCATAGTACCCAGGCGCGCACCGTTCACACTTGAATCCAGTGGTGTTGCGTAAGCAATTCCTACACTGGCCAGTGACCTCATCACAATCTTCAAAGATCAGATTAGGATCTGAATTCCCACTGCAGTCACATTTCTTACAAGTGCTTCCGATCAGCAAGGGGTTTCCATAGTAACCAGGAGCACATCTGAAGGGGAATCACACGTTAAAAATTGAGCATCCACAGTTTTCTTCCTTTTTGTCTTCTTTCCTACTTAGAAGAAAGTATAATGAATTTCTGGACTGTTCTCCCAGAATTAATCCCCCCTCTCCATTGTGTTCCAGCCTGTTCAGTTCAGCAAGACCTTCAGGCGCAGGAGTGTCTGGCTATAACCAGTTTGTGGGCATTTGTGGTCACACCCCAATGACTGGGATGCACTGCTGCCATAGGATGGTGGTACTAGATATGCTAAAAGTGGCCATGAGATTTGCCACTAGGGCACAGCTAAGAATTGTTCTGGACAAAATTTTAATAATACCTTTACTGAGAATCACTGGTATATATTCCACCTTGCCAGAGTGATTGTTCTGATAAACTAAACCTGAGCCAATCAGTGCCTGGCACTGTCCCAGTCAAAATGGTTTGGCACAGGACTGATTCAGTTGGAGTGGAGCTCGGGCTCTTGTTTGAGGGCTTTGTGAAGGCATTCTCTCCATCCGCAGGTGAATAAAGAGGCAGGCAGCACGACCGGCTCTGGCAGCCACCCTGTGACTGAAAGAAGACAGTGTGGAGATGAAGCAGAGGGCAGAGCTGAGGGAGTCCCACAGATAAGTGGAGTTGGAGCCAGATGGCCATTACTCTGTAGGTTTTAGATGTATAAGCCTACAGAGGCCAGATACCTAGCTGCGTTTGTTGTGGGGGCAGAGCTGATGCCTATGGTCATGCCAGCTGGCCCTTAATGAAGAGAATCCAGCCCAGCTGGAGAGCAGAGACTGATACTTTCCCAGCCTTTGCTGGCTTTGCCAAGTTGCACACTCTGGGTGGGGCTGCCTCTGCCCAGAGGAAAAATGCCTTTCTTTACTGTTTCCAAAAGGTAACCTGTAGGCCAGCAGAAGCCCTGCTGAGCGTGATGGGACCACAGGCCTCATCTGAGGGGGCAGGTGCTTCTCAGCTCCTATCAACTGTTTCCAAAGGATACCTGTGAGGGAATGATCTGTCCTGTAAATCTTACTGTTTTTAAAGGAAATGTTGAAGTTTGGATTTGTATGTGAAATCTCGGTTTTTAAAGGTTGCTTCAAACTTTGTAAGAATACGGTTTGAGCCAACATACACATTTTCTGGCTGGCTGTTGTCCCTGTTTTGCTGTGGACCCTAAATTGGTGTTGAAGACTGGCTAAGGTGGGCTGAAGCAGCTTTGGGAGTGGCTGGAAAGAACGTGCAGTTGCACCATCATGGGACTGAAGGTTGGGCAGAGGAGTTAGTTTTGAAGAGAGAGAAAAAGGAAGAGAGCCAGTGAAGGTTTTCATGTGTGATAAAAGTAATGGTGAGTGAAGCCAGTGTTGGCATCAGAGTTCAGGATGGACTGCGGGCTGGAATCGGAGACCGGGGTTGGGTGGGGAGGGCCTCGGGTGGAACCTTGGCCTTGGGAGTGGAAAGCAAGACTTTCCAAGGAAACCAATAAGACCCAGCCAGTAATAATAAGACACCACATTTTTAAAGGCCTCCATTTAAAGCAAAAGAATTATGATTCAGAACATTTGAAAAACAGAAAAATTAAAAAAAAAATCACACCTGTAATCCCAAGACCTTAACAAAATCACTGTTCAACATTTTGTGTATGTTTTCCCAGGCTTTATTCCTGTCTCGGTTTTTTGATGTAATCATAATGATGGTGTATGTTCAGTCACTTGCATTGCATCTCATGGCTTCAACTAGGTAAGTTTATTTAGTTACCACAGACACCCAGGAGGGAGGGCACCCAGGCCTGGCATCCTGAGGTTGAGAGGCTAGTTTGATTTCCCAGTCTTGCACAGCCAGGAAGTGACAGCATATGACCCAGACCCTCTGACCCTGATGTTCTTTTCTTCACTCCACCCTGGATCACACTGCTGCTGCTTTACATGAATGAGTGAATTCAACCAACAGAAGGACAATTCATGTCTATTTTGTGTAAGGCATGGAGAGACAGAAGAGGAAAAACACACAGCCTATGCACTGAAAGAACAGGAAAGGAATTAGGCATAATTATACAAACTCTAGATACTGAGGACCATGAAGAAGATATGAATGTTAAGTGCCACACAACCCACAAAGAGGAAATGCTTGATACATTTTGTTATTCATACTCATGTCTCTGTACCTCTAGTTTACAGGCCCTCTGGTCCCCAAGTCAGCATACATCATTCCTCTGTGGAGCTCACGGCTGGATTGAATTACTATCCTGGGCTGCAGTCCACCAAACAGAATATTAGGATTCTTAGGCTCACTAAAATGGGATGTGGATCTGCCACCTCAGTGTGCAACTTGGGAGCCTGAGGTCTGGGAGTGAACGGATTTGTCCAAGCTCACAGAAGCCAGATGCCAGTTACTTTCTTTTCTCTGTTTGATTCCACTGTTTTTGATCTCCATAGGCAGTCTCCTGGTTTTCTACAAGAGAAAAACCAAACTCTCTCTTCTCTAAGTCAGAATCTCAACCACAGTAGAGACCTACTTTGAGTTACTTTGAATTTCAAGAACATCTTTTGGTGGCAGTCTCAGAGGCAACTCTGAAGTCACAGTCCCAACTTCTACCCTACAGATGTTATAGCATGAGAACATAAAGGTTTTGTACTAAGCCCCCTCTGACTCCAAGTTTATAGATGAGGAAACCAGATGATGAAGAAGCTGGATGACTGGTTCACCACTACATGGCTCAAGCATCGAGTGGGACTCCCAAGTTTATACTCTTTTCACTCCACAAGTATGGCATTAATGAGTCAACTAATTAACCCATTAATGATATAACAGGTGAGTAATTAAATGCTATCTGTTAATATGTCTAATTCCTGCCCTCTAAGAGTAAATTACAAAGGATACAGAAGGACCAGGAATTGGATTCAGAGTCAGCACTGGAGTCCAGGTACCCAGGACTGATGCACTTTTATTTGCTTCTGTAATTTCATTTCTAGTTATACTAATGACTTAATTCACTCAGAGAAAATAGAGCTGATAAATATACAATGCAAATGAAAAAACAGTGACATATGAACTTTGTCATTTCAGTCAGTGATCATATCATTTGGCAAAATGGGGGGAAAAAAGATATGCTTTTTGGAAAAAACATTTTGGTCAAAAAAATTTTTTTTGATGAAAAACTATTATTTGGGGAGTTTTTGTAGTGTTTTCCCTGTGCTCTGCTCTTTCTCCTTTGCTTCTCTTCCCAGGGCTACATTCTAGCCCTCATTGAATGCCTTTATCAAAGGTGCCAAAATTCCCAGCCCAGGTGGCACAGAAGCTTTTCTGAGGAGGACATGGCTCTATAGTCATTTGGGTTAAATTAAACAAAGAAAAAAAGTATCTGTTACACAGTAGGTACCAGATAAATGCTCTCCACTTCCCTACGAAAGACTGGGAACTAAAGCTAGGGAAATATAAGTAACCCATTCCAGGTCACAGGGCAAGAATCGAGAAATGGAGCAGCCAAGAGTAGGGCTTATGAGAAGAAATTTTGTACAGATAACAGGTCTGACAGCTTATGTCAGAACATCATGAAAAACATGATGCCTGCATAAAGAATCAGACTAATTCACCAAATCATAATATGGTGTGTGTTCAGGCGCATCTGACTCTTTGCGAGCCCATGGGTTGTAGCCCTCCAGGCTCCTCTGTCCATGGGATATTCCCAGCAAGAATACATTTCCTACCCTAGGGGATCTTCCCAACCCACGGATTGAACCTGAGTCTCCTGCCCTGGCAGGCAGACTCTTCACCACTGCGCCATCTCGGAAGCCTGAATCATAATATAATCCTCAATAAATGTTAGCTTCCTCATCCTTTTCATTATTTTTTTCTAAGTTCAAGGTCATTATCAAAATCATTGTCACTGTCATCATCATGGTCTCTGATGATATTATGTTTAGTCTTTCCTGTTAGATTTTCAGATTCCCTTAAATTTACTTTAATTTGCCCCATTTTTCTTTCCTGATCCTTAAGCAATAAGAGCCACCTAATAAATCCTCATATGGTTTCAGCATGTCTCTCAATCCCCCAAAGAGCTGAATGGATGAGGGTACACCGTTAAAGCTGCCACAAGAGACAATATGGACTACTTAGACATGGATATCATATATGTTGAGTAACTGAAAACTCTTCATTGAACAATGAGGGTCAATTGTGTGACCTTAGATTAAATCTCTTCAAGGATCTGAGTCTCAGGCCCCTCCATCTTTAAATAAAATGTACTACTTAGGAGCAGAGGGAAGGTCACTCTGAAGGAGAATGAGATTCAAAACTCCTGTCCATATGACTGTTCATTTTATAATTATTTGCATCAGAAGATAACTTACATCTGCAACCTCTATTCAATTCTGGGTCTTTGATTTTCCAGGCATGGGATGAGAAGTAGGGTATCAAATGGTGCAAGAAATGTCTGACTCTTGTCACTGCATGGAGTCTTTTTAAAGGAATAATAAAAGTTCTGGGATTTTTAGTAAAAAAAAGTTTTAAAGAAGCATTACTGAAACAAATGTAACTCAGTGCCTACAATATTCTAGATACTGTAATGGGGGAAGAATGAAGAGAGACATAAATAAGATACTACTGTTGAGAAGCTCACAGTTCAAAGAGATTTTTAAAAATTGTTTGACTTTGAACAAATGGCTTAACCTCTCTGTGTCTCACTTTCTTTTTCTGTAAATAAGGATGAAAATGGTATCTCATAGGATTTTTCTTTGAGGTTTAAATGTATCATTGCCTGCAAAGAAAGTGCTGACAACAGTACCTGGCATACAATAAGCACTAGTAAATATTACTGATTATTTTTACCATTATCACCATGATCATCATCTAAATGCAACAATATGTGGTTGCACCAGCTCTACAGCTGGTGTTAAGAGCAGCAGGTCCAGTATGGGGAGTTTAAATTATCAGGTGAGAAAGGGCTTTGGGAAGAGATAGGCAGGGCCCAGAGTAGGCTAAATAACTCGGACCTTACTGGGAAGACCAGCATGTTTGAGCTATTTTGCACAGTACTAAAGAGGCTCATGTCTTTCCTATTTTAGACCAGTGTTGCACAAACATGTATGTTGTATGTATACTTGTGAAAAGGAAAACATTTATACAGACTATCTCTTCCAGTGTTTGCTTAAATCATCCTTAAATACTTCAAAAAGAAAACTAAGTGTAACTCTTTATGTCTATGACTCTTATATATCTTGAAAAACCAGGATAAATTTTCCAAATAAAACACAACAAAACTATAAAATGAATTAAATTCAAATTAGCAGCATAATTCAGGCAACAGATGATGTTGTTGCAACTGAATGACCATTTGCAATGTGAGATGGTAGAGGACTGTTGGACTGCAGCATGCATGATCTGCCCTGTGCTGTGTGAGGACTCAGTTCAGTTCAGCTCAGTTGCCCAGTCGTGTCCAAGTCTTTGTGACCCCATGGACTGCAGTTTTCCAGGCTTCCCTGTCCATCACCAACTCCTGAAGCTTGCTCAAACTCATGTCCATCGAGTCGGTGATGCCATCCAACTATCTCATTCTCTGTCGTCCCCTTCTCCTCCCGCCTTCAATCTTTCCCAGCATCAGGGTCTTTTCCAATAAGTCAGTTCTTCGCATCAGGTGGCCAAAGTATTTGAGTTTCAGCTTCAGCATCAGTCCTTCCAATGAATATTCAGGACTGATTTCCTTTAGGATTGACTGGTTTGATCTCCTTGCAGTCCAAGGGACTCCCAAGGGTCTTCTCCAACACCACAGTTCAAAAGCATCAATTCTTTGGCACTCAGCCTTCTTTATGGTCCAACTCTCACATCCATACATGACTACTGGAAAAACCATAGTTTTGACTATATGGAACTCTGTTGGCAAAGTAATGTCTCTGCTTTTTAATACACTGTCTGGCACCCCACTCCAGTACTCTTGCCTGGAAAATCCCATGGATGGAGGAGCCTAGTAGGCTGCAGTCCATGGGGTTGCTAAGAGTCAGACACGGCTGAGCGACTTCACTTTCACTTTTCACTTTCATGCACTGGACAAAGAAATGGCAGCCCACTCCAGTGTTCTTGCCTGGAGAATCCCGGGGACAGGGGAGCCTGGTGGGCTGCTGTCTATGGGGTCGCACAGAGTCGGACACGACTGAAGTGACTTAGCAGCAGCAGCAGGCTGGTCATACCTTTTCTTCCAAGGAGCAAGCGTCTTTTAATTAAATGGCAGCAGTCACCATCTGCAGTGGTTTTGGAGCCCCCCAAAATAAAGTCTGTCACTGTTTTCATTGTCTCCCCATCTATTTGCCATGAAGTGATGGGACTGGATGCCATGATCTTAGTTTTCTGAATGTTGAGTTTTAAGCCAACTTTTTCACTCTCCTCTTCTACTTTCATCAAGACGCTCTTTAGTTCTTTGCTTTCTGCCATCAGGGTCATGTCATCTGTGTATCTGAGGTTATTGATATTTCTCCCAGCAATCTGATTCCAGCTTGTACTTCATCCAGCCTGGCATTTTGCCTGATGTAGTCTGCATATAAGTTAAATAAACATGGTGACAATATATATAGCCTTGACGTATTCCTTTCCTGATTTGGAACCAGTCTACTGTCCTATGTCCAGTTCTAACTGTTGCTTCTTGACCTGCATACAGATTTCTCAGGAGGCAGGTAAGGTGGTCTGGTATTCCCATCTCTTGAAGAATTTTCCACAATTTGTTGTGATCCACACAGTCAAAGGTTTTGGCATAGTCAATAAAGAAGTAGATGTTTTCTGGAACTCTTTTGCTTTTTCTATGATCCAATGGATGTTGGCAATTTGATTTCTGGTTCCTCTGCCTTTTCTAAATCCAGCTTGAACACGTGGAAGTTCATGGTTCACATACTGTTGAAGCCTGGTTTGGAGAATTTTAAGCATTACTTTGCTAGCGTGTGAGATAAGTGCAATTGTGCGGTAGTTTGAGCATTCTTTGGCATGCCTTTCTTTTGGGACTGCAATGAAAACTGATCTTTTCCAGTCCTGTGGCCACTGCTAAGTTTTACAAATTTGCTGGCATACTGAGTGCAGCACTTTAAGAGCATCTTTTTTTAGGACTTGAAATAGCTCAATTGGAATTCCATTACTTCCACTAGCTTTGTTCGTAGTGATGTTTTGTAAAGCCCATTTGACTTTGCATTCCAGGATGTCTGGCTCTAGGTGACTGATCACTCCATCATGGTTATCTGGGTCATTAAGATTTTTCTGTATACTTCTTTTGGTATTCTTGGCACCTCTTCTTATTATCTTCTGCTGTATGATGACTCAGTTTGCCTCAATGTCATGTCTTTGGACCTCCAGCTGTCTGTAATGTCTCACTGACACACCATCAGCCATGAGCTCTGAGGCAGATAGATCCTCCTCTATTATAACATGGTACTACAGAATGTATAGAACATGTTTCAGTGAACTTTTTTCCCCTCAGGATTATCACTGAAATAAAACACAAAATTAAGAAAAAACTCCCTGAGAACCCATGAACCTCCACAAATATTTCTGAGGACACCTGTGGCTCTTGGGTCCCAGTTTGGGAAGCACTATTTTATAGTTTGTGGGTGTGGTATCAAAGGTTGAAACAGAGCAGTAGTTCACAAGCCAGTGAGACGACTGCTGTGAGAACGCAACGGGGAGTCAAAATATGGGTCCCCAGCCTCACCTGAGAGGTCTCTTTTCAGTGGGGCACGGAGGGGTTTAGGCAGGGCACGGAGGGGTTTAGGCAGGGCCCGGGAATCCAAAGGTTTCCAGGAGATACATACACAAAGTCAGACTTGAAAACCACCTTTGATTAAAAGATCTCTAAGTGCAGAAATACCCAGTGCATTCTTGTTTGGACGAACGAGATAGCCATACAAACCAGCTACATATTTTGAAAAGATCTTGTGGGCGGATTTGAGTTTACAAATTAACTGAAAACATATTAGATGAAGTTTAACTGGAAAAACTTAACAATCTGATGATTAAACTCAAAACAGAGACCCCCCTCCCCTCAGTTCCAGAGTCAAAGAAATCACAAGCAGCTGAGGCCACCTCCTGTGAGATGACCCAGCCCCTCCATGGGAAGGAAATCTTTCCTTCCACTACAGTTGTGAAGAGCCTCTGCTAGCCTTCTCTTTGGCGTTTCCTTTTTTCTGTCTGGCAATCAATGCTTTTGAGGTTTGTCTTCTCCCCTAGCTTTGACTTCATTGAGGACAAGAGACCATATCTTACCTCCACTCCACCACAATCTGTTTCCGTGGTCATTTCTATTTTGAGGAAGAGTTCCCTGGATTATCAGGTCAATTTTTAATGTAAAAGACCTCACTACATTCTCTTTAAAAGAGCAGGGTGTAAGGAAGGATGGACAGGAAATATGAAGAAATTTGCTCTAACTGATCCTCCCCTAAAGCAGATGAAAGGTCTTGGAAGAGACGTTTACTTTCAGCACCCCTTTAGATGTAGCCTCCTGTCAAAGAGCATCTAGTCAACAGATTAACCATTTTTCTCCTCCACATCAGAAGTTCATCTAGCTCATTAATCATCGACGTTTAAAATAGGAGACTCTTAGGGAAGACATTTGGGAAAGGCAGAATGGGAGAAGAATACAAATGTTTAGCCCAAACTTTCCAAATCCTGGTTCACCTGCAAAATGATAAAATATGAGCACCTCTAGGGGTAGTTATGAGGCTGAGGGAGGACATAAGAGACAATCATAGTAAAGGCACTGTTTCTAGTTAAGGAAACTGAGATTTAGGGAAACAAGCCAACTGGTCCCAAGCACACATTATGCCAGTGGTGGAAACAGGACAACAGGCACAATGACTCACACTGTCACCAGTAATTATTATCGAGCATTTATTAAGTCCCATAGATTAAGTCCCATACTAAGAACTTCACAGTATTCCTCACACCAGTCTTATGAGGTGGGTATTTTTCATTTTTTGCCTTTCTAGAGACGTGGAAATTGCCACATAGAGATCAAATAACTTACCAGGAGAATCACAAAGGGATCACAAAGGAATCCAAAGCTGAGAGGTGGACTCAGCCAGGCTGACACTACATCTCAGCACTTTACTTCCACCTCCCAAACTAGTGCTCTCCCCTCCATCCTATCAATCCAGGTTTAGCTAAGCAGCAGATCTCACTGAGCCTTGCTGATTAATGCCAGGTTCCAGGAGCCTCCAACGTGTGCCGGGGGATTTATTACCCACAGCTCCACGTCTGAGGGTACTTGCTGTCTTGTGCCAGGCCCCCCACTGTCGCCGACAGAACCCTATCCACACCCCTGTGTGATTCTGTAGAACTGAGCCTTTGGGGACCAGATTACTTCACTTCTGGGGGAATGTGTGTTCGGTCAGCAGGACTCTAAGACTATTAATTCCCCTCTTAGGAGCCATCCAGCACCCATTAGCCAGGAATATTGCTCAATCCTTATCAGACTAAACTGAGTTTAACCTCAGACACTGATGAGAAACTCCATCCCTGGCTGATGAACAACCTCTCACATCCCTGAGGAGCCAGATAATGAGTAAATTGGATGGTTCACGTTCCTGGGCCCCCACATAAAGAAATACAGAATAAGCAAGTCACCAACAGTCATCAGCCGAAGGTCGTCTGATCATCTCTAGCGGTTCCCCTAAAGGATGACATTCACATGGTCTCTTAGCTTTCATGTTCCTCTTCCCTTACAGTAAAAAGGGGGAAAAATCCCACAACTCTTTAGCAAAAGAATTATCCATATTTTGCATATTTAACAATTACAATAACAATCTACTCAAAATAGAGATTTTCTACATTCCATAGACACTGGCTTTTTCAAAAGGGTTCCAGAGCTACACTTTGAGACATGGAGGGTGTTTTCTTTGGATGTGAAACGGTAATTAAGGTTTACCTTTTGAACCCTAGGCTGAGTCTGTGAGCCCCACCCAGGGCAGTAGGCAGTGTGCTGTGTGAAGTGAGCGCCCCACGGCCATGGGGATATGGAACTAGACATCTGACCGGTCCTTTCTGGCCCTTCCTTCCTTGTCCTGAGGACACCACGCCTCATTTTGCTGCCTAAACACATGGGAAGGCCGACGTTAATGGCATTTGTGTTAAAAATAAGAAGACCTCTCTGTGAGACTCTTTTAGTGAAAACCCTTTTAAATTAGAAACCTGTGAGCAGCTGAGGGAGGATGGGAAATATCTTGCCAGAAATCATTTGGTGGGAAGCCGTGCACTCTAGTTTGCCAAGTCCTTTCCTGTTTGAGCAAAGCCCAAAGCAACTTAAAAAAGTGTTAGGTATAAATACCAAAAAAGGAATTCAGAAAATCCAAATTCATGGAATTACTTTTCAGGAGAGGAAATGGTATAAAAAATAGGTTCAATAATAGGTTTGTGCCTTTTTCAATGTATCACTGTTAACTGACCAGTTAATAAAGGAATGCCTGAAGAAGTCTTTCTCTCTTTCTCCCTCTCTTTTGGACATTAATTACTGTACTACTAGTTCTCAGTGAGAGAGAGAGAGAAAGGACCGTTGCCAAAACCATTTCTTCAAAATACAGACATGCATTTCCCTCTTTCCTTACCCATTTATCCTGCGATGTAGCCATGGACGCCTAGGGAGCATTCTTTTTTTTTTTTAAACTAATTAACTTACTTGTGACTCCACCGAGTCTTTGCTGCTGCTCGGGCTACTCTCTAGCTGTGGTGCACAGGCGTCTCACTGCAGTGGCTTCTGTTGTGGAGCACAGGCTCTAGACAGCACAGGTTTCAGTAGTTGTGGCACACGGATTTAGTTGCTCTGGGGCACGTGGGATCTTCCCCATCCAGGGACTGAACCCGTGGTCCCCTGCATTGGCAGGCAGATTCTTATCCACTGGACCACCAGGGAAGTCCCTAGGGAGCATTCTTCTAGTTGTATCTACGGCATGGGGTTTGGGAAAGTTCCCCTAAAGGGTTCTGAAATGCTATCCGTCATTGCTTCTTAAGACCTATTGAATGAGAGCAGGGCAGAACTGAGGAATGTAGGAAACAGGAAGTTTCCTTTTACCATCACAGAGCATAGGGGTATTCAGGAGCCTACCTTTCACAATTAGGTCCAGCATAGTTTTCTTTACAAATACACCGAACAGCTCCGTTTTTCCTATAGCAGGACTCTGCAAAACTAGAATTGAAAGAGAATATTAGAAGTCAATTCCATACATCACTGAAGAGGCTGTCTTAATTTTGATTAGATCATCTCTACATTGGTCCCCCTCAAGGTCAAATGGGTGTGATCACTTGCTTCATTTAAATTAAATCTCCCTCCTTTCAGGAAAGCTTCGAGTATCAGGCTCAGACAGAAAGTGACACAGCACTGGTGACACCATTTCTGTCTACCTCATTTATTTTTCCATAGAGGCACTTCATTATTTTGACTTGAAACAGTGGGAATTTGTAGAACATCACGTATATCTGTGTGTGTGTGTGTGTGTATTTAATGCAAGTCTAAACCACATATTCCAAAGCTGGATATAAAATAAGCAAATTTTACCTGTGATTTTAGATTCATATGATAACTTTCTCTTTTTTCCGTCACTTTCTGTGATGTTAAAAGTTTTCCTCTTTTTTCCTGCATTAGCTCTCTTTCACTCTTCAACGTCATGAGCCAGTTCTAAACTATGCTTTATAATCTCCACAGAACTTTAATTTCTTTCATGTGTACCTTAAGGTTGGGAATAAAGGGTGCAGGGACTGGCTCAACTGACCAAAGTCACAAAGCAAGTACTCAAGTGAAAAATAGGACCCACAGTAAAAGGATTCTAGTCCATGAAACCCTCTCTCTTGATTCTTCTTCTTTTTTTGATAATAAAAAGTAGAGGACACAGAACAGAAAACAAACAAACATTGTTTCAGCAGAATAAATATTTGAATTATCAAGGCAGGGAAATGGAGTATTACTCTATACATTTTGAAAATTCTACGTTGACAGGAATCTATCCCTATGAGGATGGTATACAAAATTTTAAAGACTTTTAAATTAGTTTTGGCTTAGGTAGTGTACAATCCATGGAGCGTGACCTGCTGTTCTCACATTTCTGCATGTATCAGCAAAGACCTAATGGTCTTCGGAGGAAAGCAAATGGATATGTTTGCTTTGTGTGAATACATTTATAAAATCAATCAGAAAACAACATGTGCTTCTCAGTAAAAGGCAGTACACACAATTTATTTTCTCTAGCAGTTTGGTTAAAAACACTCCAATGAATTACATTTCTTTGGCATTTATCCTTTATTTTTCTTGTTCTTATTCCTCAGCCTCCTTAAAGAAACACCATCAGTTAAGTGTCCAGAACATGCATATTTCTTTGAAGATGTTCCACCCAGTGGCCCACCCATGGCCTGAAGGCATGAAATATCTGCCTGGAGTTATCTTCTTTGAGCTAACGTCCTACTGTTACGAACAGATGACATTTTCCTTACTTGGAGCAATTAGTAGACATGGAGGATGTTTGGCCAAACCCCAAATAAATAACAGAGCTCTGTGTAAATGCACCCTGGGAACAGCTATGTGACCACTGGTCTTGGTGGAGGGAGACGCAGGGGCAGTAGGGCCATCGAGAGCTCCTTTTTTGGTTTTTCATCAGCATTAACTGTTTACATTTTGCTTAGGCTAAAGTCTGTTTGGCGCTAGGGAAATGAAATCACTGTGCCTTTCTCAGGCCACACTAACAACCATGGTGCTCTTTCCAAGTGGAAGGGAGTTGTGCTTTTGAAAAACCCTCAGGGAACTTAAAGGAAAACAGACTCAGCACTGTTTGTTTGCAAAACTCCCTCAAGCATCACTTTCTTGCTTTCAGATGTGGCTCTTGTAACTGGGGATCCAAATCCTGGGTCTGTAGGCTCAACTAGTGTATCTTTCTAACAGAACTGAGATTCCACACATGGTGCCTTTCTGAAAGCTCAAATAAAAGTCCTGGCACTTTAATTTTTATAGAAAGCAGCAATATGAATGATTTTTATAGAAAGCAGCAATATGAATTTTAAGAAAAGCTGAAAGAGGCAGTGGGGAGTCTGATTTTATACGATATTTGATTAGTATTTGAGATTAGTTAACTCAGTCAATAATAAGGCCAGATCAAAGACTAGCACTTTATAGGATCCAGGCCAATTTGTCCTATTCTATGACTGCAGACTACTCCCAGCTTTTTGGAGCCAGTTTTCTCCCCAAAGGGATTCAGGAAATAGAACAATTGCCACTACAGAGAAAGCAGATCTCTCCTACCCTTCCCCATTCCTCCATACTCTCACATATGTTCTTTACTTACAGCTTGTATATTTTTGCTTTTGTGTTAATTTTCAACAGGTTTTTTCATCTCAAATCTGTCCTCTAGAAACTTCAGCTTTTATATCTATGAATATCTGTGAATATGTACCTAACTGCACAATCATTCCCTAAGTCCCTCAATTGCTCTTTTGAACTCAGATCTACACACACAAGCAGAGAAAGAACATGGGTGGAAATGGTATTTCTTGGTGCCTATGGAACTACCTCTGTTTTCTCTTTTAAGACATGAAGCTCATTACCCGACTGGCAAGTTTCTGCTTATTTTATTTAAAAGCATTAACAATCTTCAAAAGAGCTTCTTGAGGAACTAAGACACTGGATAATCTGTCTCATAGATAAAGAGGTCAAATGCTTTAGAAGCGTCAAAATACTGTTGTAATCTGATCTATTTTAAGGAAGGCAGGAGTTTTTGACCATTCTATTCACAACTGTGACCAACAACCAGTACATGATTGGCACGAAATAAGTGCCTGATTAATATTGATTTTACGTAGATAAGACTTCTCAGCCAATGAGGTTCCAGAAGCCTCATATCTCAAAGCATTAATGTCACATAATTTAGATAAGTAATTGTTGTATGTATGGTGCAAAAAAGTACAAAAGTCAGACAACACAATGAAGAATTTGGGATTACCTTTCTAATTCATCTGTTAATTTCTAAAGAAACTGCAGCTCTAATCTTATAAACCTGCTTTGAGCAGATGATGCTATATAACAACTTTGTTCATGTAGGAGAATGAGTGAAACTTATTAGAAAGTTGGAGGTAAATATATTAAACAAAATAACTACACCACGGTAAGGGAACGGCACATTGAACACACCATCAGATATGGTTAAGACTCATGCTTGAGAGCAGAATATTAATGAACAATTAAATAATATATCTTGATGAAGCAAAGGGAGCTCATAAATCAGGACATGCTTGAATAAAAATAACAGAACAGTGTTTGAGTTTTCCACTCCCACTCTCAGAACCATCCATTCTGTACATGTTATTAATACCACTGAACAGGAAAAGTTACAAAGCAAGGGCTAAGGCAGTTTAATGGTTTCTAAAGAAAGATGGGACTGTAAAGCTTTTGACTTCTTCACTGCCTGCCAGACTCATCAGAGGCTCTGAACAAATCACAAGCTATGAGGTGAAATGTTAGGTGACACTGGTGTTCAATAAAGGGGAAAACAGGGGGAAACTTGGCTGTCATCTCTTTTCTCTTTATAAGAAAGTGTGTGGGATGATATTACTTATGTGTGGAATGGAACAAATGACACAAATGAACTTAGCTATGGGACAGAAACTGATTCACAGACATAGGGACAGACTGGCGGTCGTCAGGTGGCCGGAGAGGGGTGGGAGAGGGACGGGTTGGGAGTCTGGGGTTAGCTGATGCGAACTATTATGTATAGGGTGGATAAACACCAAGATCCTATTATATAGCACAGGGAACTATCTTCAATATCCTGTCTTAAGCCATAATAAAAAGGAAAACAAGAGACAGAGAGAGAGAGAGAGAGAGAGAGAGTGTGTGTGTATGTAAGGCATTCAGGACTTTTTCTAGTTACTTTATATGCATTATTTAATCTTTACAACAACTATCAAGGAAATATTACATCCAAATAATCAGAAGAGCACCTGATACAGAGTATGCAAAATGTTGGAAAACTAAATACCATTACATCATTTTAATTCTACATTACATTCTACATTTTTAAGCCAATAAAATGGCCAGTCCTGACTTGACTACTGGATTTATACATATATGTGCCTGAAAAGAATTCCATTATTTCCACTAAGATGTATGCATATTGTCTTTAACTTCTCATTCAGGAAACACAGCCAGAAGTGAAAATTCATCTTCTCAGAAATCTTCTATGTGCTGACTGGTCTAAAGCATTCTGTTTATCTATGCTCTATTTCTAACTGAAAATCCACTTAGCTGCCACATGTAGAAAAGGTCTGCTCTGTAAGTTGGAAGAAACTACTACTGCTGAAAACACTGAATTATAATTGTGTTGGTATCACCATTTGCAATCTCTCTAGGTTAAGGGATAGCAGAGAAAAAATGAGACTAGCCTTGCTTATAAAGCTTGGGAAACTTCACTGTGTCTGTGATGTGTCCTGCAACCCACCCCCAGTATTTAGGGCACAGAGTCATCACCTATACTGCAAGTGTTTAAGTCTTCCTGAAAGTGGATTCGGGCTAGAAAACTTTCCTGTACTTTTTCCAATCTCATTACAACAGGAGATACTCAATTTTGATTGTACAAAAACCCTAGAACTCTATATAGGGAGAAGAAAGAAAAGAAAAACAAAGGGGATAAGCAGTAGAAAAGGCTATTTCCTTTAAGACTTACTTGGCAACATGAGGCAGGGGGCAGGGGCATGGCTGGCAGAACCGGGGGGGCCCCCTGATGGCATCTCCAATATAACCATCTAGACATTTCTCACAGTGCTCGCCTGTTGTGTTCCGCTGGCAGTGCTATGAGACAAAAAGATAAGAAAATTGACAAGGGCACACAAGAAATTTTATACACAGCAAATGTGGGAATCAAGCAGTATTTCAAGCAAAAGGGATATCGGGCCTGACAGAACAGATGGTGTATAATGATACTTACCGGTCAGCACAGAGGAGCTATGCTGGGCCCAGTGGATGCTACAAAGTGTGTGAACCATGGGGAACACTCCTGCGCGTGCGCTGGCAGCCTGGGGGCGCTCTTCAGAGTTGGTGTGAAGAGCAGATTATTAGCCATTCATTTCAATTCAGAATGAT
>NW_011494945.1:3719585-3720273 GCF_000754665.1 Bison bison bison | reverse complement strand
GGCCAATGTTTGCTGCTAAGTCTCCATATCCCTTACCTGCTGTGTCCCTGGCAGTGTATTGATTAATATAATTGGTGTAAATAGTAGCTTTAATGTTTGTAGACTGGGATCCTTGAGGTAATTCTTTTTCTTGTTATAGCCCACCACACCTTTGCTCTGTAGGAATGCAACTTTATCTAATGCTTTTGGAGGGTAGCACTTGACTTATCACCTTTAGAGAAAAATAAGTTTTCTGAAGAAAGGGTCTTAAAATGTTAACAGGCCTCCGGGCCAGAAGATGATGCAAATCACCTAAACTTTTGCATATGATAAGTCTGCAGCAAGAAAGCCTGGCTTACTGCATGACTCTACCCCTTCCCCCATTATCCTCTATGCATAATTTAAGGTATAAAAACTACTTTGGAAAATAGAGTGCGGGCCTTGTTCACCGAAACTTGGTCTCCCCATGTAGTTCTTTCTCTCACCTTCTGGCTGAATTATTCAGCCTCTTTTCTCCACTGAATTTCCTCATGAGCTATCCTTATTTCAGCCTCTTTTCTTCACTGAATTTTCTTGCTGAGCTATCCTTATTCTATTACTCTTTATGTCCTTAATTAACGTTTAATTAAGCAGTTGTTTCCTGATCCTCGCCGACGCCATCCCCGCTTCGAATTCCCTGGATCCACCGGGGCTGGACCCCGGCAGATTA
>NW_011494945.1:3708585-3719485 GCF_000754665.1 Bison bison bison | reverse complement strand
AAAATTGACAAGGGCACACAAGAAATTTTATACACAGCAAATGTGGGAATCAAGCAGTATTTCAAGCAAAAGGGATATCGGGCCTGACAGAACAGATGGTGTATAATGATACTTACCGGTCAGCACAGAGGAGCTATGCTGGGCCCAGTGGATGCTACAAAGTGTGTGAACCATGGGGAACACTCCTGCGCGTGCGCTGGCAGCCTGGGGGCGCTCTTCAGAGTTGGTGTGAAGAGCAGATTATTAGCCATTCATTTCAATTCAGAATGATGATCAGAATGATCAAGCTCTGAATATCCTAGAAGCATCAGTTTACTGACTAGGAATAAATATGAAATGAAAAAAAAAATCCCCTCCTGATAAACACTGGGGGAACATTTTAAGAATTTATGAGCTCAGAAGAATAAAATGTGTTCAAGTAAAGTATAAATGGACTAGAAGGTAGATAAAGAATATTCAGCTAATGGGCTGGTATCTGCGTAATGATATATGAGAAATAGTAAGCTGGTTTATTGTGTGATTCTTCCATTTATGGTGGGGATAATTGGAGGAAAAGCTCACAACAGTTGATTCTTCTGCCTAGAATGCCTGTTTATCATTCAAGATCTGCACCAGGCCTTTGAGAGCTTCAGGATTCCTTCCTGATGACCCCTCCTTGATCCTTCCCTCCTCTACACACATTATCATCAGCTTTGAGCCTCGGGTGGCAAAGTGGTAAAGAACCCACCGCCAATACAAGAGACACAGGAGGCGCGGGTTTAATTACTGGGTCGGAAAGATCCCCTGGAGTAAGAAACAGCAACCTGCTCCAGTATTCTTGCCTGGGAAATCCCATGGGCAAAGGAGCCTGAAGGGCTACAGTGCATAGGGCTGCAAAGAGTTGGACGCAACTGAGCAGGCAGGGACACCCAGCCTCAGCAGTGCTTCCCCTACATGTCTCTCAGCGTTGCACTGCCATCAGCTTCAATGGAGCGGTACTCAGCAGCTGTTTGTTGAACTGGTGGATTAATTTCTCACTAGTCCTCTGTAAGAGGCAGTGATGCAGGTCTACTGGTATTTTCTCCAACTGGACTAGACTAGATCACACAGGGCAACGCCAGTAGCATGACGATGTTTTCATCTTTATATTCACCAGAGTGTATAAAGTTTGAATAGGCTTTTCAGTGATAAACTGTATTACTAGAATTAGAACACCACTGAAGAGACACCCTACTGTTTGAGCAATTCCCCTGGTAACACCTATGCGCTAGAACTTTAACGGTTAACTTTTTTCAAACAGGGCTCTGTGGAGGAATCTTGGGGAAGGCAAGATGGAGGGACTGAGAACTTAACTTTGAGCTCTTTATTTTGTCTCTACATTCTATGTTGAGGTTCAAAATAAAATAATAGTGAAGTCCTGCTCTAAACATTTTATGTGGATTAACTAATTTAATTTTCATAATAATAATATGAATAATTTCATAATAATTTCATAATAATTCTAAAAATAATTCTATTTTTTTTCACACTTTACAAAATGAATAAAGATACAAGGAGGTTAAGCAAATTGCCCACTGTTACACAGATGGTAGGTGTGTCTCAAAAGTGAGATTTCAGCTCAGGCAATCTGGCTCTAGAAGTTAGGCTGGAAATTCCCGTATTATACTGCTTCTCCAGTGTGTTGGAGAAAAGGTTCCTTTCCCAAAAGAGTCATAAAATGACTGCACTGGAAAGTGTCATACTGTTTCGCTAACAGTTTGGACTTCAAGCGCCACACACTAGACAGTGGGCCACAGCTATCATGGTTGAATGGTCTTTAGCCAATTGATCAGCCATTAGACATGGCCATTAGCCACCTTTGACTGTTAATTAGAATTATGTTAACAGAATAGGATTAAGAGGCTAGTTCAGGACACCTGACAGATGAGAAACTGAAAAAATAGAGTGTGATGTGCAGACAACAAGATGTTAACACATTTTCCTCACTGTTCTTAACACTGCATCACATGCTGAGTGAATCTTCAGCAAATATTTGTTGAAAAGAAAGAGGAAGGCCAAACTGGGAAAGGGTGAATTAGTATCTGAAGCAAGTAAAGGAAATTAACCCACACCCAGAGCCAGCTCAAAATTGGTGGCAGTCTCTTATCCCAGGGAAAACCAATGAGCCCTGTCCAGCTACCCAGAATTTAAGCCATAAGCAGGGCTTCCTAGGTGGCACTAGTGGTAAAGAACCCGCCTGCCAATGCAGGAAATGTAAGAGACGTGGGTTCGATCCCTGGGTCGGGAAGATCCCTCTGGAGGGGGCCATGGCAACACATTCCAGTATTCTTGCTGGGACAGTCTCAAGGACAGAGGAGCCTGGCAGGCTGTAGTCCACGGGATCACAAAGAACTGGACATGACTGAAGTGACCTAGCATGCAGCACAAGCCATAAGCAATCTGGCAGGGCTACTCTAGAGTGGGCTCAAACTAGTCTGAGTCCTTGTTGGACAGATGAAAGCCATCTGTGCAGAAGAAAACAGGACTGTTGTAAGATGTCAGACCATTCTTTGCGACTCCATGGACGCTTTGGCTTCCTTGTCAGGGCCCTATTTCTGCCATGGCAGCCACAGGGAGCAACTACCCTCAAGGGAAAAGCCTCCAAATCACTATGACCTCTGAGTGCTCAGAGTGCAAACACTGACTTTAGACATCTGCCTTCTTTTGAAGAGCTAACTACGAAATTTCCTAAAAGGTAAATGAAGTACATTCTGTGATATTGGCAGGGACAGGGCCGGCAGCAGGGAGAATTCCCTAGCTCTTCCGGTTCTAGATGACTGAACTTGAACAACTCAGTTGACTTTTCTAGGTCTCTATTCTCTGTCTGTAAAACAAACATCTAGCCGAGACAGTATACAATGTTTCTTAAATCTTTTACTCCGAGACTGCAAATATCCTTTACCTTCATTGTTCTGCCATTTACAAACCAGAAAGGAGGAAAAAAAAAAAAGAAAAACCAGAAAGGAAAAAAATGGCAATCAGTTCAGTTCAGTCGCTCAGTTGTGTCTGACTCTTTGCGACCCCATGAATCGCAGCACGCCAGGCCTCCCTGTCCATCACCAACTCCTGGAGTTCACTCAGACTCACGTCCATCGACTCAGTGATGCCATCCAGCCATCTCATTCTCTGTCGTCCCCTTCTCCTCCTGCCCCCGATCCCTCCCAGCATCAGAGTCTTTTCCAATGAGTCAACTCTTTGCATGAGGTGGCCAAAGTACTGGAGTTGCAGCTTTAGCATCATTAAAAAATTACAATAATAAATAGTATATTGTTGTTGGGAAAATTTTAAAAAATTTAATTTTTTAATGAAACTGACCTCACTTAAAAATGAAAAAAGCGTTCTGAATCTTTGGCCAGTGGTTAAGAAAGCTATGTCTGGAAATCAATCGCAGATTAGGTGTCAGGAATGACATCTGGGCACCAGCTGTGTCTCCTTCATGTGAGAAATGGAGTCTCTAGACACCTGGGCCACAGCACCAATATAAGGTGAAAAGAAAGCCTAAAAGGATCAGGTTAGTGGCTGGTCAGATGCTTCATGAGTCACTGTAGTCTGTCTAGACTTGTGGTTCTCAAAATATGTCCAGGGAGATGGCAGTGAGAAGCTCACTGAGGCTGGAATAGAAATCCTTGAAGGATTTTAGAAAAGGGGGATGCCTTGATTAAGTTGTTTATAAAAAATATCTCCATTGCTAGTGAGGAAGACAGATTACGGAAGGAGAGTCTGGAGCAGGGCATCATGAGTAGTTGGGAAGGTGTACTGGTCGTCAGGGAGGGATGCTGCAGGCATGAATTAACACAGTAGGAGGGTACAAAACAGAGGAGGCTCTCTCCTAGGTTGAACTAGTAGGATTTGGTGTTCAGCTAAACGTCGGTGAAGAGAAAAAGGAAGCTGATGAAGCACGAAGGACATCTAAGTATGGAGGATTGGCAGAATGGTGCTGTCATTAACTGAGGTGGGGAATACGAAAAGAGAGGCATGTTCAGGGTTGGAAGAAGGAAAAACAACATATAGAGAACTTATTACCTGTCTTGGTTCTCATCATATTATTATGCTAGAGGCACAAAGCACCAGGGGACTCCACTGAGCTAGCCATCCTTAGAATACTTTGCACATGTAATTTTATGACTTTATTTCAAAACTTTAGCTAGCAAGGAAATAAATCACTATTTGCAAAATGTGGGCTTTTCCAAGCTTGCAACAGATTGGAAAATTGTCAAGATTTTAATGTAAGAATTATGCTCTCGATTTAGATACTGATTTTATGCTAAGTCCAAGTCGCTTCAGTCGTGTCCAACTCTGTGTGACCCCATAGACAGCAGCCCACCAGGCTTCCCCGTCCCTGGGATTCTCCAGGCAAGAACACTGGAGTGGGTTGCCATTTCCTTCTCCAATGCATGAAAGTGAAAAGTGAAAGTGAAGTCGCTCAGTCGTGTCCGACTCTTCGAGACCCCATGGACTGCGGCCTACCAGGCTCCTCCGTCCATGGGACTTTCCAGGCAAGAGTACTGGAGTCGGGTAAAAAAAAAAGTTCCCTATTACTCAGTTTCTTCTTTCTCTTTGATACCTAATGAGGGTGTTGGTTTACCGATTACAAATGTATAGTCTTAAAGGGACTTAGATTGGTTGATTTTGGCTTTACACACATAAAGGAGAGTTTGAAAGATGCTACAGAAATTAGAGATGTAAAATTTTTGCTTTCCTGAATTAGGTTTTAATTAGGCTTTGGGAGTAATAAAAAATTCATTAGCCTTAAATATGTTGAATTACTTCCCTTTCTCCATTGTGCTTAGGGTGAGGTAGAAGTTAATCTGAACATCAATCTTTTTCATTATAAAATTATTACAGACAGTTGTAGAACACTTGGGCAGGTATACTATAAAGGGAAAAGAAGAAAATAAAAATCCATTCACATTTCCACCAGCCAGATATGAACACTTAACAGCTTGATGGTTTTCTCTCTAGGTTTCAATTATGTTTTTGTGGTTGAGTGGTTTCAAATCTATTTTCATTCAAATTTAGCTTTTTTTTTTCCCCTGAAATTCTGGCACAGACCTCGAAATTTCCTTATCTTTTTTTTTTTAATTGTTACTGAGCAAGTGGGGGTTTCTGCATATATTTCTGAAGCTCCCATGGTCCTCTTACTTTGAATTTCATTACATTGGTCACATCCACAGGCATTTTCAACTAGTGTTCTGCCCTACAGCCCTTCAGTCCACACAGTGGAGGCCACTTAACCCAGATCCTAGAATAGTATCAGGCAGATAAGTGGTACTCAAAAAATGCTTATTTGTTAAGTGGATAAATGAAATCAACAGATCAATTCTAGTCAAAAGAATCTAAGGAACCCCATGCAAGTAGTGAATTTCAAGTCAGATTTTCTCCACCCTAGTTCTGGTCAGTGGGCTCCATGCTTTCTGCTAATGATGAAGCCCCGGTTCTTTAGGTGGTAACTGGCCTTAGTCATGACCTCTTCCTGGTTCTCTGTACCTAGCCTCTAGAACTGGGATAAAGTATGGGTTATCAGTGACCAGGCATTCCCATCACTAGCCATCTGTCTGCTTTATTTCTACACCTTAATTCCTTTCTCATGCCTCTCTCAGGTGCTTTCCTAGAGAATTTGCCATGCCCACTGGAGCTGCCTGGCCTCTGGGGCTCTACCTAGCTGATTCTGCTGAAACCCCAATGCACCAAAATTCTGATAAGATGCAGGGTGCCCTTTGAAAGACCATCAATACATATTGGATTTCGTTAGTTAAGCCACTTTTCATTTGGCCACCTTTCTGCATTTGAAGAATTGCCAATCCTTTTGTAAAGAAATCTCTTAAGTTTTTTGGTATGTCTAAACGGTAGCATAACTTTGTCTACTCTCTGTATTTTATTTTCAAATGGCTTAGTCTCTTAAAATCAGTTTGTAAAATACAAGGTTAAATTGAAACTGAACATGGGAATGGAGGGAGAATTAAAAACAAATAGGGGAAGACAAGACAGGCATTATAAGCCTTCAAAATAAAATGAAACAAAAAAAGCCGTTTATTTTTGGTTGCTTATGAAAGGTGGGTCAGGCAAACTGTAAGAACTGACTGAAACTCTGGTGCCCAGAGTGAGCTGCCAGGTGTTAGGTGGAGCTGAGAATGAGCTGGGGTTACAGCTCCAACGGGGCAGGAGCTGAGAAGCTGGCCCTGCTTGACCAGCAAACTGGAACAAGGATGACAAAGGAAACAGAAAAATATGAGTTTGATTCCAATGTGCCACCACAGACAATGTATTTGCCAACTAGGTAACAACATATTCTTTTTATATTGGCAAGCCTCTTCTGCTTCCTCACTTACATTTAGTGTTAGTCACTCAGTCGTGTCCAGCTCTTTGCAATCCCACGGTCTGCAGCCTGCCAGGCTCCTGTTCATGAAATTCTCCAGGCAAGAATACTAGAGTGGGTCGCCACTTCCTTCTCCAGGGGATCTTTCTGACCCAGGGATTGAACCCAGTCTCCTGCATTGCGGGCAGGTTCTTTACAATCTCAGTCACCTGGGAAGCCCATCATCTAGTCTTACTTACCTAAATTAAATTTACAGGAATATAGACACATGTTTAGTTCTTGGAGATAAGATTGTGGGTGATTTTTCACTCTGAATTCCATGTATAGTATATACCTGTGTGTTTTTTTTTTCCTTTGAGCATATATTAATCTGGGAAAAGACACTTCCCTCTAGGTAGAGTGAGGTGGAGGGACCAGTTTTAGGATAAGTAAGATGGCTTTTTTTTTTTATGTTCCATCTTGGAACAAAGTAATTTCAGGAGGATTGGCAACTGACCTGAGTGTGTTTATAAACGTTTATACCCAAGTCCATCCCCAAACTTTTATCAGAACCTTGTATGCCCCAGGAACGATGAAGGAATCACATGATGACCGCCCCCTTTGGAAGTTCAAGTCCAGGTCGAAGATAAAACCATGATAGCTCCTTTCTTGACAAGGTCATTGTAAGGAAGAGTAGTTTTATCATAGCTCTCCACAGGCGTAACAGGAGATTTTTTTCCCCCTTTATTTCAGTCTTCCATCTTACTGACTGCCTAAAAGCAGCTGATGGGCTGGCCAGTCCCCATTGTCTTACACTTAAATAAACCAGATAAGGAAGAGCCCTTAATTGGTCAAATTATCAGAGATGTACATTATTAGTTCAAGTGCATTCATGGGATTCTCTTTTCAAATGTCACTGGGATTAAAATAACAGGAAACCGGAGATGGAAGCATTAGAAAGGGGTCGATTTGGCAGCTGCATGTGCCTACACTGCTACAGAGGACATCCTGGAGGTAATGGTTATTTAAGAAGATGGGGGAAGGGGAAAATAGAAACAGCAGGACTAAACAAACACTACAATGCATTAGCAACCTTTAGTGTTTGCCACTTACTTCTGTCCCTAGAAAAATGTGAATTGTTAGTTTTAAAATAAATGGAAATGTTCTAATTTGCATCTTAATGGAATGTGCGGGTAAAACAACACCTTCATGTACACACCATGAAGATCACTTATAATCAAAACCATCTGCCTAATGCCATCAATTATGCTAATTTTGAGGTAGATAGGTGTATTTAAGTATTCTTGCAGTTTCCAGTTTATGCAAAAATATTCTTGCATTTTGAAAAGCTTCTTTTGCCTCCTGGGAACTAGAAGAATCCACTTCTGCTATGTAGTATATAGCTCATGAAGGAAAACATGATTTTAGAGTGTAAGTCTTTAAAAATGCCTCCTACGACTTCTACTGAAGTCACTTCTGGTAAATATTTCAATCCCCATTTTCACTAGGTTTTCAATCCATTCCGTGAAAATGGGAAATACATAGCAAGCACTTTTGCTAAAAGGTTTCTCAGTCTCCTTCATAAATCTCTATCATGTTTCACTGTCTACTAGAAAATTCATTTCAGTTAAGGGGGAAAAAGTCTCTGGAGGGGGGCTTGATTACAGAGTTACAAAGACCACAATGCCAAAGTTTTCATTTTTATTAGCTATTTGGTTCAAATTTTTTTTTTTTATGAAATTTTGATCTATAGACCTGACTATCTTAAGTTATAAAATAGGCTATGAAACAACTGTTTTATTCTCCGGGTTTATGTGGAGTGAAGCCAAACATATGGCAAACTATACTATTACAGAGGAATTTGGATGGATGGTTTCCTCCTCTGTGTATTATTTTTCAGGTCCATCCCCAGTGGCTGATAGCTGGAAATCAGCTGCCGAAAGTGGTGGGGCAGTTACCACCAGGGCCAGGGGCACATTCACAGATACACCTTGGTGGCCACTTACAATCATAAGCAGTTTATATGAGGTGTTTTACAGGAAAAGCTGAAGGGTAAAGAGAAAGCATGATGAGCAGTTTGCTCCTCCGTAGCTCAAATGTCCAGGAAGAATATTTCATCTCCACCAGAGATGCAAAGGCTCAGTGAAATATATGAAAAGTGACATATGCCCCTGACCTACCACACAGAGTCCTGAGCCGTCCAAGCACTCGTTGGAATTACCATTACAGTCACAGGGCAGACATTCTTCCGAGTAGGCGAAGAAGAATCCAGCGTCACATTTCTGAAACAGACACAACAAAAGCATCTTCGTGATTGAAAAGGTCAATTTTGGGCAACATTTTCTGGGAGGAGTAAGAGATGATTAGTAAACGATCTACATATTTCTTTACAGCACACATACTGAAATGAACTATTTATGCTACCATTCAATTGTCTTTGTCATATATCTTTCCTCTTTTCCCACTCTTTGCGATTTTGGGGGGCTGCGGGGGAGGGCTCCTGACGCAGTCTGGACACCGCGAGAACAAATGGTGCCCGATTCTCGCGATGAGCAGCTGCTTGCCCGCACCGTGACCTCGTCTGCACTGAGCGAACTCCTGTCACTTTCTGAGGATAACAGGAACACCTTTAACACCGTCGAACATTGTTAGGAAGAATGAGAAGATTTTAGGTAACAATGAAGGAGAAATTTTCTAATGTTTTCTTTCATTCCAAAACAAGACAAAACAAAACCACATTAGGGTGAAGAACTACATCGTGGTCCCTGTGAATAAAGACCTAACGGGTTCAGAAATTATTGGCTGTGGCAGAACGACCTAAAAGATGTGCCTCATAAAGTTGTACCCTTAAAAAAATCCTCTTTTCAGATCCTAAAGTTTTGAACGGAGGGGTCAGGAAGTTAATGAATCTTTACACATGTCGTGGGTTGTGTGTAGGTGCCGTCCCTGTATTTTGTTTATCCGCGTGACTGTGAGATATACATTGTTTTCCTTCCTTCTGGTGGTGAGATAATTAAGCCCGGAGATGCTGTGGGTTGTGATGGTAGCCTACCTTGCATTTGCTGAATGGCCCTCCCCAAATGTCACTAGGAGTCAGGTTGAGAAACTGTGAGATTGTTCATCCTTTATGCCATGGTTCCTGGCTCACAGATATGTGTTTTGCATTTCTTTGGAATGTTTCAGCACTGCAAGACAGAAATGCCATGCCGTCACAGGTCTGGAAGTTCAGTCCTTGCCTATCAGACAGATTTACATCTAAAGAATTCCAGACAGATAAGAATCTGGGTTGTTTCCACAAACTTACAAAATAAGAGGGTTCCCATCACACCCCCCATTGACTCAGTGTAGCTTGTACTGTCCTTTGACCAGGAAACTTTTCATTGTATCTGGCTGAGGTCCCTGACTGTTACACAAAGCCATTTCCTCTTGCTTGTTTCTCTCTAGAGACTCACTAGATACCATTCACAGTATAAAAACACTGTAGTCCTAAAACTAAAATTTAATATATTCCGTTTGAAAGAAGTTTAATAGAGCACAATGACATTTTTTTAATAAAGAAAAGGTAAAGAAATTCTGTTTTTCTAAGTGAAAAGGCTGAGAGGGGACCAATTTATAATGGAGACTTTATAGTTGATGGTAAGCCTTTTTTCAGTTTCCACTAGGGAACAAAAGAGAGGAAAAGGTTATTAGATAACCAGAAGCTTTAAAGTCAGACCACCTAATTTCACATATGGTGAAATTTTTAATTAAAAGGGGAATGGATAACAGTAGTGAAGGGCTAAGTATTAGTTATCTCAGGAGCCTCCAAACCAGTGGTTTCTGAGTTTTCTAACTGCCCAAGTTAAGGACATTTGATTTGGGGAGTTTCTGATTCAGTAGGTCTGATGGTGAAGCAAAAGAATCTATATTTTTTAATAAAATAAATATTGTATTTTAAAAATTGTTTTCTATGTAGAGGATCATGTCATCTGCAAATAGTGAGAGTTTTACTTCTTCTTTTCCAATTTGGATTCCTTTTATTTCTTTTTCTGCTCTGATTGCTGTGGCCAAAACTTCCAAAACTATGTTGAATAGTAATGGTGAAAGTGGGCACCCTTGTCTTGTTCCTGACTTTAGAGGAAATGCTTTCAATTTTTCACCATTGAGGATAATGTTTGCTGTGGGTTTGTCATATATAGCTTTTATTATGTTGAGGTATGTTCCTTCTATTCCTGCTTTCTGGAGAGTTCTTATCATAAATGGATGTTGAATTTTGTCAAAGGCTTTCTCTGCATCTATTGAGATAATCATATGGTTTTTGTTTTTCAATTTGTTAATGTGGTGTATTACATTGATTGATTTGCGGATATTGAAGAATCCTTGCATCCCTGGGATAAAGCCCACTTGGTCATGGAAGGGAACTCTCTTACACTGTTGGTGGGAATGCAAACAAGTACAGCCACTATGGAGAACAGTGTGGAGATTCCTTAAAAAACTGGAAATAGAACTGCCTTATGATCCAGCAATCCCACTGCTAGGCATACACACTGAGGAAACCAGAAGGGAAAGAGACACGTGTACCCCAATGTTCATCGCAGCACTGTTTAT
>NW_011494945.1:3702191-3707960 GCF_000754665.1 Bison bison bison | reverse complement strand
GGAAAAAAAAAAAAAAGAGAAAGGCAGCGAGGCAAAAAAAAAAAAAAAAAATTGTTTAACTGTTTCCTCTAGCCTTACTGAGATATAACTGACATCTAACATTGTATAAGTTTAAGATATACAACATGCTGATTTGATAGTATGGATTGCAAAATGATTACCACCATAGCATTAGCTAACAGCTCCATCTTGTCACATAATTACCATTTCTTCTTTGTGGTGAAAACATGTAAGATTTGCTGTCTTAGCAACTCTAAAATGTATAATACAGTATTACTAACTGTACATTAGATAACCAGAATTGTTTAGCTTTTTAACTGGAAGTTATACTCTGACCAGCCTCTCTCAGTTTGCCTGTCTCCCATCCCAGCCCCTGTAACCACCATTCTGGCCTCTGTTTCTATGCCTTCCAAGGAGTGGGGCAGAGACCGGAGGTGTATTTGAAACAGAAAAACACACTGCTGGTGGCAGAGAGTCTGGAAGCAGTACATGAAAAGCAGTACATGATGCCTGGAAGCAGTACATGAAAAGCTCCACTTGTACCATCAACTATAGTAAAGACCTTCCTCTGGCCCAAGGAATCAAATTTCTGTAAGGGTGTTTTAAATTTATAGTAGCTCAAGTCTTTTAGGCATTCTTGCAGCTCTTTCTTCTGAAGTAGACAAAGAAAATTAAGATTTGCCCTGAATGAATGCATCATTTTAAATATGACAGTGACTAATCTCTTATATCCCTGAGGCCCTAGCTAAATTAAGAAACTTATTTTTTAAAAAACTAAAATTATCACAACATAAGAAAAAACCCAAAAAGCAACAAAAAAGGGGAGGATTTTGTATTTTAGAATAATTTTAGGTTTACTGAAAAAATTTGAGGGATATGTATTTTTAAAAGACCCCATGAAATTTCTTTGTGAGACCAGGTTTGAAAAGATTATTTCAAAGAGGCACTCACAGTGATTTGTACACGGTCATTGCTCAGTGAACGCTTGTGATTTGAATGGTTTGGACTAGGATAGGACGTCTGAGGTATACATGCTGTTGGAAACCAGTGGTTAATCGTGCTAACCCACTCACTGCTCTCTATTGGGGCTGCATTGGGTCTGCAGTCTTTCTCATCACAGTCCAGGCACCCACTACATAGACTGTGTACTAGATGAAATCTTTACTTTATGCTAAGTTTAGGAGGTGACTTCACTCTGTCATTATCCACTTACTGACTCACTAGGCAAAGGCTCTGACCTTATGTGAAAGATGTCTTGGCTCAGGTCTCATACTGTGAGAGATGGAAGACAAGGGAGGCAGGGACAAGGCTGTGTGGAACAGTCATTTGGCCCCCTGCTGAGAGGACACCAAAAGTTGGAAGCCTGGCCAGCTCCTTTGTTGCTGGGTTTTGTACACCTGGAAGGATTGTATTTTCTAACTCACCTATCCAGAAGGGAGGCACCATTTTAAAATTCACGCGAAGGTACCACTATCAGATAATAAAAATCCTGGATACGGGGAGCTTCTGATGCCATTACTAGACCCCATACACTTGATGCCTTAGACCTTGTATTGTAGAACTTTGGAGGATTTCTTGGAATGGTAGATTGTTAAGTGGTTCGAGAGAAGCTTGAGTATCCTTAGGAAGAGTGTTTAAGGCTGATTCTTTCATGTAAAAATATTTCATCATTTTCCCCCCAGAAAGTTCTGTTAATATTTACTAAATCTCTTCTTGAAATTCTATAGAAACTGATAAAATTGACCTTTGTGATATCTTTAAGAATGAAAATGTGGCTATTTTTTTAGTTTTGTTCCTGCTTAACAAGCTTTTAAGTAATCCAAGACCTGTGATGTTTAGAGGCCTGTGAAGACTGTTGAGAGTTTCTTGGACTGCAAGGAGATCCAACCAGTCCATCCTAAAGGAGATCAGTCCTGGGTGCTCATTGGTAGGACTGATGTTGAAGCTGAAACTCCAAAACTTTGGCCACCTGATGCAAAGAGCTGACTCATTTGAAAAGACCCTGATGCTGGGAAAGATTGAGGGCAGGAGGAGAAGGGGATGACAGAGGATGAGATGGTTGGATGGCATCAACGACTCAATGGACATGGGTTTGAGTGGACTCTGGGAGTTGGTGATGGACAGGGAGGCCTGGCATGCTGCGGTTCATGGGGTTGCAAAGAGTCGGACACGACTGAGCAACTGAACTGAACTGAACTGAAAGCCAAATAGTCTTCTCACAAAGAAAATATTCCTGTCTGCTTTCCTTGAAAGTATTCTCCAGAATTTACTAAACAAAGATGTGTTTGTGTATATACATGTGTGTGTAAGCAAGAGAAGAAGTCTTACAATCAATTTTTCAATGCCACCCTGAATCCTCTTACCTTTCTAAGACTGACCTACAGCAGACAACTGTATAACACGTGGATGGGTGATTTAGAGAGCACTTGGGGGATATGTACCTTCTGGCATGGTGCCACAACCTTTAAAAAATTGATGATAATAACAAGGATGATAATTGTAATAATGATGATAATCATAATATAATTACTATTTACTGAAAGTCTATGTACCAAGTATTGTGATAAGTACTTTATCCATGTTATAGTATTTACTTTTCACAGCAACTCTGTGAATTAGATGTAAATATCTGCATTTTGGGCTTCCCAGGTAGCTCAGCTAGTGAAGAATCCGCCTGCAATGCAGGAGACCCTGGTTCAGTTCCTGGGTTGGGAAGATCCCCTGCAGGAAGGCATGGCAACCCACTCCCCATGGACAGAGGAGTCTACTGCTGCTGCTGCTGCTAAGTCACCTCAGTCGTGTCCGACTCTGTGCGACCCCATAGACGGCAGCCCACCAGACTCCTCCGTCCCTGGGATTCTCCAGGCAAGAACACTGGAGTGGGTTGCCATTTCCTTCTCCAGTGCATGAAAGTGAAAAGTGAAAGTGAAGTCACTCAGTCATGTCCTACTCTTTGCGACCCCATGGACTGCAGCCCACCAGGCTTCTCCGTCCATGGGATTTTCCAGGCAAGAGTACGGTGGGCTACAATCCATGGGGTTGCAAAGAGTCTGACACAACTGAACGACTAAGCACAGCACAGCGGAGCACAGCACTTGGATTTTAGCAGTGAACAAACTGAGAGTGAGAGAAGATTAGCAATGTATCCAGTATCACAGAGATTTGTAAGAGGTTCAGACTGACCCGAATCTTGTTTCTCTACTATACCATGATGCCCCTCGTAAATAAGTAAATTTTTAAAATGTATTTAATTCACATTTTAAATTACTTGAGCATAAATGTCTGCCATGCTTAAGTCACTGCTTTGGTCATGTTGCATAGGTCTTTTGTTTTTACCCCACCATAGCCCTGTGAGGTAGCTTCTGTTACCTGCATTTTGCTGATCAGGTCTGTGTGGCTTACAGTAATTGTTACCCAGATCAAAAAACACAGATAAGAAATGGTGGACCCAGAAATTAGATCCATTGTCTGACTATCAATTTGAGCTGTTAACCATCTGGTGTACCATTAATATATGCTAATCAAACCCTTTTTGTTGGGCATTCAGGTTATTTCCAATGTTTTACTATTATAAACAGCAAATTCAAAGCAGGCTAAAATGAATAAAAATGTAAACTCTCTCATTAAAGGCCCAGAAAATTAAAAAAAAATAGGTACATGCTTAAAAATATAGCCAATTATTAATATATAAAAGCCACTGAATGAGAATATTTACTTTCTAAACAAGTTACTTCAGCCACATTGTTGTTTTGACCAATTACTTTCCACTAAATCACTTGTAGACCTTTTACAGCTCTCCACTGTTAAGCCACTCTTAATACACAGCTTGCCTCCTGCTCTGACACTGAGATTGGATTGATCAATAACGTTTACTTCTGCCTTTGAAGAATAAGAGTTAAAATTGCCATTTGCTTACTTTGTTATGATTAGTGTGATGTCTGACTTGGAGTAAAAGTCAATGTATGTGTACTTGACTAATTTTATATTTATAGAAATTAGAACTAGATGATCCTTAGGAGGAAATTAGTGTGGTATATCCATGTGCCACTTATATTTAAAAGAACTCAAAATGACAGTATATATATGTTGATATCCCTGCAGATATCCAGAGGTTCATCACATAATTACAATGTTAATTATTTCACTATATATAGTTATAATTAAGATTGTTTCTTAACAAAGAGGATAACATTTATACAGCTGATCAAACATTTATACAGCTGATCATTTTTTTTGACAAGTAATTTAATATTCATATAGATTATAAGATAACTTGGACAAATATTGGTCTAAGTTACAAACTTTCTCTTCCTTTACATTATATAGTAAACTCAGTGTCTGATAAAAAGTAAAAACATATGTCAAAGTGCCATTTTAATGTGTATATAAATATTTTAATACTGATATTGGTAAATGATATCCTTTAGTAATCTTGCAAATGTACTTTATTTTTTTTTAATTTTATTTTATTTTTAAACTTTACAATATTGTATTAGTTTTGCCAAATATCAAAATGAATCCACCACAGGTATACCTGTGTTCCCCATCCTGAACCCTCCTCCCTCCTCCCTCCCCATACCCTCTCTCTGGGTCGTCCCAGTGCACCAGCCCCAAGCATCCAGTATCGTGCATCGAACCTGGACTGGTGACTCGTTTCATTCATGATATTATACATGTTTTAATGCCATTCTCCCAAATCTCCCCACCCTCTCCCTCTCCCACAGAGTCCATAAGACTGATCTATACACCAGTGTCTCTTTTGCTGTCTCGTACACAGGGTTATTGTTACCATCTTTCTAAATTCCATATATATGCGTTAGTATACTGTATTGGTGTTTTTCTTTCTGGCTTACTTTACTCTGTATAATAGGTTCCAGTTTCATCCATCTCATTAGAACTGATTCAAATATATTCTTTTTAATGGCTGAGTAATACTCCATTGTGTATATGTACCACAGCTTTCTTATCTATTCATCTGCTGATGGGCATCTAGGTTGCTTCCATGTCCTGGCTATTATAAACAGTGCTGCGATGAACATTGGGGTACACGTGTCTCTTTCCCTTCTGGTTTCCTCAGTGTGTATGCCTAGCAGTGGGATTGCTGGATTGTAAGGCAGTTCTATTTCCAGTTTTTTAAGGAATCTCCACACTGTTCTCCATAGTGGCTGTACTAGTTTGCATTCCCACCAACAGTGTAAGAGAGTTCCCTTTTCTCCACACCCTCTCCAGCATTTATTACTTGTAGACTTTTGGATCGCAGCCATTCTGACTGGCGTGAAATGGTACCTCATAGTGGTTTTGATTTGCATTTCTCTGATAATGAGTGATGTTGAGCATCTTTTCATGTGTTTGTTAGCCATCTGTATGTCTTCTTTGGAGAAATGTCTATTTAGTTCTTTGGCCCATTTTTTGATTGGGTCATTTATTTTTCTGGAATTGAGCTGTAGGAGTTGCTTGTATATTTTTGAGATTAGTTGTTTGTCAGTTGCTTCATTTGCTATTATTTTCTCCCATTCTGAAGGCTGCCTTTTCACCTTGCTAATAGTTTCCTTTGTTGTGCAGAAGCTTTTAAGTTTAATTAGGTCCCATTTGTTTATTTTTGCCTTTATTTCCAATATTCTGGGAGGTGGGTCATAGAGGATCCTGCTGTGATGTACGTCGGAGAGTGTTTTGCCTATGTTCTCCTCTAGGAGTTTTATAGTTTCTGGTCTTACATTGAGATCTTTAATCCATTTTGAGTTTATTTTTGTGTATGGTGTTAGAAAGTGT
>NW_011494945.1:3700556-3701525 GCF_000754665.1 Bison bison bison | reverse complement strand
GGATTCCTTTTATTTCTTTATCTGCTCTGATTGCTGTGGCCAAAACTTCCAAAACTATGTTGAATAGTAATGGTGAAAGTGGGCACCCTTGTCTTGTTCCTGACTTTAGAGGAAATGC
This sequence comes from Bison bison bison, assembly GCF_000754665.1. Lineage (NCBI taxonomy): Eukaryota > Metazoa > Chordata > Mammalia > Artiodactyla > Bovidae > Bison > Bison bison. The sequence continues at coordinate 3,701,407 of NW_011494945.1, read as the reverse complement.
TTTCAATTTTTCACCATTGAGGATAATGTTTGCTGTGGGTTTGTCATATATAGCTTTTATTATGTTGACGTATGTTCCTTCTATTCCTGCTTTCTGGAGAATAGTGGGAGACTTTAATACCCCACTCACACCTATGGATAGATCAACTAAACAGAAAATTAACAAGGAAACACAAACGTTAAACGATACAATAGACCAGTTAGACCTAATTGATATCTATAGGACAGTTCATCCCAAAACAATGAATTTCACCTTTTTCTCAAGCACACATGGAACCTTCTCCAGGACAGATCACATCCTGGGCCATAAATCTAGCCTTGGTAAATTCAAAAAAATAGAAATCATTCCAAGCATCTTTTCTGACCACAATGCAGTAAGATTAGATCTCAATTACAAGGGAAAAACTATTAAAAATTCCAACATATGGAGGCTGAACAACACGCTGCTGAATAACCAACAAATCACAGAAGAAATCAAAAAAGAAATCAAAATTTGCATAGAAACTAATGAAAATGAAAACACAACAACCCAAAACCTGTGGGACACTTTAAAAGCAGTCCTAAGGGGAAAGTTCATAGCAATACAGGCATACCTCAAGAAACAAGAAAAAAGTCAAATAAATAACCTAACCCTACACCTAAATCAACTAGAAAAGGAAGAAATGAAGAACCCCAGGGTTAGTAGAAGGAAAGAAATCTTAAAAATTAGGGCAGAAATAAATGCAAAAGAAACAAAAGAGACCATAGCAAAAATCAACAAAGCCAAAAGCTGGTTCTTTGAAAGGATAAATAAAATTGACAAACCATTAGCCAAACTCATCAAGAAACAAAGGGAAAAAAATCAAATCAATA
>NW_011494945.1:3639272-3700456 GCF_000754665.1 Bison bison bison | reverse complement strand
CTTAACAGACCCATCACAAGCACGGAAATTGAAACTGTAATCAAAAATCTTCCAGCAAACAAAAGCCCAGGTCCAGACGGCTTCACAGCTGAATTCTACCAAAAATTTAGAGAAGAGCTAACACCTATCCTGCTCAAACTCTTCCAGAAAATTGCAGAGGAAGGTAAACTTCCAAACTCATTCTATGAGGGCACCATCGCCCTAATACCAAAATCTGACAAAGATCCCACAAAAAAACAAAACTACAGGCCAATATCACTGATGAACATAGATGCAAAAATCCTTAACAAAATTCTAGCAATCAGAATCCAACAACACATTAAAAAGATCATACACCATGACCAAGTGGGCTTTATCCCAGGGATGCAAAGATTCTTCAATATCTGCAAATCAATCAATGTAATACACCACATTAACAAATTGAAAAACAGCTGATCATTTTTGTCCTCATTGAAAAAAATCCCCTTGAAAACACTAGACTTAAACCAACAATACTGTCATCATATGTTTTGAATTTTCTTAAAAGTTCTTAAATTGTAGTCTTTTAAAGTACAGTTCAGTCTGCATCCTTTGGTTGTGACAAATCCCTAAAAATCTCTTGGAGTTATCAAATAAAGTGAGTACCAAGCAAAGTAATACTGTTTCAAGTTAAAAACTCACAAAAATCTCACTGTGTTTTCCAAATATTATCACAGAGGAGCCAATTAATTGGAATTGGCTACAAGCCACTGCTTTCATATAGATACTGAATCTCTAGGACCATCAGATAGCATCACTGACTTGATGGACAAGAGTTTGAGCAAGCTCCAGGGGTTGGTGATGGACAGGGAAGCCTGGCGTGCTGAGGTTCTTAGGGTCACAGAGTCAGACATGACTGAGGGACTGAACTGAACTGAGGACTTTCAAAATTACTGTTGAAAAGCCCAGTTGACTAAAAAGCTTAAATGGTCTAATAGCATTCTTTAGGAATCTGAGGTCTCCAATCACCCATTAAAAAACTAACAATGGCAAAATTGACCAGACTTAGGAGGAGCCTGAAGTTGTCATCTGAGAGAGTGAGACATATCTTGAGATCTCTGAGTAGGTTCTTGATGTCCCAGAGAGAAACAGACTCTCATCTCCAGTTCCAACAAATAATGAATTAATGATAATAAAATTCCATTACTGAGAGTATACTCCACAGCCCTGTGCCTATTTTAATAGGATTTGACCTATTTTTTTCATTTTTAATGTGTGAGTCACCTTAAAATTTAGTCACCTTAAGATAGAATGTTATGCTAATTTAGGATCTAAAGCTTTATGCCTTTACTCAAGGGTCTCTGGATCTTACACAATGCTGACGTCCATCTGTTTAAAACTTGAGCAGAATTAAAATCAGATAGTATCTAGGGACCCAATAGCAACCAGTAGTTTAATCTATTTAAAAATGTCAATTTAGGGACTTCCTTGGTGGTCCAGTGGCTAAGGCTCCGGGCTGTCAGTGCAAGGGGTCTGGGTTCGATCCCTGGTCAGGGAACTAGATCCCACGTGCTGCAACTAAAAGAGATCCTGCGTGCCTTAACTAAATATCTCATATGCTGCAATTAAAAGATCCCCCATGTGCAATGAAGATCGAAGATCCCACGTGCTGCCACTGAGACCCAGTACAACCAGATACATAGATAAAAATAAATATTAAAAAATAAAAATCAATCAATTTAGCCTTTGCTGGGGAAGAGTGACTTCTAAGAACATAATAATTTATTACATGGATAGGCATCTCACGAGTTTCCCAGGTGGCACTAGTGGTAAAGAACCTACTTGACAATGCAGGAGACATAAGAGATATGGGTTTGATCCCTGGGTTGGGAAGATCCCCTCGAGGAGGGCATGGCAACCCACTCCAGTATTCTTGCCTGGAGAATCTCCATGGATAGAGGAGTCTGGCAGGCTGCATATTGTCCATAGGATCACAAAGAGTCAGACACAACTGAAGTGACTTAGCATGCATGCATGCAGGCATCTCACAGGCTATTTTTTCTATATCTATAAAACAAAAGATAAAATATCTGTCATGGAAAGCAGTCCTTAATTAAGCTATTGATAACTTTGCCTATATTTTTTTTTGATAGGACTTAACATGTTCTGATTGTTCATATACAAAACTGTAATGGAAGTGCCAAAATAAATTAAATGCATTATGCAATGGGTTACAGTTAGCAAGAAATTGCCTTTTTGATTGACTCTACTTGAATATGGAGAGAATTACCCATGTATCCTCCCTTGGGTCTCTTTAAGCTGTTGTTTGCGTAACTGAAATTCCCTACATTTCAATAGGCAAAGTTAATTTTTAAATTTTGACAGTGATTTCACCATAGCTTGATTAGGAAAGTGGTTTCAACATTCCTCAGGGGTTTATCCAATTCAAAGATATTTCTTCTTAGGATTGGCATCATAAAGCTAGGGTATCAGCTGAACACAAACCATGGTGCTGGTTTCTCCTAGTTGGCTCTTAGAACTACCTTTGTGCTTATTGCTTAGGAGCTCTATCTGCCATTCCTTGGCAAGCTTATAAAGCTCTCCAGTCCTCAATTTAATAATCAAATGAACTAGAGACACTGATTTAGGTCTTGAGGAATTCTGAGGAACACAACACCACTATCTTGTCCACAGTTAAGTCAGCTCGTTTAATTTTGTAGAGCGGAGAGATTTATCGTGGCATTTACTTTGTATTTCTGTGGCTATTCCTCAGCACACTTTGTAGGTCTTCTTGGTATTCTCTTGGGCGTGGAAACCAGTACTCCACTCAAAGATCTCAAATAACTGTTCTCAAACCCCGTACTTGATCAAATGCTTATTTGGACTTGTAGATAACACCAGACTCAGGCTGTGATGAAATACTTACTGTGCGTGCTAATAAATAGCTCTCCTTAGTTGTAAAACCAAGAGGATCAAACAAGAAAAGTTTAGAGCCCCAGAGCCATAAAAAATTTTCTTTTGAAGAGTTGGATTGGAGCATGATTATGTTCATTAATGCTGATGAAAATTTCTTTAATTTCCTCCTTGAAAAGTTACTTAAAACACTTTTTAAGTTGCTCATTTATAGTAGTGATTACCACTTATAAAACATAATGGGGCTTTAGCAATGCCTTTTTTCCCTTTGATTTTTCTTAAAAAAAAAAAAGAAAGAAAGAAAAGAAATCTGCTAGCATCTGCCTTTCTGCTCCAGGTCCTCCCTCCTCACATTGCCTCATGTTGCTGGCTTGTGCGTTTCACTCCTTGCCTTCCAAGTTATGGTTACACAACATAGCCTCTGCCAAATTTTTTTTTTTTTAATATCTGAAAACTGACTCAGTTTTATTTAATTTACTGGGGCAAATGCCATGGACACATTTCCAAGAAAGGAAGAGATGCGAACCACAAGGGCTAGCCTTAAGAGCAAGGAGAGAGAAATAACTTCAGAGTTACAAGGTTTAGGGGATTTTGATATGACTCCTTAACCGCTTAGTGGGAATCAGTGTTGTAAGATGAAGACATCTCTGTCCTCTTCAACTGCTTTTTGTGAATAATATAACAGCTAATGTTTGTTGACAGACTCCAGGCACTGAGCTAAGTGCTCTTTATGCTGCTGCTGCTAAGTCACTTCAGTCGTGTCCGACTCTGTGCGACCCCATAGATATTCCAATTTGATCATTACCCACAGGATTGCAAATGTCTGTCTAAATTACCATTACTTTTTACAAGAAATTGAGAAGTTTAATTGTCTATAGACTGACAATGGCTCCTGTTTAGTGTGCCCTGGGAAGGCAGCAGTGCTTCCTCTGATGAGCCCTCTGTTTGAGGTATTTCATCAATTTCCATTGCTAGTAGATGTACCTGTTTCTGTCTTGAGGTACCCGGTATAGTTCATTGCTGCCTTCACACTGGACCACTCAGGATGCAAAGCAGAATGTGACTGACAGTACCTGTCATTCTTTATGCTCTTCCTCATGGGTTTATGCATCACAGAAGAAATACTGTGGTGAATTAGTAGGAAAGGAGAAATGCATGCCAAATCTCTACTCTATCCTTTTAATCTCAGGAGATAACCATTCCTCTTTTAATGAGAAGATGGAGGTCATTGGGTGCAAAATCTCATACTACCTCTCTTCTCTTTCTCAAAACTCATCTTTATCGTGATTCGTCCTAATGTCCTCTGCCCACCTCAGAGGACGTCGTGTTCCTCTTAGGAAAGACTCACCCCCTATCCATGCTCTGGGGCTCGCACATCTGTGGCCAGCAGGCTCTGTTCCAACACCTAGCCTCCCTCTCTAACGTGCCACCCGTCTCTTTGCACCCGTAGGGATGAGGAGAAGCAGAGTACAGTTAGGTGCCAGGTCCTGTATTGGATGAGCCCTGACTTCTTCCCTCAGGTTCAAATTGTAAGAACACCTTCCCTCAGCTCTGCCCCTTCTTCATTTTCCTCCATTCTTGCCCAGCCAAGCTTGGTGAGTGAGAACTCAGTCACACTGGCTCTGCTTCCTTCTATGCCGATCTCAGCCTCTGTCTCCATTGTGCTGCTGAAACTGCCCTGACAGAGCTGTCAGGTGATGTCTTTGGGCTTTGCTTTTCCAATGTTACTTGTTCTTATCCAGCACTTAATATTTTTGAGATTTCCGCCTCCCCCCACCCCCTTGCCTTGAAATTCTCTCCTCTCTCTGCAGGAAAGCTCCCTCTTTGGGTTTTGCTCCTGCCTGTCTTTTTCAGTATTTGGGGTCAGGGAGCATTTGAGGGGAAAGAAGGTAGGTTGTTCCTCTTCCTCTGCTGCTCCTACTTGGTTGGTGTTCCCCAAGATAACCTTTGTATCCTTGTTTTCTATCTACATACTTTTGTTTGGTGAGGTCAACCTCTCCCCAAAACTCGCTACATAACACCGATCTCACTCTTCTATGCCATGCTTTTGTTTCTAAGTGCTTGTTAGACAAGTCCTTTTCCAGGTCTGTAAGCACATGGACTTAAATGTATCCCACGGTGACCTTATTATATTTTCTCCCTAGTCTATTTTTCTTCTTATATCTTGGTTAATGATAAAGATTATGGAACATAAAAGGAAAAAGTAATGAATTAATGCTTTTAAATCACATGAATGTATTTTGCATTAATGTAGTTTTTGGAAATGTTTCCAAAAGAGTGAACTCTGCAACAATCAGGGAATGGTTTGCATATAGAATGACAAAGTTTAAGTACTCACATTTTATTTCTTTTTTACAAGCACTATGCTATCTTTGTTTATTTCAAATATATGGTTTAAATGGAGGTAAATGAAGTATCACAGAGTTTAGAGTCTCAAGTTAGAAACTACTTTACACAATTCTGAATTGTTATAAATTTACTCTTTAAATGAACATCTCTATCTGTTTGGACAGTAGGACTGGATGTTCTCCAAATTAATTTCTGTGTAGGATACAATGTTTATCAAGGTTAAGTTAACTGGAATCTGCTAATTTGAAACTTACGTATCTGTTATATTGTTAAAACTTAACAGTTACCACAGTGACTGGTTAGAACTTAGACAACAAGATTTTTTAGGGAAGAGAATTTTGTCATGGACATTATTTAGAATTGCTGGCACACAGTGCTAATAAAAAGCAGATTGTGGTTTAGTAAGTTTTATTACTGTTTTAAAATTCTCTGTACACAATGCACCCCTTATTGCCTCCACTTGGGTAAGACTAATCCCACCTCCTGTCACCCTTTGCATACTATTATTTCATAGAGTTTGCACTCTTCCTTTGAAATATTTGGCAAAATAACTCTTCCTCCTTGTTCCTAATACCAATGTTTAGCTCAGAATCTTGGCATTTCTCTCGTGGATTATCATAATTACCTTCACTCTTCTCTTGATCATCAGTTTTTCTGCCTTCTGGTCCATTCTTTACTACCAGAGGTAATTTTTAATAACTTCACCATACTACTTTTCCACCTCAGACCTCCCAGTGGCTCTTTATTCATTGCATACATGAGTAAGTAAAATTCCTTAGCATGACATACAAGGCTTCTATTTCACAATACAATTTCTAATGATCTCTTCACGTTCAACCTCAGCTGCCTCTGCTCTAATTTAACTATTTATTTCTTCCACCCCACGGCATACTATTCTCTTGACCACCTTGACTTTGCATGTACTGTGCTACAGGGTCTTGGGGTGCCTTTTTTATCTCTATCACCTATGAATCCTTTCCTCAGTTTCAGACTCAGTTGCTCCTCCTCTGTGTTCACATGGCACTCTGTACACACCTCATTAGAGCACATGGAACATGCTATTACAAGTTTTTTTAAAGTCTTTATTGAATTTGTTACAACATTGCTTCTGTTTTTTGGCCATGAGGCACGTGGAATCTTAGCTCCCTGACCAGGGGTCAAACCTGTACCCCCTGCATTGGAAGACAGCAAAGTCTTAACCACTGAACTGCCAGTGCAGTCCCAATTGCAAGTTTTAATTTATGCTCCACCCCCGCCCCCCTGAAATCACCATGAGCTCCTTGAGAACAGGGATAGTATCTTATTCAGCTTTGTATCCTTATTATCTATTAATATTAGAGTAATTAACAAATAGCCAGTAGATGCTGAAAATATGTTAGTTGAAAAAGTGGACTTGAACTTGTAAAGAAAGAACGAAGAGAGGGAAAAGTCATGTAAAAACTTTGAAGAGCAATTTGACAAATCTGAGAAATGAAAACCTCCAGTCATGAATGAGTCTTTAAAAAATATTAAAGAAAAAGGCAAGTCATAGAATAGAAACAGTATAATATTTATATTGTATTTTAAAACATGAAAAATAATTTTATGTTATGTAATGTGTAGAGATGCATGCATATAAAGAAAAGTATAAGAAATAAATTGGAAAAAAAAAAAGAAATAAATTGAAACCTACCAAATCAGGCAATTTAAGAGTAAAGGAGAGGAGTGAGATTGAAGATATATGGGCAATATTTTATTTCTTAAGATACATGTAGGGGATACAAATGCTCATGAAAAAGAAAGAAAGGAAGAGAAAGAACAAAAGGAAGGAAGAAAAATGAAACGTCCCACTTAGATTGGCTGGCTATTGGATTTCCATGTCTAGACCTGGTGAGGTCTCTAAAATATCATCTCTAGGAAGTGACTAATGTGGTCATGACAATAGATTCAGCTGCCTGTGTATATTAACTTCCTTGTTATTCATCTTATGTACCATTATCACACACAGTTAAAAAAATAAGCAGAAGAACATTCCTTACTTAATTTGTTCTTCCTTTGTTTTCTACCATACAGCTAATAACTACCTCATCTTATGTGGAAGCCTTTCACATGTCTGTATGTCTGTCTAAGTTAAAACATACATCAACTTTTAGATTCTTCTAAAATGTTTAAATGACAATTTGATTTACACTTATTAATTTATTCTGTCAGTAAAGCTATGTGTCCTAGGCTACCTGTGCAATATGGAGGACTTTAAGGGTGCCTATTTATTCTAGTTGGGACTTACCTCTGAAAGCAGGCAAAACCATAACCACACCTGTGATCTCCTCCAACATCCTGAACCCAGTTTTACATTTCATGTACATTTCATCCATTCTTGGAAAATAACTATTCTTTGTTGAAGTGCAAAGGTCTTTTTTAAGTGGTAATCATCCTAAATATTAATTTGGGGTGACAACAGATTTTTAAGTGGTTCTATTAGGGACCACAGTCAGAAAAGTATATGGATATGAGTGTCTCTAACAAAGCATATTTTTGGAATAGCCAGTTATAGACTGAAAAGAAGTAGCGAATTGACTTCTATCCATCTGGAGACTGAAACTGCACCATCTAAAGATGGATTGTACTTCACATATTTGGACCCTTCTTTGATAATTTATAACAATCTGGGAGAAGTGACAGATTTCCCCTGTTCAGTTTATAAAGCATATTTTCAAGGAATCCACATAGATAAGAGATTGTATTCAAAGGAAGGATCCCTTTCAAGTATCAATTTTGATAGATTTCTCAATGAATTGCAGTCAGTTAGTTGTTAAATTCAGAGCATTTCGTAGGTAGGGCAATTTTCTTTTCAAATGTGCTCTCTCTCTCTCTTTTTTCTCCTTATTCTTCCAACAGCTAATAGATCCTCCACTCCCCCTGTAACATATATCTGTAGGTAATTTTTCTTTAGAATTTGCACCCCAAGTTGTCAGAATATGTTGAAAATCTACTCTTTGGCATTTTAAGAAGTGCACACATGTATATCCATGTTCAAGTCCCCATTTGTCAACCATGCATCTGGCAGTGATTCAGCTCAGTAAATATTTGTTGAATGAATCTCTCCTCCAAATATGTTTGCATTGAGGATACCCCCAGATTCTAGACCTCACCGTTTTATCTCCTATGTGTATCGATGTGGTGTACTACAATCTGTTCCTTAGAGAAGCCATAATTCACTGTAGTTAAATCCCCTGGAGACAAACTGGAGCAGTGGAAAGCATGAGATCTGATTCCAATTCCAGTTTTACTAACCTTGCCTGGCTTATTTAACATGAAGTCTCAGGGTTTTTTTTTTTTTTTTTTTTTGGAAAAAAAAAAAAGGAAATGATCACCATTTTATCTCCCAGAGTGGTTGTGAGGATCGACTAATATTGTGCATTTAAAGTCCAATGGAAGGGGTTCAATAGCTATTAGTTTTCTGCCTTCCTTTTGGATGTGTCTGTGCCAGCGTTGTCTGTTTTAACTGATAGCTCTTCATTAAGCTCTAAGTCTGTCTTTATGGGACATAGCTCAGAAGTGACACCTGGTTCACTGGCTTTCTTCCTCAGAAGACTTAACTCCCTGAGAACAGAATCTGGATTTTTCTCAGTGTATCCTCAGTGCCTTGCATAGCAGGTGCTTAATGAATATGTAGTGAATGTATCTTGGCATTACAGAATCACAGGATTCCAGAGCTGCCAAGGATGTTAGTGGTTCCCTCATCTAACCTCTCATTTAAAGTTGGGAAAATTGCAACCTAGAAAAATAAGGGACTTCTCTAAAGTCAGTTACATAGAGCAAGTTAATGCCACCTTTAGTGTGCCTTCCACTAAACCACACTTCTTTTTGATGATGATGAGGAAAGTGATGTTAAGAATTGTGCAGGGTTGTGGGACTTCCCTGGCAGTCCAGTGGTTGTGGGACTTCCTGGCAGTCCAGTGCCTTCCAGTGCCCAGGTCACTGGTTGGAGAACTAAGATCCCACATGCCACATGATATGGCCAAAGGGAAAAAAAAAAAGCGAAGGTTGTGCTGAAGCTCATACCTCATCTGCGGCTGCAAACTGGCCCACATGGTCTATCTCTGCCTTTCCCAGGCATATCTGGGATAAGAATCAACTTTGCTCATGGTTATTAGATTTATGAAGAATCTCATTAAAGTTATTCCGTTAGTACCATCTCCTAAATTTCAGAACTGAGTGCTATCAATCATCAAAGGGTCTGAATACTGGTCCCCAGGAGTGCAGGTGAGGGAGTGGGGTGAGACGGGATGGAGCAGTTGGGCAGGTGAGGGAGGAGAACACTGTAAACCTCGCTCAGGTTTGCGGTGAGTGTGTGGCTCAGTTCAGATAGGAAACACTGTCCCTCAGCCCTCTGCATTACTAGATGTGGCATATGGCAATTATTTGTAATTGAAATATAATAATTTATAGCTGGTGTGTTTCAATTTTTAACAGTTTCTATTTCGCGCAGATAGAAATAGACTGTGAAGCAAATAATGTAATTACTCACTAAAGAAGTCAACTCTTGTTAGAAGCTGGTTATGTGACATCCAGCTGCATGCCTGACACCTCCCTTGCTTCATTTGAGGGATCTGACAATGGGCCTTGGGAAAGGATGCCCCCTTCAGGTAACATATGCAGGTGTTTCCCCTTATGAGTCAGAAGCAGATGTCTCGTTAGGCAGAATGTATGACAGCTTGACACACATCTGGCCCCACCTAGCAGGAAAACTATGACCTGTAAATTGTACTAATAAAATACCATCACTCCCATTTTGACTGGGCCATGAAACCAACACCTTCGTCCTTCAACACTGAAGGAGGTTAGATCCCACACAGAGGGTTTGTGAGTGGCTCAAAGCTTAGGATTGTAAGTTGAACCTACGTGCTGCCTTTGTTGTATTTTACAAGACAAATTTTATGAGGCAAATGACAATGTGATCTAACCCCAAGGGTTCTTATTTGCAGAATGGGAGCAGTAGAATTCATTAAGCTAACATTTTACATCTCTACGTGTCAAGCACTTAGAAGGCTCAGGAGATGGAATCTTTTAGGCCACAAATGAAGTATTTCAGAGTGGTGGTCTATCAGAGACTCTGATGACAGGGCTGTTTTCAAACAGCTCATAAATAAACAAATATATCAAATACTAACTGCTTACAGAAGGCAAGGCAAATGAGTTACCATCCTGAACATTTAGCTCCTCAATTTGGGGAGCTAATTAAAAAACAAAACAAGAGAAAAACTTTTCCAACAAGTTGTAAATCTATACTCACAAAATGTTAACTACAATATCATGAACTGTTCATAAGTTCTATTATTTTTAGAACATGAATGATATTCAAAGTTGGTATAGAATTTCCATTCTTTTCATCTTATTTGGGATTATTTCCCACAGTTTTTCTCCTTAACTTCCCTCCTCTAAAATTTTATTTTATGATTTTGGTAAAATACTATTTAGTTTAAATCTTTATTTCATTCCATTTTACATTGATAAATACCATAAATAACCTGCACATTTTATTTTTAGTAAAAATTCTGAAGGGTAGTTTCAGAATCACTTTACAATCTGGTATCATCTGTTTGTAGCTTTTAAATTTTGTCCCCAAATTACTGTTTTGATCCAGATAGTTATTCTGTTAAAGCATGTTTATAAAAGTGAAGGTAAAGTACACAAAGTGAAAAGAAAATGACTGTAGAGATGACAATTCCTCAAGTGCCGTAGATCTGTTCTTTGCACTGCTGTTTTAATGACAGCAAAATAATACACATTTATGAAAGGAAATGGATGAGGAAGGCTGAGAGTATTTGATTTAAAGTAATTTTGTTATCTGTCATATAAGGCGGGGAAAATTGTACTGATTTTAAAGCGATCGTTTAGTTACAGATGTTTCCAGACCCCTTCCCTGATCCAAGGAAACAAAATACCATTCAACAACAAGCCCAGATTTAGAGATGGGGCTTGTTCCAATATAAACATTTCTTAGCTAGACCTTCTCCATGAAAGTGCATAGTCAATTTTTCCATATACAGTGGGAAAGACAAAGCTTTTAGCTTAAAAGGCATTCTTGCCCGTGGCACAGAGCTCCTGGAATGAACAGCCTAGGACACCATGGTTCACTGAATGCTGATTTGTTCATCAGAAGTATATGACAGGATTATGTCAGAAAGCACATGTGCCACAAATAGAAAACTCAGCACCGTTTTGGCTTCAGTGTTTGGTATGGTCATTTACTCGCTCTGCGTCTCTCTTTGATGTACCACTGTTTACCCAGGGCCCAGTTTAGTGTGTGGCACAAAGCAGGTATTCCACAAATAAGGAAAGCATGAACTATTTTCTGGAGCAGCTATCCTGAAGGCACTTGGCCAGGCAATTTGGGGAACCAGAAGATGAATTATGGATACTTCTGGCCTGCAGGAGGTTAGTTGGGGCATTTAAGGTATATATGTAACTTACTATAATATACAGTAGAAAGTGCTAAGAGTCATAATATAGGAGAAGTACAGAGAAATGCTGAGAGCGTGAAGAGGAAGGGAAATTTACTTTTAACCTGGAGGTGGGTAGTGGATCAAGAATGATCCTTCAGAGGAGGCAGCATCTGTGCAGCGTTTTCTTGAAAGAGAACACTGAAGCCAAAAGGCTGGAAAACACAAGACGGTTTTTAATCACTTCCCATAAGGCAGAGAGGCTGGTACTCATATTCCTCTCATTGTTTTATTGCTTCAAGTAGGCATCCTCCCTGCTCCCTTCCTCCCAGCCCCCAGTAACCTTCAATAAAAGCCACCAGATGGAATGACTTTTTTTTTTTTACTTTCTGGGATTTTCTTTGGAAGGATTAGTTTAATATTAGCAATTAAACTCATGTGACATCTTCAGCAACCTTCTGGCTTACAGTATACCCACACGGAGATACCACTTTCTGTCTACACCACCTTCTGTTTTCATAGATAACACGGGAGGCATGCCCTAAACCCCGAACTAAGTGTTAGGTATGCCTAGAAGCCTCATTAATTCCTTGTCGTCACCGGGATCCCATGAAGAACTGTTATGTAGCTAGGAGTTCGGAGTTTGGAACTGACAATAATTTCCAAGTCAAAATTTGTGCATAGGGATAATGCCATTCAACTATAAGAAGAGAATATTTTCATATTATCCTCTTTCATTCTGCTATCTAATGCATTTTAAGCAAAAGTGAGATGAGCCAAAGCATGATAATAGAAATACCTGGTTGTATGGCCCTCTCAGTAGCTATAAGATTGATTTAATTGATTGAGAATCTATTAATAATTAAAGCAAGAACCTTGTGCACTTGGGTTTTTTTACTCTACTGTCAATAGCCCAGTCACTGAACAGTTGAAACAGAGCAAAACTCTATCCTCATTTAAAGCTTTGACTGCTATTTCAGTTTTTTCTCCTTTTAAAAAGTTTGTAAATTTCTTAGATGATGTGAGCTAAGTTCCAAGGAAATCCATGCTGACTCATGACTTTGAGGAGAGAGCACATTTTCTAGATGAATTTATGTTAGCAGATTTAAAAAAGAGAGACTGTAATCAAAGGAAAATCAAAACAGTTTAGATAATCAGAGATGAAGATACGATGTCTTAAAATCTAAACAAGGGTACAATACTTGTTAGCTTTCAAAACAACTGAATGGGAGAGCAGACAAAAAGATGTTCTGCAAAAAGAAAACAACAAAAGGCTTATTTCCACTGAACATTTTGATATATTGCAGGTCCAAAAACACAGGTCACAGGAAAAATGTACTTCACCTGCCAAAATAATCACAGATAGTCTTTGAGAGTAGGAAGAGCCCAGCCCTTTAATAAAGCCCAGAGATTTTAAGCACCTTACAAAGAGTATTATCATTCCCCCATAAAGATAATTACTTGATCTTACAAATATATTTATATTTTCCTAGATACAGTATTACTTTCACCATACTGAGGATCTTCCCCACAACAAAGATCGGGAGGATAACAAGGGATGATGGTGCCCACTGTTTCGAAAGTGAACCGTTGAGTGCGCAGCAGGTTAGAGCTGTTCTGCCTCCCAGAGACCTTTTTATTTTGCTGACTACGTCGGGGCTGCCCTAACCCCCTGAAGTCTTTCTTATTTCTCATTCCCTATTAGACTCGGGGCACATCTAAGCAGTGCTATTTCTGGGGCAATCCCTGGATTTTGTGTGTGGAGGTGGGGGGTACTTCTCTGGTGGTTCAGTGGTAAAGAATCCGCCTGCCAGTGCAGGAGATGAAGGTTTAATCCCTGTGTCGGGAAGATCCACTGGAGAAGGAAATACCCACTCCAGTATTCTTGCCTGGGAAATCCCATGGACAGAGGAGCCTAGCAGGCTGGATTTCAGGGGCAGTCCCTGGATTTTACTAACTATAGTTCTGTTGGGAATTGGTAGATTGTCTTTGAGAAACTTTCTGTTAGAAGAGTAGGGTGACTTGGCTTTGAGATCAGCAGTGAAAAAGCTCCACAGATAAAAATGGAGATGCTGAAACTCAGAACTGTTACAGAGCAGTTTGGGACAGTCACAGTGGGGTACAACTGCCAGAAGAGACCACTTTGGTGCCAGCACACATTTAATTTTCTGCATTAATTCCTCAACTTGTAATTGTTTTGCATGATGAGAGGGAAATTTCTTAAAGTCATGTGGAAACCTGAATGATGACTGTGTGCAGCAGGAAAGGCAGACATAATGTGGTCTGGGAATTTTTAAACTTAGTTCTTCAATTGTTTTAAAACAAAAGGGTCATTGTTCATTTTTGAAGTAGATCTTTTTTCTTTCCTCCTTTTGAGATCCAGGATGTATTGTTTATTTTTATATGACCATCAGAAAAACTCTAGCCGGAAATTCTGAAATCTTACTGCACTTGAAAGCTTTCTTTTTAAGTATAGGTGCTGAAAGCATAATTGAAGAGATCAGTAGCCATATGGGGCCCAAGCAAAAATTATTGAAAGGAAAGAAGCTACGAGTAGTGTGGTTATAAATTAAATTAAAAATTTGGATAAATATACTGATCAAAAGCCAAGAGAATTTCTGATATCTTAGTAGTTAAATTATTTAGGAATAAGGCATCAGTGGTGATATGTCACAACAAGAAGGTGAACATGGATACACTCTTGTCTGATCCAACTTGTTTAATATCCCAACACACAGATCACCAGATGTTTCTCACCCCTATTATTTGCCTTGGTTATGGTGGCACCCCACCCCAGTACTTTTGCCTAGAAAATCCCATGGACGGAGGAGCCTGGTAGGCTGCAGTCCATGGGGTCGCTAGAATCGGACACGACTGAGCGACTTAGCAGCAGCAGCAGCAGCAGCATGGTGCCCATGCTGTGATTCAGTAGGACAAAAGGATTGCTCTAAAAGTCAGGAAACTTGAGGTGGTTCTAGTTCTGGAAACCTGCTGTGGGACCTTGAGGAAGTGACTTAGCTTCAGGCTCCAATTTCCTCCTCTTTCAATGGTATTTGTGGCATGATGCTTTTTAGGCTTTTCCCATCCTAATGATTTAGAATTCTGTAAACCTTCCTGCTGTTTCATATTTGTTCCATGCTATGAAACTTTGAGCAAATTATTTAACATGTCCACATTTTGGAAAGTGAACATGTTAGTAGCTCAGTCATGTCCAACTCTTTGTAACCCATGGACTGTAGCTTCTGTCCATGGGATTTCCCAGGCAAGAATACTGGAGTGGGTAGCCCTTCCCTTCTTCAGATCCTCCTGACCGAGGGATGGAACCCCAGTCTCTGGCATTGCAGGCAGATTCTTTTTTGTCTGAGCCACCAGGGAAGCCTAACACTAACATATTTATATAAATTAGACTGATAACAGCTAGCCTGCCTGGTTTGCAAGGAATAAAGTTGGAAATATATATGAATATATCTTGTAAATCATGGAAGCTTTTAAGTATTAACATTGTTTTTTGATTAAGTTAGTCATTGGAAATTCCATTATTTTTCATTTATAAATAACATTTGTCCAATATCAGCAGCTTTTTGAAAGTTGTGCTCTTTAAACTTGGGTTGAGATATATAGGGAGCTTTCCTAATTTATCAGAAGATCAGTTCTGTCTCAGTATTCTGAACATATGTCATAAGGCAAAATAAAATATCTGGCAGCTTGCTTTAATGACACTGTGAAAAGCTTAAGGTGTCACTTTTTTATTCAAATAAAAAAAGATAAAGTTTAAAGTATTTATTTTCTCCCTTTTAGTAGACATAGCATTCATAGTGGAAGCATTTTGGCCTTTGGAGATGAAGGACTACAGATGGTTGTAATCCTGTGTTGAGGGAGGGGAAAGTAAGACCAAGAGTTATCTTTTTAGGTCAGAGTGCAGGTGATAAAGGGTGGTTAGATTTTAAGTTAAGATGATGTTAATAATGATGAAATAATTGGTTTAGAAAAGTAAGAACCATGCAAACATCTGACTGTTCCTATGAGGGCTGAAAGATACCATCATCTGCTCTGCCCAATACCACTCTCCAAAACTTTACAAAACTCATTTGCTGTTTTGCTCAGCATTCCCAGGTAATAACTGAGACAAAAGTGGAATTTCCTAATTTCCTAGGAAAGGGCCAGAAATATCTTCTGACAGGAACAGGAAGCATAAAAATATCTCTCAGGAGAGCACCAATTGTTTAGAGATTTCTAGCTTGTGTTTGGGGCTGCAGCAGAGGTGCTTGGAGCACCGGAAGCTCTGCAATCAGCAGTTCACAGTGACTCTGAGGGAGGTGTGTGTAACACAGAGACACTGCCTAGGAAGCACTAATTTGAATGAGACTTTGGGCAACATTTTGGAGATCCGTCATGATTTAGAATATCAGCTTGGAAGCGCCCAGTATCATGATTCTCAAACACTGTAGAGCAAAGAATTCCCTTTTTCTCTTTCTACATGAGGGAAATCTCAAATAGAATTCACCTATGAAACTGATTAAAAAGATACACTGGTTAAAGGAAGCAGAGTCCCTGCTTCTTGCTGCTCACACTCCCACACCCTAAGTTGTACCTGAGGCAGGGCATTTTCATGAAGCCTCAGTTTGAAAGCTACTGATTTAGTAGGTCTTGTGTTAAAAGGTCTCTAAAGAGATTTTTCCCTATGACGTATTTACAGTTCTACAATTGTATTGCAATAATATAGTACAATTCTACAGTAGCACCTCTGACTCCTCTGTCATCCTTGCTCTCCAAAACATGGCAAGTGATCTAATAAAATCTCTGCAATGACATCAGCATCTGTTTTCTCTGTTGTAGACCATGGCCACCATCTAAATCCAGACCCTTCTTACTTTCTCCTGGACAATTACCAATACATGTTACTCTGGTTCCAGGCTCCCTGTTGCCTACTGCCTTATCCGTCCAATAGCCCCTTTCCAGATCAGTGTTGATGAATTCTCATTGAGCTTCTTTATGCTTTGAAGTTTTCAGTGACTCATTGTTGTCCAGTCCCACCAATTTAGACTATCTCCCTTTTCAGAAGAACCTTGTGTCTTTGATCTTTATTTATCTGATCCCCTCAGCTTGAATTTTCCTCAGTCTTAAAGATTCAACTTAAATGTCACCTATTCCATGAAGTCACCTATGAACTTCCCACTAGAAGTGAATATTCCTTCTAAACCCTCCTAAATAAGAGTTTTGATAACATACCAATTTAGTTGTCGTACACTATTAGTTACTTATTTTATCTCTTTGACTGTGTTCTATGCATCCTTGTAGCATACAAAGCAAGTTGCTGAGGTAGTAGGTGCCCTTTGGAAATAAGAAAACAAAAACATTGATGCTGATCAATCGTCTCTGGACACCTAAGGAATACAAAGTGGCAATATAAGACTGAATATACTGTTCTTCATATTTCAAAATATCTAATAAAATTAATTGTGACATGCTCATAGAAACATACAACTGAACTGAAATGCTAAATTTTTGTGTTGGTTTTGCTTTTGGCTGAAGTTAATACAGAGTGATAACACATTATTTTATCAGAAGCTCTCTTTTGCTGTTATAAATTACTTTGCCTCATTAAAAACTGAGATACTGCATAACATACTTCCCTTGGTAGGTGTTATTGACTCAATTATGTGTACCGCTCCCTGCCCTACCCCCATCCAATTCATATGTTAAAGTTCTGTGCATGATATCAGTGTATTTGGATGTAGTGCATATAAAGAGGTAATAAAGGTTTAGTGAGATCAGAAGGGTAACTCCTTAATCTGATAGAACTGATGTTTTTATGAAAGAGGATGATCTCACTCTCTCTCTCTCTCTCTCCATGTGCACAGAATAAAGGCCATGTGAGGACTCAAAGAGAGGATGGTCATTTACAAGTCAGGAAGAGAGCTCTCACCAGAAATCAATCCTGACAACTTGATTCCAGACTGCTAGGCTCCAGAAAGGTGAGAAAGTAAATTTCTATCGTTTAAATCTCCCAGTCTGTGCTATAACATCATGGCAGCCCAAGCAAACTACTACAGTAAGCAAAACAGTTCCAAACCAGAGACTAGAGGAACAGGAGAAGCAGTAGAGATTCTTGGGCCTGACGATCTGGGGAAGCACTGCTCTAACACCTTCCTTTCTCCAAGGTTAACATCAGACCCCACAAGTGACTGCTGGCAGAGCTGTCCTAGTTCAGGAGGGCAGAGGCTACCTGGGTTTGTTCCAGATGGAATCACTGATGCCTTGCCTGGTTCCTCTCAGCTCTTAGCCACTTTGAGCTGAGTGAGTAACTCACTTATTTCAGACATGTTATTTTATTAATATATAGTGCTTGAAAATTCCTAGGAAAGAAGTTAACAGCCTATATGTCTTTTAGGTCTGACTTGAAACCTGCAGTTTCTAAGCTCCCTTTCTTTCCATACTGTCATTTATAGAGAAAAAAAAATTGAAAGATAAACAGTTTCTAAGCCTTCACTCAGTTTTCTTATAGTGGACATACTTTGTCTAATCACTTCCCCTGAGTCTCTGCCTTTACTACAGTTCAAGTTCTTTCTTTAGCTTTCTATCAAGGTCTTTCAAGTTATAGGTTCCTAATGTAAACTCAGGATGCCACTGAAGCGACTAATGTTTAGCTTAGGTGGAGATAAATAAATACATACACATTCAGATATTATGTCAATCTTTAAGGCTTTTCTGCCCAAAGAAGAACCTCCCATTGTTACTGAGATGATAGAGTGAGTTTACTCTGGAACTTGAAAAACAAGTCAAAGTATAAACATACCACTAATTCAGTGTTCTTTAAATAAACTCATCAGCTACTAAGACCACTCTGGCATTCCTGGATGATACCGGGGACCCTTGTTAGCTGGGCAACTGTAAGACACTCTGAGATTTAGAAACAGATGTTAGAGGATATATACAAGACAGGGATTAAAAGCTTGGAGTCAGATTCCCTGCGTTGTAACCTTGAATGAGTAACTCAATTTTTTATTCAACTTCTATACGACTCAGTTCCCTCATCTGTAGACTAATAGTGCTAATAGTAGTACCTTCCTCATTATGCTACGAGCAAAACTAATAATAGAGTGTCTCAAACAATGCCTAGGACACAGCAAGTGCTAAGCAGGTGCTTAGGCATTAAAAGAATGACAGCTGTCCTGTAAGGTTGTTATAAAATAACAAGGGGCCCTCTCAGGGCTGAGGCTGCATCAGAGAGACCTGGAATCATCCAGGAGGGTGGGGACTACTCCACTGATGCAGGAAGAGACAGAGGCTCTGTCTCAGGAGCACTTTCCTGCAAGTCTCAGCCCCGTCTAGAAAAGCACTAGCTTGAGGACTAGCCTTGGCAATTTTCATTTTGGGGAACTAGCTCTTCCAAATCTCTTGTCAGTATCTTTCTAGTTTATATCAGAGACCATACTCCTCCCTCCCCAAAGTCACATCATCCTCCCTATAGAAAGCCTCCCTTATTAGCAAAAGAAACATTATAATCCCACTATTTTGAGTCTGGAAATACCCTGTTTTAAAGAAGACTCCATGAGTAAATTCTCCCCATCTCCACTCCCTTCCTCTGAAGGACACAGAGTCTCCAGTGGTCCTGTTCCTAGGCTGCATGTGCTGGGAGGAGAGTAGTGTAGGAGAGAGTAGAAACCTTCCCTCTCATTTCATGTCTTTCTTGACATCCCCATCCGGAACACCTACTATGTGCTGGCCAGGCTTTCAGGAAGTGATGTTCGAAGCAGCGGTTTTCTTTGAAGCTTGAATTTTATTCTGAAGTGTACCTTTCCAGGTCAGGCACTAGTACTGGGGTGAACCTGTAAGCTCTCTCACTAGCCTCTTGCAGCCATGATTTAGTTTTATATTTTAGGCCTCTTTGTAATTACGTCAAAAACACTTCCTTTTCTGGATTCTCAATTTCCTGAAGTCCATTAAAGTCTAAGCCCAGCTGCACTTTTGAGACTAGTGGTTCTCATCCTTTAATGTGCCTGTGAACAACCTGGGCATCTGGTAGAAAATGCAGATTCTGATTCTTGAGTGGGACCTGGGAGTCTGCACGCCCAACACCAGCCCATGTGCTGCTGGCGCTGCTGCCCTTGGGCCATGCTTGGTGTCTCCATGACGTCGACTCCTCCTCCCCATAGTCATTCACGCTCCTGGGCAATTCTGATACACTGACGATTCTGATTTCCAGAAAGGTCCTTTCAAAAAATATTTGCTTTCAAATGTTGAGTTCTGATTTCTGCCCAGGCTAGAAAAGGCTATCAAATTAGGCTTCCTCTTTACCTTATCATAAAGGCTCAGTTGCGAGCAGCGATACTGTGTCTATTATAATACAGTGATTTCAGTTGATGTTTATGATGAGTCAGTAATCTCTCACTGGCTCTTCCTTCCTTTTGCAGAGTGAAAAGACAGTCTCCTCTCTGGACCCTTGGTCATAGGTCACTTAAGTGTTAGAAGACACATGGACACGAGTCCCCATGTCCCTCATCTTGTCTATTGTCATACTTCCTGTTTTTCCATGTGGAGCTTAATGCTTAGAGTCACCCTGAAGGGTCTGGAGGGGCAGACAGCAGTATCCAGGAACCCTGATGTGGGAGACTGTAAATGTTCATTGGGTACACTTAGGTCTCTGTCCTGGATACTTCCTGGGAACCTCCTGGGTGAGTCACCTTGGAAAGGCTCATGTCCATGGCTGGGCCAGTGCTCTGTTCTGCATTCCATCCTCAGTCCTGCCCCTGGGGTTCTGAGGAAGCAGGAACAAGGACTCTGTTAAACCATTCCCATCCACCCTCT
Organism: Bison bison bison; assembly: GCF_000754665.1. NCBI lineage: Eukaryota > Metazoa > Chordata > Mammalia > Artiodactyla > Bovidae > Bison > Bison bison. Next base: position 3,680,003 of record NW_011494945.1, on the reverse strand, counting down.
TCACCAGATCAGGACCCCATGTTTCCCTCTACATCTTTGGGTTCTAACTAGGACAGAAGCTGGACTCTGAGTGATTCTGTTCCTTAAGTTGGCTTCTCTTTAACAGTTTATAATTTGATCTATTTATTAGACAATTATAGAACTTTGTTGGTTGCATTAACCTTGACTTTGTTAATTTTGTTATATTCTTTTGTTTTATTTTTTTCTAGTCACCCTGGGAGGTGAAGGGACTTGTTCAGGTTCCTTTAACTGATAAGGGTGATATGATTGTCAGTGGCATGGCCAAGAACCAGAATAGTTAGTTCCAGACTCACAGTTCAGTGCTTTTTCCCACTCTACTCAATTCTGGGAGACTTTCCTATTGATAATTCAACTTAAGGTTAACTAGAAACAGTAAAGAGTGAAGTGATAGTATATTGCATGCATGCCTGCTTAGTCATGACTGATTCTTTGCAACCCTATGGACTATAGCCCGCTAGGCTCTTCTGTCCATGGGATTCTTCAGGCAAAAATACTGGAGTGGGTTGCCATTTCCTCCTCTAGGGATAGTATATTAGAAGTAATAAGTTTTTTTTTTTTTTTTCTTAAAGATATCTATATCTATCTATCTATCTATCTATGTATCAGTTCAGTTCAGTTCAGTCGCTCAGTCGTGTCCGACTCTTTGCGACCCCATGAATCGCAGCACGCCAGGCCTCCCTGTCCATCACCAACTCCCGGAGTTCACTCAGACTCACGTCCATCGAGTCAGTGATGCCATCCAGCCATCTCATCCTCTGTCGTCCCCTTCTCCTCCTGCCCCCAATCCCTCCCAGCATCATGGTCTTTTCCAATGAGTCAACTCTTTGCATGAGGTGGCCAAAGTACGGGACTTTCAGCTTTAGCGTCATTCCTTCCAAAGAAATCCCAGGGCTGATCTCCTTCACAATGGACTGGTTGGATCTCCTTGCAGTCCAAGGGACTCTCAAGAGTCTTCTCCAACACCACAGTTCAAAAGCATCAATTCTTCGGCACTCAGCCTTCTTCACAGTCCAACTCTCATGTCCATACATGACCATAGGAAAAACCATAGCCTTGACTAGACGGACTTTTGTTGGCAAAGTAACGTCTCTGCTTTTGAATATGCTATCTAGGTTGGTCATAACTTTCCTTCCAAGGAGTAAGGGTCTTTTAATTTCAAGGCTGCAGTCATATATATATTACTGTTGATGTTTAGTCACTAAATCATATCTGACTCTTTGGGGACCCCATGGACTATAACCCTCCAGGCTCCTCTATTCATGGGATTTCCCAGACAAGAATATGGGATCGCCATTTCCTTCTCCAGGGGCTTCCTGACCCAGGGATCAAACCTGTGTCTCCTGCATTGGCAGGTAGATTCTTTACCACCAGGGCTCAATGGTAAAGAATCCACCTGCAAAGTGGGAGACCTGGGTTCGATCCCTGGGTCGAGAAAATCCCTTGGAGGAGGGCATGGCAACCCACTCCAGTATTCTTGACTGGAAAATCCCCATAGAGGAACTTGGTGGGCTATAGTCCATGGAGTTGCAAAGAGTCAGACATGACTGAGCAACTAAGCACAGCACACATATGTAAAACACTTAATGATTCCCAGTTCTAAAGCTAAAGATGATTAAGTCCCTTGAAACAATTTGAAAGAAAATAAGGCTGGAAGTCAGAAGACATGATTCCTGGCACTGCTGCTTGTGAGCTTTGTGTCCTTGAGTGAGGCACCTCAACCCCTCTAAGACTCAACTTCCTTACCTATAAAATGAGAGGGTTTGAATCCCTAAACTCCCCTTCCGGATCTAATATCCTGTGATCCCTTTGATTTTACAGTTCCCACTGCAAGGTCCAATAGAGTTACACATCCAGTGATAACCACCCACTGGCTGGCATTCAAACAGGTCTCCTCTATGCTGAACTCTGTGCTGCAGTAGAGGCTTCAGGGCTTGTCTCTGGTTTAAGTTGCATTTCAAGGTGTCTGCTGGCATTAATCACAACAGACAATAATTCCAAGGGAACAATACAGAATGAGGCAATCATTCATGCACCACAAAGAAACACTGGCCGGTCTCCAGGCTTTCAGACTCAGTTCAGCCTCCAAATAACAGGCACTTAGCACCTCACCTGTGACCTGAGGATTGACAGAATCACAGATGACAGAACCGCTCTGCTGTTCCCAGACTAATAGCATACCAACAGGAAGAGAGGTTACACTTAGGGCACACTTAGCTTGTCAGATTATAGCCCTGTTTATCAAAGAGTAGCATACACACTGGGACTGTGAATCTTGAAAGGCACTATAGAATAATTCTGCTATGGAAGGAGAAGCCAGCCATGATTTTAAACCCTGATTTTGCTCTGGCTCTTGTGATTCTAAATGGTTCTACAGCCCTGGCATCCCATAATTCAAAGCTTTGCTAGACAGTTGTCTTGCCTTCTGCTGGTGTCTATAAAATGCATCCTTTGGTCCCACATTTAGCTTTTTAGAGCTGCTCAGTGCAGGGTGCCATGCTGTAGTTCACTTTGTAAATAGACAACAGCATAGCGCGTAGCAGTCACGTCCACGGTGAATTTAAGTGAGGACGTCTTTGATCTCTAGACATCCCGATCTCCTTTAAAGCAGCCATGCCCCTCCCTGTAATGGAGGGCATAATTTCAAAATAAATATTAATATAGAGTCTGCACTGTGCTCGAGAGTCCTGTTAGCTGTAGAATGCAGCACGGATCACTGCTCTAGTCTCCAAGAGACTTGGGCTAATGCAGCTTTTAATGTTATGGGATTTCTCCAACTCATTGGTTCCCATGGAGTCATAAACGTTGATACTCGACTCCATTTAGGTAAACACTAGAATCTCTAGCTTCCAAGAAAACACAACACACAAACTAAGAAATTCCTGGAAGTGAAAAGAGGGCCATATTGCATGTTACTCAATATGACCACTCCTCTCTTTTTTTTTTTTTTTAAGAATTTGTTTCTTTGTGTATTTTTTTTTCCTTTACGTACAGGATTTGGGCTTTAATATGGACATTTTCCCACTACCATTCATCTTCGGAATGCTGTTTTCCCCAAGTTTCTCAGGATAAAAAGACTCAGATTCAGAGCTGCACTGCTGGCAGCTGAATTTCATTAAGACTTTGATGGGAAACTTAAGTTGGAATTACAAACATCTGTGGTTAAACTTCCCTTTAGTAAACCATTTCCCAGAATTTAACTGTACCACACGAGGAGCAAAAAGAAAAAACAGCTGAAAAAAGAATGCTGCTCTTTGGCAAATGCTGGAGTAGATACTTAAATATTCTTCTATGTGATGACTATATCTCAGTCAAGTAGCAGATTACCTGCTTTAGAAAACACGTGATTGTTTGGAAATGCTAAGTTTTGGAACTCAGAGCATGTGCTGATGATCTGATTTTAATGGTTTCTGATCAATCAAATGTCTCAGAATTATGTCTGGCCATCATTATTTGGTTACTTTGAGCAAGGAAAAACTCCATTCCTAAAGGAGAGGAGTATTGTGGCATTATATGTTTAAGGAAATTATAACAAGTCAGATTTGAGAATTTAATTATTAATGGGGGAAAAAAGTTATAGTCCTTGTCATATCAAATTTATTGCGTTTTTTCTTTTTGTTTAACTTTTTCGAGATTTTGAAAAACTCATTCATTTTTCTTAACTACTCAGATTCCTGGGGAAAGGTTATATTTAAAGAACCATTAGGGATACAATGATTATAATAATTAAGCTAGTTTCCTTCTCCAATGTTGAATAATCAACAAATTTGTAAGCCAAAGTTGAGAGTAATCAAATTTACAGAATAAATAAAAATTTAGATGAAAATAAGCAAATACTACAAACATAAATTTGCAGGTAGATAAAAACAGATAGTGGAAGGAAGAGGGTGAGGAGGGAAGGAGAGAAGAGAGAATGAGGGCAAACGTTGCATTAGGCAGCTTCTATACATAATTTCACTTAAACTTCACAAATAAGGCAAATACATTTGTACTCATTTTAAACCAAACAAACCAAGCCTCTGAGCTAATCTGCCTAAAAGTCAAACAGCTAGAAAGCAGGGGAGCTAGATTCCTACCACATCTGTCCGGCCAGATGAGCACATTACGCCTTTGATGAAAGGTGAATTTCAAATGTAAAGCAGAGGACTGCAAATAAACAGTCTTCAGGCTGAACTGGACCATCAGCTGTGCTTCCCTCAGGGCATTAAAAAAATTGAGTCAGCAATTTCACTGAAGAATCCAGATTCTATCTTCTCGTTAAACACAGAGGTGGGTGCCCCCAGGAGAGGCACGCTTCCTCTGCTGTTTCTTGGGCCCCATCACTCATAGGACATGTTCCTTTCATTGCCCAGTTGTTTTTTGCTTGGCCTCTATAAAAATCTGAGCTTCAAAACTTTCTCTGTCCCATAGGATCAGCAATTCTGTTTCTAGGTATATACCCAAAAGAACTGAAAGAAGAAACTCAAATGGATAATTGTAGACCAATGTTCATAGGAAAACTTTTCATAGCAGCCAAAAGGTAGAAACAACTCAATGTCCACCAACAGGTAAATGGATAAACAAAATGCGATATACACATAGAATAGAATATCATTCAGCCTTAAAAAGGAATGAAATTTGGACACATGCTACAAAATGGATGAAGCTTGAACACGTTATAGTGAGTGCAGTAAGGCAGATAAGAAAAGACAAGTAGATTCCACTTATATGAGATACCTAGAGTAGAATGGTGGCTGCCAGGGCCTGGGGAAAAGGCTAATGGGAATTATTGTTTAATGTATACAGTATTGAGTTTCAGTTGGGAAGATGAAAAAGCTTTGAGATGGATGGTGGTGATGATGATGGATGGCAATGGATGATGATGAATGGTGAATGTACCTGATGTCATTTAAAAATGGTTAAAATAGTAAATTTTGTGTATATTTTACCACAATTAAAATTTTTTCTTCTGGTTACATCTGAGAACTTTAGGATCACAGCAAATGGAATTCTCTGTTTTTCAGCAATCTTATAATAAATTCTGTAATATAGGCCATGTAATTTGTGCTATTCATCTAGCAGGTCAGGTGTCAGTTGCTCAGTCATGTCCGACTCTTTGCGACCCCATGGACTGTATCCCGCCAGACTCCTCTGTCCATGGAATTCTCCAGGCAAGAATACTGGAGTGGGTTGCCATTTCCTTCTCCAGGGGATCTTTCCCACCCAGGAATTGAACCCAGGTCTCCTGTATTGCAAGCAGATTCTTTACCATCTGAGAGCCACCAGGGAAACCCTGCATAAATGGTCTTTGAATGGTATTTTATATACCTTCATTTTATTCCCAAACTTTGACAAAAATTATTTCCACATATAGTTCTATTTACCTAGCCACACTTTCCCAGATACTCTTGCAAGTTGAATTACTTTCATAAATTCCTTCCTAGCTGTGCCACTTACCAGGTAGGATGCCTGGGCAAATGCTCTGTGCCTCAGTTTCCATGTTTGTAAAATGAGATGATGACTATGCCAGTCTATTGAACTGTTATGAGGGTTAAAGGAAGTAACTCATGGCAAGTGCTTAGGCCAGTGTCCGACACATGGTAAATACTCAATGAATGTCATCTATAGGCCACGGTATTACCATTATTATTGTTGTTGTTGTTGTTACTATATGCCAGTTCTTCTAAAACAATGTTTCCTACGAGCCTTCTTCAGTGTTTGATGAGTGGCTGTGCTCTGCTCTCCTACCCCAGGAGTAGTACTTTTTCTATATTACCCCCATGGCATTAGTGATAGTCATTCTTACAGAACATGAATTCATTCTGCTTTATATAGTGGCTATATATATATCTTTCTATCCTAGATTGCTTACTCCTTGAGGGTTGGAATGTGACTACTTTTTTTGTGTGTTCCTCCTGGCCCTTGCTTTATTGCTGTTTACATGGCAGAACTCAAAACCTCCTCTTTGGAGGATATTGAATGAAATAGGCTTCCCAGGTAGCACAGTGATAGTGAATCTGCCTGCCAAATGCAGGAGATGCAAGAGACACAGGTTTGATCCCTGGGATGGGAAGATCCTCTGGAGTAGGAAACAGCAACCCATTCCAATATTCTTGCCTGGGAAATTCCACGGACAGAGGAGCCTGGTGGGCTACAGTCCATGGGGTCACAGAGAGTCAGACAGAGTCAGACCGACAGAGCACACACACACATAAGCACACACACACTGTGTGTCAGGGTGGATGTGAGGGTGTCAAATTACCAACCACACTGTTGAAGAACGGTACAGAATGATGGCCCAGGCCAGTGACTGGAAGTCTTAGTGTGATTCTACAGAGCCTCTTTCAAAGTCTAGGAGCAAGATAAGGAAAAGGAAAGCAGATAGTGAAAGAGATCTAAGCTGTCTTTTAATAAACATACTGCAGTCCTTTAGTGGCCAGGCACCTAACTATGTGTTGGAGTACAGGATCACAAATAGACCATGAAGGGAGTCTAGAAGAAAAGTACATCAGAATGAGTCTCCTTCATAGTGCTTGTCTTTAGCAAGCAGGTTTGTCTCATGCAGGGTATACTTGTACATGCAGTTCATGGGGCACAATTTTCTTGGAGGGAAGCTAACAGCAGCAGCAGCAAAACCCAGGAGATAAACTAGGTTTATTAGGAGATAAACTCCTGTTTTCCCCTATCAGAGAAGTTTGCTCAATATTGTCAGTTATTTCCCTTATTTTCTCAATAACCTACCAAAGGCAGTAACAGTGCTGTGGCACTCCACCACTTCACACTTTGCCCCTCCAGCAGAGTCCCCATTCTCCTTCTGAGTCTCTGGGTGGCTTCTTTCCAGCCACAAAGAATATAGACAAATGGTGATATTAAGTAAAACAGCACCATAAAGTCCTGAGAAATATGCCCAACTAATGGTTTCTTTTAATCAACCGCTAACCTAGAGTTTGTGACCTTGTTTAACTCCTGCTTCTTTCTGATAGACAAGAATGTCACTCTTTCCAAGGACACTTGGATACCCTCCTCTGGGGACGTTACTCTCTCTGTCCCTGCATCCCCGCCCGTTCTTCTGCGTCTCCATATTGGCCACGAAGATTTGTGCCTAGTTTCAATTGTGCCTATTATTCACTTGTATAATAAAATTAAGACTTTGTTTTCTTAAATGTGGAATATTAGGATACTAAATCTACTTTATGACACTACCTAGTTTCCCTTTTCCCCACCCCTACCTACTGAAAATCATTGTTGTCACCAAATACTCAGGAATAATGGACTCAGTAAATTATCTGCTTATATAAAAAAACAAAGCTAGTGTTTTCCTCACCTAGATAGTGAGGAAATCCTGCCAACTAGCACAGAGTTACCCATGGGTGCTCCTCTTTTCACATTCTCTGCATCCTGAGGGAAGCTTGTGCTTATTTTAGAAGGTAGGGAGGGGCCTTCCTTCTTGGTCAGCCAGCACATCCCATCCTTTTCCTCAATGTACATTTAGTGCGTATGTTCTCCAACTCACACTGTGCACCAGTGTGCCTACCTCTGTGCTGAGGGTGGAGGGCTCAGGGGTGGAGAGGATGTCAGTCCTGCTATGGAGGAGCATGGGGGAGCCTTAGAAAGACCACCAGCCTAGCACCTTCCACTGCTCCATGCTTGCGTTAATATTTTTCTTCCTTCCCTTTGAAGGCAAATTGAGGAATAACCATTTATATACACATATATATACACACATGTATATATCCAATTCAAATAAAATGAATATTTTTAGACTATACTTCCATCCACTTCTCGAACCTCCCACGAATAATGTTCTGTATGAACCCATGTTCTCTTTCTATAGATGAAAATACAGCCTCCTGAACCAATTCATCAGAGTGGCTGTACCATGTTATTAAATCTCCAGAATGTATTTGATTTCAGGTCTCCTTCCTGGCTATAAAGAGCATGGGAAACCCGACTGGTGGGGCACTGGGATCGCTGTGGGACCACAGGCTGACTGGAGGCATTATGTGAAACTATGCAGTGGGACATAATTACCCCAATCCCACCCTTTCTACATCATATACTTTGAATGACTAATAGCTTCTTTCTGTTTCCCTAAACCAAAAACCTCAATGGGCATTCTGAACCTATTAGTCTCTGACAGTGTTACAAATTTAACTCACTACAGGACATTCTTTTTGATTGAAAAGGTACAGACAAGCAATATTAAGTAAAATAGCAGCATAAAAATAAACTTCTGAGAAATATTCCCAAATAAGGGTCTCTTTCAGTCCAATAATCCATGTATTGCTCATAATAATAATAAAGACAACACTTGGGATGTATAAAGCATTTCCAGTCAGTCACTGTGTTAAGCCCTCTATGTATTTTATCTAATTTCATCACAGTTAGTATATGAAGTATGATGTAGACATCAGTAACTTCTCTAAGCCTCAGTTTCTTTATCTGCAAGTTGGGCATCTGTAGTTTGCTCAAGGTAAGGAGCACAGAAGCTAAAATTTGAGCTTGGGATCATCAGACTGCAAAGCCTGCAATCTAAAACTCTGATGTGCTGACTTCATATTATTTCACTGGGTATGTGAGGGCATAAGAAATTGTTTGGGGTTTCAGCAATAAATTTAAGTTTCCCTAAGAATAAAATAATGATTTTCTTACTTTTTGTGAGAGGAGAATTACAAAAAGTTATGTGCGCCTGTCTTTTTAGAATTAGCAGGTAAAAATACAGAATGCCCAGATAAACTGAATTTCAGATCAACAATGAAAAATCTTTTTAGCATAACTACATCTCATGAAATATTTGAGATATAACTAAAAATCTATTTGTTGTTTTTCTGAAATTCAAATTTAATTGGGTGTCCTGTATTCTGTCTGGCATTCCTACTCTTAAGTCAAGCATTTCATCCTGGAACTTTCCACACTCAAAGCAACAGGTGGAGATAATGCTTCCTGAGGGGTTGATTCCAAGCCTGTAGAGAAGTGAAGCCTTCCCACTGTGTGGAGTGTCTCCCGATCTGGCTTCTCTCCGAATCTGAGTACAAAGTTGACTAGAAGGCATGCCTCTCTTTCTCATGGGGATTACATTTCACATCACAATAGGGGTTAGTATGCTCTGGCCCTACCCATCCTCCCCTCATTTTAGGGCGTGGGTAGAGCTCACTCCTGGAGAAGGACCATCTTCACGCAGCATATCTTATCAGTAGTAATTAATAAAGCTACAGTTATACTAACAATTAGTAGGACTAGTAGCAATAATCCAGACTTCAGTGCTGTTAGAAATGGCATCGATCCACATAATAGCTTTGGTTCTACAGTTGCTGTAACCATAGCTATAGGGTGTGTGTATGTGTGTCTTCTTAGGTCAACTGCTCTTTCTTTTCCCATGAACTTAGGTGACTTCATTTTCCTCCTACTTAGCATCCCCCACGCACTGGACATGCTATTGTCTGTCTTGGCTAAAGGAGCTTTTAAATCACTTACTCTGGATCCATCTTCCTTTACCCAATTTCTACACTTTGGTTATGTTTTCAATGTAAATGCTATTGCAAGGAATTCAAACAACAGCTCTTTGACTATCATCAATAGCATATATTCATCATTTTTACATTTGGTTTGGGGCTTGACTTTCATCATGACCTCTTGTTTCTGGAATATAATGGCCCCTGTCTATTTAAGGTATTTGCTCTGCAATTTCCTAACAGCTTCTTTGGTGCCCTCACCCACCCCTCACCCTCCCCTGTTGCTGAGGACCTTCTGATTAATTTGTGACCGAAAGATTGGCTGCGCACTGCTGTTCCTACTGTCCTAATATCACGGAGAGGAGGAGCAGGAAGCCAGTGGCAGGGCACGCACATTATGAGGTGTGACTTGACAAAAATGCCTCTACTGGAACATACAAACGGCAGAAAGTCACAGAAGTGCCGCTGTGGCCCCAGGTGAGAGTCTAGCCTACTGACTCAGAGTATTCAGGACACATGCCCTTTTGCCAGCTCGAACAAGGACGTGTTCCAAAGTCTCCGCTCTCAACTCACAAAGTCCAAATCCAAAGTACAAAGTAAAACTCTTTATTTCAAGTTTCTGAACTGACCTCGTCCAGGTGAAACTCTCAAGGCGGGTGGAAAAGGGAAGGCGGGGGAGGGGAACAACGAGTGTGGCACACGCAGCACGGGGCGCAGGTGCCCCAGTCGGGTGACAACGGCAGGGGCACTGTACCTTGGGAGCAGGCGGCAGGCTTCCGGGAGCCACGCGGGGCTCGCTGGTCTCAGGCGGGTCTAGTCGGCCGAACGCTGAGCTCCCTTCGATGTCAAAAGGGAAGGCGCTGCCGTCCCCAGACGCGGCGCGGGAGCAGGCGGCGCCGCAGAGGAGCCACAGGGGCAGGACTGCGCACCAGGCTGAGCTCAAAGCCATCTCTCCGCTGACATCCGATAGGGCTCGTCCAGGGGCTCGGCCACTCTTAGTCCTTGCCAGTCCCCGCTGTGATGCGGTGGTGCCTCGCTTATGGTACCTTCTCTGCGTCTGCGGTATCCAGATGTGGGAACTCAGGGCAGCCCCGGGAGCAACTTAGTAGAAAAAGGGAGAGTGAGAGAGTAAGCTAGAGCCGGCCTCCCTCCCTGCCTCCCTCTCTCTTCTTTCTCTCTCCCCTCTGTTTCCCTCTCTCACTTTCTCTCTCTCTCCCCAGAGACACTGGCTAAAGAATGTACAGATGGATGAAGCTAAAGCTCAGCATGGAGCGGCGGATGGGTTTGGGACGAGCCCGGGAGCGGAGGCCACCTCCTGTCCCCGGCGTTCGGGTGGGGACTAAGGGTTGCGCTGCCCTGGCTTCCTTCCCACACCCATTCTTACCACTCCCTTTTTACCTTCTCTTCCAGGACCTCCCCCTCCAAGCTGGTCTTTCAGGCACTCTGGCTGGGCCTTTCCTGGCGTCCTCCCCTCCCCTCTCAGTTTGGAGCCCGTCCAAGTGCCCCAGATGAATATTCAGCTTTTGTAATTGCTTCCTCACTTCTCTTATTTATTTAGCTAAGGTGCCGGATGTCTTATCTATATTTATGCAGATCTTTTATGTGGCCCCGCTGGTTTGCAGGAAAGTGGGTGGGAAAGGGATTCGGGCTGGAGCCAGAGGTGGATGCTCCCAGATGGCAAGGAAGAGGGCACCCACTTCCTTGGGCAGCTTTCTCCTTTTCTAGGGATAGGCTGCTGCCGTCTTTGTGCTCATACCTTCCCTGGAGACTGGCTGGCCACCCTCTTCCTCCCAATAGTCCTCACCCAGAGGGCTTGGGAAAAGAATATCTTTCACTCCAGCGCTGGAAAATGACTTCATTACTCAAATGCATGAACTTTTATTTACAAAGAACATCTTGTTTTCCTCCTAAAGCGGTGCTTTGTAAGGGGCCCGAAACAAGGCTTGCAGTGTATGAGCCTGTCAAATATACTGCCTATAGCCCGACCTCTTCCTCTTGGCCTGTAATCTCATGCCTACTACATCTGTCTGTCATGTAACCTTTCCAAGACTTTGGGGTGAAGTTGAGCTACAGTTATGTTGGGGTACCCATGTGGATGGGTCAGTGGCCACTACAGCTAAGATACCTTTGCATTCATGGGCTTTATAAGGAGCTTTAAACATTTCCATGAGACCCAAACATGTCTTTAAAAGGATTAGATGAGACACTCATACAATGACACTTAAGTTCTGAGGTGTTTGAAATCACTCACAATTGTCGTGCAATAAAACATTTCAATAAACCTGTTAGCTCTATTTATAGGACAAAAATCATTTTATCTAAGGATATACAAAGCAGGCATTTATTTTGCAGCTATCATATGCCAGATACTTTGCATGTGTTATTTGTAAGCCTCACAGCATTTTTGCAAAATAGGACTATTATTTCTTTTTTATAGAATTAAAAAGGGAGGTTCTGAAAGACTAGGACATTTGCCCATCACACAGCTGGTAGAAAGCTGGACTCAGTTCTCACTGATTCCAAAACTATCTTTCACATTTATACCACACTGAAACTTGCGAAATAAAGGCCACAAATTCAGAGACAGAAGAGATGACATGTCCATTTTTTTGGAGTACCTTCTAGGTGTCAAAAGTTTGCATTATGTAATTTATTTCCATTTTCACTATAATGAGGTAAGTATTGTTATATACATTTGGTAATAGGTATGTGGTAAAAGTACTACTAGAACAGGTAAATCTGATGCTAAAGTCATTGATTTTTCAAGAACAAAATGGTATAGTGCAAAAGTACCAAAGCTGGAAGAAGCAAAAAGCTTTCCTATATCCCAAAGTATCTGTAATGTTCTCATTTTAAGATATAAAAATAGTATTGTAATGAACCATTAAGCTAATTTACGATCATCTTCTTCCACATAAGCTGGTTAACTTGCTAAATTAAGTAAAAGAACTTAAGCATATATATTTGGTTTGGTTGGTTCTTCAAGAAACTTATTTTGGGAGACAAGATGACCAGACTCTAAAGGGGAAAAACTTGATGCTCAAATATCCTGTCCCACTCTCAGTTAAAAAAAAAAAAACTTTCAATATAGTAATTTTTATTATTGTTACTATTATTTATGTACATATAATATTCTGACTTCAGACATAGACCTCATCAGTACACAGAAGCTGTTCACATTTGTTTCCTGAAGGATTATGTCCTGTCCTTCGTTTAATGTCAATTAACTGCACACTTTTTGTTTCATTCAGAGTCTCTTTTTCCTGCTTGCCAGGTAGTGTTCAGATTCTCTGAGAGCCCTGAGCAGTGGGGGTAGAAATACACTTATTCAAGACATATGAGCTTTTAATTTTTTGTTAAATGTGTACTTCTAACTCTTCCTCCTCATCTTCTTTCTACAGATACTACTACTATTTTTTTTTTGTGTGGTGAATATCATATTTTTTCTTTTTTTTTTCTAATTTTATTTTATTTTTAAACTTTACATAATTGTATTAGTTTTGCCAAATATCAAAATGAATCCACCACAGGTATACATGTGTTCCCCATCCCGAACCCTCCTCCCTCCTCCCTCCCCATACCATCCCTCTGGGCCATCCCAGTGCACCAGCCCCAAGCATCCAGCATCTTGCATCGAACCTGGACTGGCAACTCGTTTCCTACATGATATTTTACATGTTTCATTGCCATTCTCCCAAATCTTCCCACCCTCTCCCTCTCCCACAGAGTCCATAAGACTGTTCTATACATCAGTGTCTCTTTTGCTGTCTCGTACACCGGGTTATTGTTACCATCTTTCTAAATTCCATATATATGTGTTAGTATACTGTATTTATGTTTTTTCTTCTGGCTTACTTCACTCTGTATAATAGGCTCCAGTTTCATCCACCTCATTAGAACTGATTCAAATGTATTCTTTTTAATGGCTGAGTAATACTCCATTGTGTATATGTACCACAGCTTTCTTATCCATTCATCTGCTGATGGACATCTAGGTTGCTTCCATGTCTTGGCTATTATAAACAGTCCTGCGATGAACATTGGGGTACACGTGTCTCTTTCCCTTCTGGTTTCCTCAGTGTGTATGCCCAGCAGTGGGGTTGCTGGATCATAAGGCAGTTCTATTATTTTTGAGACAAAGCAAGTAATACACAGGAACATGGGTTTTGTATGAATGAAAATAGGCTTCAAATCCTAGGTTTGTTTACAGTGGTTCTGGGAGCTTGACAGAACTTGGTCTCTCTGAATGTCAGTTTCCTCATCTGTAAAATGGGATCATGATGCCACTTTCATTGAGTAATGAAATAATGTGACTAAAGCATTAACACAGCCTGGCATAAAGTTAGTGCTCAGTATTTAGTATTTAACTACACTGTATTTTAAAGTCTTAAAAAAGAATAGAATCTTTATTTTTAAAGAGAAAAAATAACTATGTTTTTTTATCCTGTGACTTGAGTAACCTTCCATTTGCTGAAAATAGCTGTTCACATTTCTCGTTGCTGCTTGGGACTTCCCTGTATAACCATGAATGAGGCACTCATGGATCTTAGAGTGACAGAGCAGGCAGGGGAGGAGGGAGACTGGCTATTTTATGGCAAATTGGAAGGCACTAGAACAAAGGTAATCATCACCAAAGGCCCACCTCAAGACCATCAAAGGCCTGAATAAGGGAGAATTTTATTTCTGCTAACACTACAACTGGGAAGTGTCTCCAGTGTGACTGCTCTCTTATCACGACTCTCCCTGTCTCCTTCTCCAGGCGTTCAGCAAGTACCTCATGTCCACTCTCTCTTCTGGGACTCCCACCTGCCCTGTGGTGGAAGGGGTGCTGCTCTGTCATTCCCAGTGCACAGAAGAGAGCACAACATTGCAATAGGCTAAGAGGTTAAATGGGGTTTCCCTGGTTGCTCAGATGGTAAAGAATCTGCCTGCAATGCAGGAAACCTGGGTTCAATCCCTGGGTTGGGGAGATCCCCTGGAGAAGGGAATGGCTACCCACTCCAGTATTCTTGCCCGGAGAATTCCATGGACAGAGGAGCCTGGCAGGCTACAGTTCATGGGGTCGAAAAGACTCAGACCCAACTGAGCGACTAACACTTTCACTAGATGGTGTTACATGGCAAGGACATTAGGCTGGTTAGTGCAGGATGAGGGTCCCATGCCTTCTGATTCCTAGACCAATCCTTTCCCAACCAGACCAAGCTATTTTTAGTTCTAGCAGCAGCTGATCTGGTGGTTTGGAGGCTTTATCAACAGAGGGTTCTGGAATTCTCTTCTGAGTCCCCTACTACAGTTATCAACAGATAAATATCAGGGCTGCTCACTCCCTTCAGCACCTGGTTGTTGGGCCTGTCCATAGCATCCAAGGATCTAGCGAGGGTGTTGTTAATGCATCCCATGTGCCCTTCTGCAAATAGAAAGTCACGTCAGATGCTATTTTGGATTTTTAAGTGCTAATCTTGGACATAATTAGACAGAGGATTGTTGTGGGGACTGTGTACTAGTGACAATTTAGTGATGAGATTGGTTAGAGAAGCAAGTATGAGCTCTCCCTGCCATGTGGTCTCTAATGGATAGTCAAGTGGCAGGAAGGTGAGGAAGGAGGCGGGGCGGGGGCAGGGTGTCTCTTTTCCTGTTCCTCTTTTCCTGTTGTCTCCTCTCTGGTCACGAGTCTCTTCTGTGAGCAACTCTGGTGGGAATTTAGGCCACCTGAGGGGAAGAAACAGCAAGAGTTCTGGGAGAGGATGGGACTTCTAAAAGTGGTTCTTTACCCATCAGTTTGTTCAGGCTTTTGTTCAGGATGTGGGTAATACGTGCTCTCTGTGCTTAGTCTCCTGACTCCGACAGTTGTCACAGCCCCATCTGGCCTTAGCATGTGCCGCCTGCATCCTTTCTGTCCATTATCTACTTAATGTATTCATTAATTTGCTTATTTATTTAATCAGCATTTATCGAACACTTCTATGTGGCATGTGAGATGCTGAGGGTAAAATAATAAAAACATGATGCTGTCTCCCAAGGAATTCAGAGAATGGTGGGACAGACCACATGTAGACCCTTGTAAGGAATAAAAAGTGATTACCAGGAATAGAAAGCGGAAGTCCAGATATCCTGATAATTAAGTATCTGTATGGGCTTCCCTAGTGGCTCAGTAGTAAAGAATCCACCTGCCAGGTAGGAGACACGGGTTCGATCCCTGGGTTGGAAAGATACCCTAGAGAAGGAAATGACAACCTTCTCCAGTATTCTTGCTTGGGGAATCCCATGGACAGAGGAGCCTGGAGGGCTGCAGTCCATGGGGTCACAAGAGAGTTGGACACAACTGAGCGACTAAACAACATCAAAGTATCTATATAGAACAAGCCCTTTACTGGGACTTGGCTAGGGAGGGTGGGCAAAGGCTGCAGAAGGGGGAAACAGTGCATCTTAACTGTGGAGAGGAGGGGAAGAATGGTGGTCCAAGGGGAAACCATATATGTAGAGGACAAACGCATCAGAGCTCCAATGCCACAGGAGGGTGGGAAGACCATGGGATATCCAAAGGCTCTTTGAGTCCCCATCTTCACAATGCATAGTTATGCATGGCCTTCAGGGACTTGAGAGGAGCCCTGTAAGGAAAAAGGGCTTCCCAGCCTCCTACTCGCTTCTAGGTGCAATAGAAGGATCCTTCCCAAATGCAGATCTGAAGACTAGGGAGCTGTTCTCAGTTACACTGACGTCCTGCTCAATAGCTTGAGAAGACTTTTGAGAGGAAGAACAACTTTGAACAACAAAAAAATAAAGGTGTTTTGTTTTGTTTTTTAAATTGTGGTAAGAACATGAGACCTACCTTCTTAACCAGTTCTGAAGGGTACAGCGTGGCATTTTATCTATAGGGAAGAACCACTTGTAAAAGCTCCATCCTCTCCCAGCACTCTTGCTGTTGCTTCTCCTCAGGTGGCCTGAACTCCCACTGGAATCATTCAAAGAGGAGATGCGTGACTGGAGAGGAGAGTGTGCGGAAGAGCCCCTCTTCAACCTTAACTTCTGCTACTTGATGGTCAGCTGGAAATCTCATAGTAGAGGAGAGCTCATACTTGCTTCTGTGACCAATCCCATCATAAAATTGTGATCCATTTTCTCAAGTTAAGAAATTTAAGCCCGGAAATGACTTGCTCATGTTGGCATTTAAAGAATTTTTAAAGTACCAAATATATTCAGTTCAGTTCAGTCGCTCAGTCATGTCCGACTCTTTGCAACCCCATGAACCACAGCACGCCAGGCCTCCCTGTCCATCACCAACTGCCGGAGTCTACCCAGACCCATGTCCATTGAGTCGGTGATGCCATCCAACCATCTCATCTTCTGTCATCCCCTTCTCCTCCTGCTCTCAATCTTTCCAAGAATCAGGGTCTTTTCAAATGAGTCAGCTCTTTGCATCAGGTGGCCAAAGTATTGGAGTTTCAGCTTCAAAAACCAAATATATTAAGTATAGTAAAATACAGTATAATTACAGTAGAATAGGAAATTACAGATATCCAGCAAGAAGGAAGTGAGGGACAACCAGGAATCATACCACTCTGGGGCAATGACTGACAACACTGAAAATGCATATGCCTTCTGTTGCATTTATATTAATGAATTCCATCATCCTTATATTTTATGTATTCCATTATATATATTTTTGTGTATGTAAAATATATTTTAATAAATGTCCACTTTAAAGATTCCATCTACTTTTTTTCTTTTGATTCATTTCTATAATGAATCAAACCGTATATATTTTTTTCTCCATGTCATATCACTTAACACCAGTGTTACTGTGTATAGCTCACAGCGTTCAGATCAGCATTTTAGGAAGATTGGCTAGTGTGGATAAGTGCTGTGCTGAGGGACCAGTAGGAGGCTGGGAAGTCCTTTCTTTTCACAGTGGCTCCATCAGCCTCAAGGGCAGGGACTGTGCCCATGAAGAAGGGGCTCAGAGAGCATTTGGGAATGATAATAGCAATGAGGATGTCCTGATCCAAGCCTGATGGAGAAAGGGATGAAACCAACAGATGAGAGAGAATGGTCTTAATGAGGACTATCGATTGCCTCTGCCGTGGCCTTCCTTTAGGTCTGCTAGAATAATTACTTCATCAGGCTAAAGGGAAGTGACGGATGCTCTGTGGTTATGTAATCAACTGAGTAGGGAGGCATCAGCATCCATTAACTCAGGGATGAGATCAATAGAAAACAGGAGCACCTGAGACTTGACAATGAAATTATACAATTAAGGAGAATTGGGCAGCATTCAAAAGAGAAGGTCTGAGCAAAGGGCTTTGTGTGTCCTTGCACGTACCCCACCCCCAGCACCACAAAGGGAAGAGAAGACTCTTTTAGAGGAGACTTGCTATATGATGGGTGTATAAGCAGGGCGGAGGGCCAAAATGTGTTCTAACCTGCTTTGTGTGAGCAGCTGCAGACTAGGCTGTAAGATGCTAACTCAAGTGTTCTATAGTCTTGCTCTGCATCCCTTGCATTATTCTCCAGAAAACACATGCTGGACATGCTCATCTTGGGAAATCAACAGACTTCGGAAAACAAATTTCAAATAGGGAGCACATAACCATAACAATGCCTTATATTTCCACAGTGTTTTATAGTCTGGAATTGAGAAACTGAATAGTTTCTCATTCTAACAAATGAGAAACTGATCTGTTCTAAAAGTTCAAATGTGCAGATTCTGACATTTAGAAGAAAGATTCTCAAGTCTCTGTCCACTATATCCATTAGGTAACCTACAGCCTTTGAAAATTTAACACTCTAAATAAGATTTATTCATCAGCTATTTATTCCACACATATTTTTGAATGTCTACTTCAAAAACAGCACTTTTATAGACTCTGGAATAGAGTAAATGAGAATTGGATCAAAATTTCTGCCTTTGTGAAGTTTATCTTCTTACTGAGGCAAGGTTAGGAGAAACAGAATAAACAAGCAAGAGAAATACATATATGTATGGAATCCATTATGTCAAGTAAATACTATGGATAAGAATAAAATGCTGTGTGATAGAGATTGAAGGCTGCAGAGTATGGAAAATGCAGGCCTTGTTGAGGAAGAGGCTAGAATAAAGCGATTGAGATAAAGAGTAGTTGGAGATAAAGTCGGAAAGGCAGGGGGCCATGTGGGGTAGATTATGCAGGACCTTTGAGATCATTGTAAAGACCCTGGCTTCTGCTTTGAGTGAGATGGGAAGTATCTGGGGGTTCTGTACACAAGTGATGTGATTTGATGAAAGAGATGAGGGAAGGAGTAGGGAGACTATTCAGAGGCTTTTGCAATAGTACAGGTGAGAGATGATGGTGGCTTGGTCCACAGTATTAGCATTAGATGTGAAGAGTCATGAGATTCTGGATTTATTTGAATGTAGAACTAATGAAATTTGCTGGATATGAGAAATGAGAGTAAGAAAGGACTTGAGGCTGAGGTCCATACTTTTGGCCTGCTGCTGCTAAGTCGCTTCAGTCGTGTCCGACTCTGTGTGACCCCATAGATGGCAGCCCACCAGGCTCCCCTGTCCCTGGGATTCTCCAGGCAAGAACACTGGAGTGGATTGCCATTTCCTTCTCCAACTTTTGGCCTGAGCAGACTTAAATGATTGATTTGCCATTACTAACATGGAAAGGAAAATTGAAGGTGTAAGTTGGTAACAGAGATGATGAAACATTCAGTTTTGGACAAGATTTTTTTTTAAATGACTCATATAAGATTCTTACACTGTATTCCTTCCTGTTTTAAAGACTTGTTTTTAAAACATTATAAATTCATAATACATCATGCACAAACTGTGTTTTTACTTGGGATCTACAAGCCATTGTGGGTCATACTGTGGATAATACTAGGGACAACTTTGTAGTCTAGTAAGGAAGATTTGTAGCATGTAGGTAACAGTAGGTGGTCAAGGTGGGTGCAAATCCATTGCTTTAAGCAGGAAGGGAACCCTTTGAGCTCAGTTAAGAGAAGGCATTATAGATTTGTGCTGGATCTCCACAAAAATATAGGAATTAGGCATGGGAAGAGTGGTGGGGGAAGGACATGGAGAAGGGAATGTCATGCAAATAGAACAGTATAGACATAGGAATAGAAAAGTGAAGACACATGCATGTTCATGCAAGGGCAAGGGCAAAGGCAGACTGGCTGAGTCATTGTGAGAAGTTCATTTGGGTGGATGATGGGAGATAGTATGGAATGGATAAGTATGGACCTGAGAGTTAGTTTACTGCTAGGGGAGAGAGAGGCTCACAGGCGAGTTAACCATGTGGAGAGAGCGCTGGAGTGGAGAGACTGGAGCCTGGGGGACGAGTTGGGAGATTGTTGCAATAACAGTCTAGGCTTCAGGTGACACATAGAATAATGTTTATGAACCGTCACTGTGTCTCCCAAACCTAACTCCCCATCTCTGGGTCAATCCAGTTGCATCACAGCCATCTCAATTTGTAAAACCATTTTTTCCTTGAAACTGAGCTGAATTTCAAGTCAGCCCCCTGCACCCTTCCCCTGACACTTCACCCTTGAAGGGAATGGATAGGCTGAGAAAGAAAACAAGGTTTTGTACTTGCCAACACACACCATCATGAGCTTGCCAGGCAACAACACATTCTCCTCTGCCAGTGGAAGGTAATTCAGCCAGCTTGACAGTAATTCCTTAAGACATCTTCTATCTATCATATACTTCATACTTAAGTAAAGTTGATTAATTACTGACCCTGGGTTTACTTTGACTATTTCAACTACTTCCAAATAACCACTAATAGTTTTCTCCCTTCCTCTGTCTCATTCTTGCTTTCTTTTCTTCTTCTCCTTTTTTTGGTCTTCATTTGTTTCCTCAAAAGTCCTACACTGTCTTTGATTATATTTACCTAAAGTTTAGTACACACTGGGCTTCCCAGGTGGTTGGTTCAGTGTTGAATTCTCCTGCCAGTGCAGGAGACACAAGAGACTCAGGTTCTATCCCTGGGTCAGGAAGACCCCCCTGGAGTAGGAAATGGCAACACATTCCGGTATTCTTGCCTGGAAAGTTCCATGGACAGAGGAACCTGACAGGCTACAGTCCATGGGATTGCAAAGAGTCAGGCACGACTGAGTGAGCACATACATACACAAGTACATATTTCCTTTAATAAAAAGCTAATCTTTCCTATTAAATCAACTCCCAAGGCTTCTGATACAAAGAAAAGGATTCTGATTTTAAAAAGTAGGAATTTAATACATGTGATTTTTGAAAGAGACTGTAATGAGTGTATTAGTGAGAAATAGATCACTAACAGAGCAGCTATGTTATTCTTCTAGAAGGAGACAACAGAAAAGCAAACAAGGTGTATATTGGTTTTCCATAAGTTTGTCAGTTTGGAGACATTTATTAGAAGAGGATTTAGATGTATTTGTTAAAAACCCAGTCTGTAGATTCAGATTGTCTGTTTTCAATTTTCCTACTTGCCAGCTGTGTGATCTTGGGAAGTTAATTCATTCTCGAAGCCTCAGCTGCCACATCTGTAAAATGGGGAGTGTACCTATTTCATAGAGTTTTTGTGAGGGTAAAAATAAGTTAATGTGTATAAATTGCCCAGAATGATGCCTGGCAATAGTGAGCACTCAATAAATTCTAGCTGCTATTATTACTACTAACTTAGTATTGTTCCTATGGTTATATGAATAATGTGTTCTGGAGAAAACTAAAAGACAGAGAGATAGGTTAATGATGATAATAGAATTCTCTGTTATCTATAGCAATTCAGTAACTATTTTTCACTTTTAGTCATTTTAATATTCAGAAGCAATAGCTTAATTATAGATGCTTTGTTATCAATATGGTACCTAATATTTGTTAACATTTTTTGTGGAGCCTGCTACTCAGTCTGTCATATGGCTGTGGTCACATTATCAATCTAAGATAATATCTAGCGCTTCATTGTAAGGTCCCATCCTACTCCTTGGCACCATCCAGATAATTCATAGCTTCAACTACTTCATTCTTAATTACTTGGCTCTTTCAGTCCAAAGTGATTTTTATTATGAATCATGCCTTTAACGGACTCACTTCTCTATTTGAATTTTCATTTGTTGACTCAGATATAGTAAAAATCCATATGAATAAGTTCATAGAAGTAAACAGGCTTTTCTAGGGAACTAAGCAACCCACTCCAGTACTCTTGCCTAGAGAATCCGATGGGCAGAGGAGCCTGGCGGGCTACAGTCCATAGGGTCACAAAGAGTTGGACACAACTGAAGCAACTCAGCACAACACAGCACACAGACCATAATTTAAGGGACGGTTTCCTGTCTAGTATTCTCAGGCACTCAAATTCAGACTCTATAATTACTAAAATGTTTTAGAATTATGACATTTTACATAGGACTTCATTTCTCTTCATTTTGAGTAAGCAGAATGCTGACACTTACACTATCCCAAGTAACTTTCCTGACAACTCTGTGGAGTCAGCACCATTATCCAACTTGAAACTGAGAGAAAGGAAAACATCAGGCAGTAGCAGACCAAGACGCAAAGGCTGCTTTTCAAGTTCTCTGCCTGGCGTGATCTCTTCCCATGGGATTGGAGGGAGGGAATGTATGTATGGAAGGAGACATATTTCATCATTAAACAACTGAACAAAAATGAAGTCTTATTCTCTTTCTTTGTGAACTGGGCTATCTGAGCACAATTTAAGGACTAGGTTTATCATGGCCCAGGCTTGTATTCTAAGGGAAGAAATCTGGGTGAAAATGTTTGTATACTAAAGACCTTGAAACAAGCAGTTCTTCCAGCTATCTGGGGCCTTCCATGGTGGCTCAGATGGTAAAGAATTTGCCTGCAATACAGGGAAACCCAGCTTTGATCCCTGGGTCGGAAAGATCCCCTGGAGAAGGGAATGGCTACCTACTCCAGTACTCTTGTCTTTGAAGTCCCATGGACAGAGGATTCTGGCAGGCTGCAGTCCATGGGGTCACAAAGAATCAGACATGACTGGTTGACTAACACTTTCACTTTCCAGCTAGCTACTGAAGATGAGCCTGTGACATTTCTGTGCTTAATTCAGTGGGATCGCCTCTGGGAAAGGTCTAGTATGGTTTTTAACCTGGTGTTATGATGAGTGCTGACGAGCAGATCCCTAAGGGGCCTAGGGAAGAGCACAGTGGAGAGAAGAGGCCCTGGCCTGGGCGCTGGAGACCTGATGTTTCCATCCCAGGGCTGCCTCTCTCAGTCACAGCCTTGAGCTCGTCTCAAGTTCCCTGGCCTTCGCTTATTCCCTCTGTAAAATAAAAAAGAGACAGAATGAGTCTGGGGTTCCACTCAGCTTTGTAGCTCTGATTTTCTAGAAAAGGACCCATCCCCAGACACCATGATGATTCTGGCCGTGGCCAGGAGCAAATGGATGGTTTAGAAAGCAAGATTGAGAGCACTATTCCGTGACCATTCCCAGTAGAATAATGAAACTCAGGATCTGGTCATTTCTGCCTGAAGATAGGTACCTCAGGAAAGCCTGTGGACAATTCATGGAATAAATCAAATGCAGTAAAGGAAAGAGAAAGATGACTTATCATTTTAAACTCTGCCAGATTCAGACCTGTAGATCAGACAAAAAATAAGGCCACTGCTGACCACAAAAGGAAAAGAATTTAAGAATGTTTCTCTTGTCCTTAAGTCACCCCTCTGTTAAGTCACAGTCAGACACAACTGCTATTGCGTTTAGCCTTAATCAGTCACTGTCTTTCTGAAGGGCTGAACTGCTTGTTAAACTTGTTCGAAATGGTAGGTCAGCATTCACCAATAGACTTTTCATTCACTGGCATGCTTTCATATTTTATTAGGCAAGTGAATATTGCCTTCACAATTGAAGCAGCACCTCCATCCTCTTATCTATTCACATGATGCTAGCATAGACATGATTCTTCAGATGAAAGTGGAACAACCCAGTGACCTATCCCTCATTTGAGCCCGTCGATCTAAACTCCAATCTGTCAATCCCTGTTGCAACTGTCTCCCATTTTGACACCGTTTTCCTGAGCTTAGAATTTTTCTCATTAGCTCACAAGTTCCAGTTCCTCATTCCATTTCTTTATGTATTTATTGTTTGAAACTATTTTTTTTTTTAATCTGCCAGAACTCATCACCATCTCCCCTTAGCATCTTGCCCGTTCTTCACTACTTCTTGCCTCTGCTCCAGCTTCTCTGCCTGGCCTTGACACAGAATGCCATGTATGACATAGATGCTACATTACAATTCCTTCTTAACTTTTTCAGAGTCCTCACAAATGCCTGGCAATCCATGTATTCATCAGTTTTGAATTGTTTTTTTCATATCTCTAGAGGCTGTTGTACCGAACTGGCATTGTTGCTCACAAAAACGTGTGTTCTTTGACAAGTCTTTGTGAAAATGGGTGGTTAGATTGAATCATCTCCAGTGCCTCCCCAGCTCTAAAACAGAGTCCATGTTCCGAACCTTCACGATCTTTCTCAGATGCCAGTTACCACCACCCTCACTCTTAGGGATGACACTGGCTCCTACTTTATTGATAAAAATTATTGGGCTCAGTTTCTCCTCCTTTCTGTAACATTGGCTTTGCTCACTACCTTCTTTCAGGGAAGGAGGTTGACCCTGTTCAAGGTTAGTCCATTCTATTGCACTCTTCTTTCCTTTTCCCCAGTGATTTTTGTATCTTTTATTGACATAGTGAAATTATGAAAGAAATCCATGTTTGAATTTAAGAATTTGAAAATACAGAAGTGATTAAAATAATAGTGTAGGGACTTTCCTGGTGGTCCAGTGGCTAAGACTCCGTACTCCCAAAGCAGGGGGTCCAGGTTCAATCCTTGATTGATGAACTAGATCCCTCATGCTGCAACTAAGAGCTTGCATGCTGAAACTGTATGGGGAGGGAGGAGGGTTCAGGATGGGGAACACATGTATACCTGTGGTGGATTCATTTTGATATTTGGCAAAACTAATACAATTATGTAAAGTTTAAAAATTAAATAAAATTTAAAAAAAAGAAATAAAAAGAAAAAAAAATAAAGATCCCACGTACTGCAACAAAGAATGAAGATCCTGTATGCCTAAACTAAGACACAGCATAGCCAAATGAATATTAATAAATAAATAAGAATTTAAATACTTAAATAAAAGTCACAATAAAATAAGTATATGTACTTACTTCTCTTGCTCTACTTCCCATCCAACCCTACTTCTCAAAGATAATTAATTTGCTGAATAGTCTTCCAGAATGTTTTCCTACACACATGCCAACCTGCACATATATATTTTAAGCATGTATATTTTTGCATTTTACATGTTATTCTGCAACATGTTTCTGAAATCACCATTCCATTTAGCAAGTATTTATTGAGCACCTGCTCTGGGTCAAGCTCTATGCTAGGGTATGGGTATACAAGCTGATCAAACAGACATGGTTTTTGCTCCAGGAGAGCTATGCAGTCCACTCCACCATTCAGTGGAAAGATACTGAACTTCATTCCTTTTCAGCTTCATTCCATATATATATATATATAATTGTTTATAATGCCTGTGTGTTATCCTGTAGAAGAGGTCTACCATGATTTATTTAGATGTTTCTTTATTGAAAGACATTTAGGTTCTCCATTTCTTGATATTACAATTAGTATTATGATGAATATCCTTGCACACCTGCTATAGTTTTTCTGTGGGACAGAATTGTATTAGTGAAATTGCTAGATCAAAGGGTACTCACACTTACAATTTTGATAGATATTGTCACATTGCTCTCTAAAAACGCTTTATCAATTTGTCTTACATCAATAGCAACCAGGCTCCTGACCTCAGTCCCCCACTTCTTTGAAATGTTACTTTATCAACTATATCCCTTTTAGCTTACAGCAGGAATCACTTCCTTTGCCTACAGAAAAGCTTAAGCCATCCTACATTTTAAAAATGTGAGTTTTCCCTCTATTCTCTTGCTTAAATTACCAACCTATCTTTCTCATTCCTTTCATCAATGACGTACTAAGACAGTGCTTATCGGCCATTCATTCCTCTGCACTCCTTCAATTCTTAGCCTTTTCCATAAAGCTTAGGTTCTTACCATCAGTTCAGTTCAGTTAAGTCACTCAGTCATATCCAACTCTTTGAGACCCCATGAACTGCATCACGCCAGGCCTCCCTATCCATCGCCAACTCCTGGAGTTTACTCAAACTCATGTCCATTAAGTTGGTGATGCCATCCAACCATCTCATCCTCTGTCATCTCCTTCTGTCTTCAGTCTTTCCCACCATCAGGGTATTTTCTAATGAATTGGCTCTTCACATCAGGTGACCAAATTATTGGAGTTTCAGCTTTAGCATCAGTCCTTCCAATGAATATTCAGGGCTGATTTTCTTTAGGATGAACTGGTTTGATCTCCTTGCAGTCCAAGGGACTCTCCAGAATCTTCTACAACACCACAGTTCAAAAACATAAATTCTTCAGTGTTCAGCCTTCTTTATGGTCCAACTCTCACATCCATCCATGACTACTGGAAAAACAATAGCTTTGATTAGACTGACTTTATTGGTGAAGTAATGTCTCTGCTTTTTAATATAATGTCTAGGTTGGTCATAGCTTTTCTTCCAAGGAGCAAGCATGTTTTACTTTCATGGCTGCAGTCACCATCTGCAATGATTTTGGAGCCCAAAAAAATAAAGTCTCTCACTGTTTCCATTGTTTCCCCATCTATTTGCTGTGAAGTGATGGGGCCGGATGTCATGATCTTAGTTTTCTAAATGTTGAGTTTTAAGCCAGCATTTTCACTCTCCTCTTTCACTTTCAGCAAGAGGCTCTTTAGTTCTTTGCTTTCTGCCATAAGGGTGGTATCATTTGTGTATCTGAGGTTACTAATATTTCTCCTGGCAACCTTGATTCCAGTTTGTGCTTCATCCAGCCCAATATTTTGTGTGATGAACTCTGCATATAAATTACATAAGAAAGGTGACAATATATAGCCTTGATGTACTCCTTTCCCAATTTGGTACCAGTCTGGACATTTGTTCCATGTCCAGGTCTAACTATTGCTTCTTGATCTGCATACAGATTTCTCAGGAGGCAGGTCCGGTGGTCTGGTATCTCCATTCTTTTTTTTTTTTTTTTTTTTGAACGTTCATGGTGCTTTTATTTTATTTTATTTTTTTCTCTAATTTTATTTTATTTTTAAACTTTACATAATTGTATTAGTTTTGCCAAATATCAAAATGAATCCGCCACAGGTATACATGTGTTCCCCATCCTTGACTGGAATGCAAAAGTAGGAAGTCAAGGAATACCTGGAGTAACAGATAAATTTGGCTTTGAAGTACAAAATGAAGCAAGGCAAACGCTATCAGAGTTTTGCCAAGAGACACACTTGTTATAGCCAACACCCTCTTCCAACAACACAAGAGAAGACTCTACACATGGACATCACCAAATGGTCAATACCGAAATCATAATGATTATATTCTTTGCAGCCATAGATGGAGAAGCTGTATACAGTCAGCAGAAATAAGACTGGGAGCTGACTGTGGCTCAGATCATGAACTCCTTATTTCCAAATTTAGACTTAAATTGAAGAAAGTAGGGAAAATCACTAGACCATTCAGGTATGACCTAAATCAAATCCCTTATGATTATACAGTGGAAGTGACAAATAGATTCCAGGGATCAGATCTGATAGAGTGCCTAAAGAACTATGGACGGAGGTTTGTGACATTGTACAGGAGGCAGTGATCAAGACAATCCCCAAGAAAAATAAATGCAAAACAGGTAAAATGGTTGTCTGAGGAGGTCTTACAAATCGCTGAGAAAAGAAGAGAAGCTAAAGGCAAAGGAGAGAAGAAAAGATATACTGCTTTGAATGCAGAGTTCCAAAGAATAGCAAGGAGAGATAAGAAAGCCTTCCTCAGTGATCAGTGAAAAGAAATAGAGGAAAACAAAAGAATGGGGAAGACTAGAGATCTTTTCAAGAAAATTATAGATACCAAGGGAACATTTCATGTAAAGATGGGCACAATAAAGGACAGAAATGATATGGACTCTCTGATCAGGCTCCCTAAATACAGTGAGATGTTTTGCTTTTGGCATGCTTTCTTCTCTTTTCATAAGCTCCTTCCCAAATTTAATCTATTGCCCTGGCTTTAATTGTTACTTCTGTATGTGACTATGAAACTTTAATCTCTGGTCAGGATCATTCTAGTAAGCTTTGTGTGTGGTAGTCGCTCAGTTGTTTGCAACACTTGCAGCCCCATGGTCTGTTCATGGAATTCTGAAGACGAGAATACTGGAGTGGGTTGCCATTCCCTTCTCCAGGGGAGTCTTCTCAACCCAGGGAATTGAACCAAGGTCTTCTGCATTGTAGGCAGATTTTTTACCATCTGAGCTGCCAGGGAAACCTGGTCTAGTAAGCTCTAGTCCTAAATTTCCAGCTAATGAACAATTATAGCCCCAAAGGGGTCTTCACATCAAACTCAGTATGCTCAGAATGGAACTCATCATTTCCCCACACCTGAAACCTTCTTCATGCTTCCTTTCATATTAATATAACCACTGTTTTCCCAATCATCCAGCCTCAACATATCTACACAATTTTTACTCCTGTATCCTTTTTGAACCTCATTGCCTATTAATTTGCCAAGTCAATAGATTATATTAAAGCATTTCACAAAGTATCATCTTACAGATAACAGGATAAACAAAGTTTTAAAAAAATAAACAGCAATACTTCTCAGAGCCTTGTATTGGGTCCCATGCATTTCTCCACTAATTAGACCAAGGAGTACTTCAAGAGAAACCTATTGAGGAATTTCTGGAAGTAAAGGAATGCATTTTGGCAAATGCATGCAGAGAAAAAATCATCCTCTAAAAAAGGCATCTGATGTGTCATTTCACTGAATTAATTCAGGAGTAAGCTATATGCAGAGTGGATGTGGACTCTTGCTTAACATTATTTTTGATTCCAGAAATAAACATTTGGTAGTTTGTTGCACTTAAGTTCCGTATCAATGTGTAGGTAATCACAGATGCACAGGCTTTTAAAAATGGATAAAAACAATTTCGTACTTACTCAGTGTTCCATAGCTCAAAATTCTTTTAGTGGTTGGCAGACATCTTACAGAGAAGGAAATGGTAACCCACTCCAGAAGGAAATGGCAACTCTGGAAAATCCCATGGACGGAAGAGCCTGGTAGGCTACAGTCCATGGGGTCGTGAAGAGTTGGACACGACTGAGCGACTTCACTTTCACTTTCATGCATTGGAGAAGGAAATGGCAACGCACTCCAGCATTCTTGCCTGGAGAATCCCAGGGACAGAGGAGCCTGGTGGGCTGCCATCTATGGGGTTGCACAGAGTCGGACACAACTGAAGTGACTTAGCAGCAGCAGCAGCGTATTTACTAATTTCTATTGAAAGCTACTATTTCCATCCACAAGTAGAAAAACTATGCTCCAAGATTAGTTAGCACTTTATAAAGGCCAAATTTATCAGTTTATTTGATAAGAGATGAATAAATACATTTTTCTTTAGGTCTTAGAACTGACTTTGGTTATAACTACCCAAGCCTATATGTAGCTCTGAAATTATGTTCCCAAAACTGTATTCACTGCTACACCAGCATAATTTTGTTTCTTTTTACATCAAAGAATATTTCCAGAATGTAATAAAATCAAAGTGTGTGGAAACATGAAAAATAAATATTTTGTTTGTTATATGTTTCTCTTTTTAAAAGATAAATATTTTTATGCAATAGCTGTAAAATGTTTATTTCAAGTGACATTTCTAGCTGTTAGCTTGCATGTCCTGCTATACAGGGAGTGAGTATTCAAGGAAGGCAAGAAACTGAAAACCCCTATTCAAACTGGCACAGATGATAGAGAAATTCAGGTTCTCCCATCACTAGAGGCCCAGAAGCAGGGGCTGTGGCCACAGGCACAGGGTGTGAGAGCTCCAGCTCTGTGCTACTGCGAGTCTCTTGGTTTTCTCTGTATCTTGATTATCCTTGGGCCGCAGCAATTCCAGGTCTCATAGCCATACACGATAGTATCTAGAAGCAGAGAAAGATCCAGCCTCCTAACAGATTGCCCCCTCAGATTTCATTATTTACCAGTCAATGGCAATAGATCATTTGCCACTTGTAGATATCAATGGCATAGACAATAAACCATAATTGGCAAGATAGTAGATCAATGGTCTAGATCAATCAAGACTCATTCTTAGAGGTGGGGATTAGGTCACCATCCTTTAAATCACTTGACTGATTTGAAGTCTGACAGCAAGAAAGAAGGAGAAAGAGATGTTCAATGTAGCAATGGTTTATTATGGAGTAACAAGCCACCTCAAAACTTTAGTGCTTAAAATAATCACCATTTACTCGGTGTATGATTTGGGGCTTAGCAATTTAGGCTAGGCTCATCTGGATGGTTCTTTGCATTTGTTTTTGAATTTCAGACTCATGTGTCTGAAGTCAGCTATGGGTGGCTCTACTTTGAGGGGGTTGGGTGGCTGTCAGCTGGGGAAGTTGCTTCTCCTTTAAAAGTTCTTGTGTTCTCTAGCAGGCTAGTCTAGGCTTCTTTACACGGTAGAGGCAGGTTATCAGAACAATGAGAAGGCATGTTCCAGTGTGCAAGAGTCAGTTCCACTTCTGCTTGTGTCCAGTTTGATAATGTCCTACTGGCCCAAAGTGACAAGTTTGTGATCATGTTTGCAATATACCACACTGAGCTTGCTGCTATCTGCTTTGGCAAATTTTAGTCAAAGATAATTAGAAGGATAAATGTACCATTCTCCTTGACTTTTTCTTTCACTTGATCCACTTCAGTATAACACTATTATAATGGTTTAAGACAAACTTCGACTTCTAGATACCCAATATTCTGCATTTTTTTCTCTTCAACTATGTAGAATAGTTGCCTTCAGGCCTGGTATGATGTTGTTGTACCAGTTGGAATATCTGTTAGGAAAGCTCAGCTACTTGGCTCTTAGCCTAATGAAAGGCTTAGAAACTTGGGAC
The DNA here is from genome assembly GCF_000754665.1 of Bison bison bison. Lineage (NCBI taxonomy): Eukaryota > Metazoa > Chordata > Mammalia > Artiodactyla > Bovidae > Bison > Bison bison. Next base: position 3,649,541 of record NW_011494945.1, on the reverse strand, counting down.
TTTCCTAGAAGTTTCTAACCAGGGATCAACATGCTCTAAGTAATCTCAATTCACTCTGATAATGCCATGCTGTGGCAAGGCTATCCGGCTGAAGAAATAGGTATATGATGATAATTAAGCCTTTCTCTACCTTAGGAGAGGTGGCCATTTTCATTTTCTAGTTCCATAAACTGAGAGAGATTGGGATGATTAAGTTTCTTACTTAATCACATAGAAATCAAACTTCAGGACTGAAATAGAATCTGAACTGTGATCTGAATCCTTTGCTCAGTTATCTTAAATAGTTTGAATTTTGGCATTTAATTTCTTCTCCCACTGAAAACACAACTGAGAACAAGAAAGTGAGCAAAAAAGGTCTTTAACCCTTAGAAGTTAAGTCCATGAGATTCATTTTACTTGGAAGAAAGCCTCTCCAGACTCTCTCGGACCTCATTTACTCATATTACCCACAGTGATAACAGGTTTGGCTAGTGGTTTCTAAGCCCACAGTGGATTATAAAACTATTTCATAAGGGGAAAAGCAAGCATAATTATAAAAGAAAGTGAAATGATGTCTAATAATTTGGCAGGAAGGAAAAGAGAGAAAACTTAAAAAAAATTAAAATCAGAGATTAAAAAATACAGAATTTGGATTCTTTTTTGAAAATGAAAACAGTTCTATATAACTGGCATGGAGAAGCATCTCTACAATGGTGGTTTAATGTAGCATACCCATATAAGCCAGTAAGGCAATATCTGCAAACAGTATCTGACTTATCTGATTGCTCCCTTCAGATACTAGAATCTTGCTATATTTGTTAGTGCGCTTACATCACTCCCCCAGGTCAAGAGGTAGCAATAACAATACTTGGAGAAGCTCCTTAATTTGAATATTTGCAACAAACCAGTAAAAGAATTTATTGAGAATGACTGAGCCCACACAGTATGAAAGTAACTACTCATAGTTTGCTAAACTCCAACTCGATCATAAAAAGACATGATGAAAACACAGATCTTCCTAACATGGTTCTAATGTTAGCTCAGAGCCCTTCTAAACCACTGTAAGTAAAGTCCTTAGCTATCTGTGGCCTAAGGCTCGTCGGTATGCTATTTTCCACAATCTAGAGTCTGCAGGGCTTCTGACTTACATCTTTGGAGGAACTACTTTCCTGTGGAATGGGGTCCCCATTTGAACCTAAACTAGGAGGTACACTTGCCAGGGACCTGTAAAGTAAATGTAAAGTCCATCCTCATACCTGTGACCCAGGTATTCCACATCTCCCTAAATTCCTAGGAGAAACCCACACACGTGCAACAGGGCATGATCTTGAGAATGTTCATAGCAGTGCTGCTCATGACAAAGAAAACACAAAAGAGTCCAATCACCCACTGATGGGAGACTGGGGGATAAAATTTTGGTCTACAGATATATGCCTTGCCCTTAGAAAGAATGGTTATGGCAGGACTGAAGGATGGTTTTCAAGAAGTTAAAAAACAAGAACCCATATAGGAATGAGTGGGTGATCATGGCTTTCTTCCTGCCTTTGCTTAGAATAGAGCTGACCATGGCCTGTAGAAGGACCCCTCCCCACCCCAGTCACTCCCCATTTTGGGAGCACTGGGCATGAGCACCCTTGGCAGGATATCAGAACTCATGCAGAGTGTCCAGCAGTAGAGTTTAAGATGAAAGGCCCCATAGGTTCAGAGGTCAAGAGCAAGGGCTGAAGAGACTTCCTCCTTTTAGATGCTGTCTCTCTACTTGTACTTACTGACATTCTTTGAGACTCATTCTTCCCATCTGTAAAATGGAAATAATATTAGTACACACCTCATGGATTATCTGGAGAAGGCAATGGCACCCCACTCCAGTACTTTTGCCTGGAAAATCCAATGGGCAGAGGAGCCTGGTAGGCTGCAGTCCATGGGGTCACAAAGAGTCTGACATGACTGAGCTACTTCACTTTGACTTTTCACTTTCATGCATTGGAGAAGGAAATGGCAACCCACTCCAGTGTTCTTGCCTGGAGAATCCCAGGGACGGGGGAGCCTGCTGTGCTGCCGTCTATGGGGCCGTACAGAGTTGGACACGACTGACGCGACTTAGCAGCAGCAGCAGCAGCAGCATGGATTATCATGAAGACTTAGTGATAAAATCGCATAGGGTAGTATTTGTAGTGCCCAGCCAAGAGATTTTAAGGCACCCTCTTAATAGTTTCATGGACAAAGGATGTTGAAAAGAACAGTTACATCTGTTCTCTAGAAGGACCATAAGAAATGCAAGTGAGCTGGGGTCTATTGATGAAGATTGACCCTACTTCCTAGTGAATTGTCACCCAGCCAATGTCTTACAATTTTCTGAATCAGTTTGACAAGGCCTTCCCCTTGAGAAGGAGTTAGAAAGGAAGTGAGATGACAAAGGGAAAGAGGTGGGTTAGATGGTGGACTTTAATTAAAAAAAGAAAAGACCCCCCAGTCATCAAACAATTAAATAATTTGAATATCCTCTCATTATGAGGACAGAAATAAATGTGAGATTTCCAAGATTTCCATCCAAAAGTATTAATAGAGACACTAATAAAATAGGTATTTAAAGAAGTTCACAGCTGTTCCCAAATCTGAGCCCCCCAAAGGCTGGATTGAGGATCCAGGTTCCCCCACTGCACATAAGGAAACCCACCAGCATCCATTGTGGGTGTGATTGTGAACTGAAAACCCAGACCATTTTAATACATTCTGCATCTCCTCCTCTCTGAAGTGTGCTGGAGATAAAGCTCGACAGGATGAGCAAGAGTCAGTGAGAGTAAGCACATGTCTTGCAATATTTTTCCCCCTGAGGATTAACTGTGCTTTTCTGGTTTGGGATGGAATCTTAAATCCAAGTTTTTAAAAGCATCTTACTTTTTGAAACTATTTCTAGACTAGTTTTCAGAGTGAGCACATTATGCAATGATCTAAGAAATAGGCATTTTGTGCAATCCAAGGCAGAGAAGATTAGTAATCCTTTCACTTTCCCTGCAGTTTGTGAGAGAGAAGTTATGACTGCCAGCAGAGCACTCTAGATCTCTGGAGAGCACTGCTCCTGCTCGAACAGAGAGGGAAAGGACGGTAGGATAGAGAGAATTGTGAACATGGAACCACGGTGCAAGTCTTGGTTCTGTCTCTTCCCTGTCCCCACCCTACACTGCGCCCTCCCTTGGGCATCTGCTTTAGCAAGGCTCTGCCACTTAAGGAGGCTCAGCTGGTGGCTTGGCAGGCAGCTGTTTTTCTTACACAGCACATTTGACTTCCAAGATTTGTGACTAAAGCTCTATCTTTTTCCTTCTCCACCCTAATGAAATCATTTCCTTTTACCATCCTGCAGCTTAGTTCCTATAGAAGAGAAGAGAAAGGGTTATAAAAGAGACAGGAGAGGGAAGGGCAAGAAAGGAACAGCCAGTTTATAAACATGCAGGGTCTCATATGTGAGCTGGAAAGTGCACATTTGCAGAAAGACAGTGGTGCCTAAAGGCTTGAACTTGCCAATGTTTGAGGATCACCTTTCTCATCTTTTCTGGGCCAGACTCCGGAAACGTACCATACCATTCTTTCAAAGGAATCTTTGTTTCCTTGTTAATTAGCTATATTTTGCGTTTGCTTTTTAAAGACTGTTCAGGCTTTACAATATCAAGATCTCATTGGGAGTTAATGGGCAATTTTCAAAGTTGTGTTAAATCTTGGGATGGAAAAAAATACTCCTTAATCCTCATAATCTTGCAAAAATGAAAAATGGCAAGCTTTACTTTTTTTTCCCACAGCACATGAAATTTTAAAAAATAGCATAAAGACTGCATCCAAATCCTCTCTCTGTCCTAAAATGGCATAGCAATCTAAAGAATGAGTACATGCACTAACATATGTAGTCAGCTGTCTTAATAAAAGGATGTTTCCATAATATGTTATTTCTTTAAGCTGCATTCAGTGTTCTTGGCTGCCAGATGACAAGAGGGGAAAAAAACAAGACACTTTTAGGGCAGAGGACAAAGACTCAAGGAAGGAGTTGGGGGTGGGGAGGAAAGGAGGAAAAGTTTAGTTTGAAATTTGCTGCTCTTCTGCCCGTCCTATTTAATTTCCCACCCATCCCCTGGGACACACACATGTAGGAGTTTGGGGAAGACCAATCGCCATAACACTGGCAGTGATTTGGAGGAGGGTTTTGTTTATTTTCATATTGAATGCTCCATTAACCAAAGGGCCAAAGTTGGGTGAACATGGATTCAAGGCAGGATAGAAAGACCCTGCTACTCTCAGGCTGTCCTTAGGGAAGTATCAAGGGCTGTTGATATTCTAAGGGGTGGCCTGTCACACTCAGAGTTACCTTTTGAAGAGGGCAGTCACAAATGCAATAATATTGGCTTAAGGTATTTAATAATGACATGGGTAGAATTTCTTTAGTGTTGTGTTCAAGCTCTGACCTGTCCCAACACACACACACACACACACACACACACACACACACCTCCCTAGCCTCAGTTCTGGTTAAGAGAGTGTGTTTTTTAGTTTTATTACATAAAGTGGCAAAGATGAGGAGCTTGAGAAGCTGGCTAGTAGGGCTTGATATGCCCTTCCATTATAGCATTTTGAGCCTTCAAAGGATTTGATAACTGCTGACAGTGAAAAAAACATAATTGGCTGAGAATATGTATTCTTAACCATGTTTACCACATGTTCTTATTTCTTTGGTTTGGTCTTCATCCATGTCAACAGGGTTAATATGGTAAGTCGACTGAGGGTAGGAACAGTGCTGACGTGGCTTAGATTTTCTAAGATAGCCCTGATTTTAGATGTTGTGCTCTGTGGGCTCTTGAAATACCCTCAAATTTATCAGAAGATCTGCTCCATAGCTAGTCTGTCTACATGGCCTCATGTCCAGAAATGTTCTTAATTAAGGCTTTGTTGTGATGGCAGCGGCAAGCCCTCATTCATAGTTGGTTGGTGGAGACATCCAGGTCAGAGTCTTCTGATGCAGAATTGCTCCCATAAGTAGACACCATGGCTTTATTCTTCTCAGAGTTCCAGAAGAAGAAGAAAAGTCCTCTGTAGCATCCGGGATAAATTTTTTCTTTTTAAAAATTGTGAGCCTGAATAATTTTGCTTGATAAAATGAAACTTATTCCAGTGTTGGCAGTGACAGTATGAGTGTCTTGTTTTCAGGAAATGATCTGCAGCTCATAAATTTTGCCAAAACATAAATAAAACTAAAATATCCCTAAGTGAACTTAAAGCCATTCTGGAACAGCAAAGATCCCCAGTGAGATGAGACTTGCTTTTTTTTTTAAAGTTAACCTCTGAAAATGAAATTTTACTTACTTCCTTTTCCTTTTCAGTTTTCTTGATAACTTTTTCAACAGTTCAGTTGAAGAATTCATCACCTTTTGGTTCCAATGGAGTGCTACAGAGATTTTAGCAATTTAAAGTGCTTCAACTGGGATCTTATATTTTAATCCCCTCCAGCCTCTCCAAACACACACACACACACACACACACACTGCTGGACGGGCAGCTTCTCTGAGTCACTGGCTCAGGCAGCAGAATGACATGCTGTAGTTGTTCAGCAACACAGCTGACATGTATTTGAAAAGTGAAGTGTTAGTGTCATTTAGAGAACAGAGCAATTTCCTTCAGCAGAGATGAACGCTTGGATTAAGAAAGAGTACGTACTTAGTTCCCATAAAATCTGGGGTCTGAAATAAGTGCCTGAAGCAAATCTCTTGACCCTGAAGTTGAGGTCAACGACTCTTGGGCAGGGTTAGAAGCTTGAAAAAAAAAATGCTGTTAATAGAGTTTAATGAGGTGAAGTTTATTTCCAAGTGAATCTTCAAAAGCCCTTCAGGCTGCAATTAGCAATTACTGTTTGCTTAAGAAAAATGACTTCACCCTTTCATAGCCATTGATTCTTATTTATTGATATTACTTTATTAGAGACATTAAAGTAATATGATTAAAATATTTGAGCATTTAGATGTTTATGTCTCTTCCTTTTCCTTCTTTCTCCAGCCATACCAAAGATCTTAAAATTTTCTGAACAAGGCATGTTATTCTATTGTTAACTTTTAAACATGGTTTTTTCTCTACATTCTTTCCTCTGTCCCTCTTTGCCTGGCTAATTCTACTTTACCTTCAAGTCTCAAACTATATCTACTATCACTGGGTGGGGTGCCACACTTGTAATCTCCTTAAGCCCCTGTGCTTACCCACCCTGGTACTTGTTACATTTTTTAATTGTCTGCCAGGACTTTCCATCACTGAATCTTAAGTTATACTCTTCAGTGCCTTCTACATATAAGGTCCTCAATTAGTACTTTTTGGATGAATGAATAGATGAAGAATAGAGTAATAAAAAACAAATCACTTTGCAATTTGTGGAAGTATTCTTTCTTTCTTTACCACTGAGCCACCTGCTGCTGCTGCTGCTGCTGCTGCTAAGTCGCTTCAGTCATGTCCGACTCTGTGTGATCCCACAGACGGCAGCCCACCATGCTTCTCCGTCCCTGGGATTCTCCAGGCAAGAACACTGGAGTGGGTTGCCATTTCCTTCTCCAATGCATGAAAGTGAAAAGTGAAAGTGAAGTCTCTCAGTCGTGTCCAACTCTTTGCGACCCCATGGACTGCAGCCCACCAGGCTCCTCCATCCATGGGATTTTCCAGGCAAGAGTACTGGAGTGGGTTGCCATTGCCTTCTCCTATCATGGAATACTACTCAACCATAAAAAACAAACTATTGCCATAATGGATCAACTTAGATGGATTTCAGGGGCATTATGCTTAATGGAAAAAGACAATCTCTGAAGGTTACATACTATATGATTCTACTTATATAACATTCTCGGAATGGCAAAGCAATAAAAATGGAGAACAGATTAGTGACTGTGGTAGAAGGTAGGTGTGATTACAATGGGGTATACAAAAAGAGTTGCTTTGTGGTGAGGGAATAGTTCTGTGTCCTGACTTGGTAGTGGTTACACAATTCTATACAGGGGATTAAATTTCATAGAACTACATGTGCTTGTAAGCACACACACACATGTACACACAATTGAGTAGCAGGCAAAAAGTGAACGTCAAATGAAGACTGTAGTTATCAGTACCAATGTCAGTTCCCTGGTTTTGGTATTATACTACAGTCATATAAGGTGGCACTATGGAAGCTGTGTAAAAGATCAATGGGATTCTGTGTGCCATTTTTGCAACTTTCTGTGTGTCTATCATTATTTATATTTATCTAAGGTGACCAACCTAGACAAGCATATTAAAAAGCAGAGACATTACTTTGCCAACAAAGGTCCATCTAGTCAAAGGTATGGTTTTTCCAGTAGTCATGTATGGATGTGAGAGTTGGACTGTAAAGAAAGCTGAGTGCTAAAGATTGGTGCTTTTGAACTGTGGTGTTGGAGAAGAGTCTTAGGAATCCCTTGGACTGCAAGGAGATCCCACCAGTCCATCCTAAAGGAAAAAAGTCCTTCATTGGAAGGACTGATGCTGAAGGTGAAACTCCCAGTACTTTGGCCACCTGATGCGAAGAACTGACTCCTTGGAAAAGCCCCTGATGCTGGGAAAGATTGAAGGCAGGAGGAGAAGGGGATGAAAGAGGATGAGATGGTTGGATGGCATCACTGACTCAATGAACATGAGTTTGAGTAAACTCTGGGAGTTGGCGATGGACAGGGAGGCCTGGTGTGCTGCAGTGCGTGGGGTCACAGAGTTGGACACGACTGAGCAACTGAACTGAAATGAACTGAAGGTGGCTCAGTTGGAAAGAAGCTGCCTGCGAATGCAAGAGCCACAAGAAAATCAGGTTTGACTCCAGGAAGATCCCCTGGAGAATGAAATGGCAACCCACCCCAGTATTCCTGCCTGGGAAATCCCATGGACAGAGAAACTTGGCAGGCTCTAGTCCATGAGGTCTCAAAGAGTCAGACATGATACAGTGATTACATTGATTGATTTTTTATTTAACATCTTGAATTTATTTCATGTGTATATTTGTCTCCTCACCATTTCCATTTGTCTTCCTACCACTATACCTATGCCCTATGATAACATTTCATGTGTACTTAAAACCAAGCAAAGGGTGGAGTTCCTTCTTTAAAAACTAAACTAGGCATTTTGGACAGCACAGTCTTGGCAATGGAATCTGGGTAACATTTATCAGACATGGTAGGGATGGTTCTCTTCTTCATTATGAAAAGGACTGCCAGATGTCAATTGTTACAGAAATGAAATTAGATGGAAAATTTTAATAAACCATTTAAACTTATTTTTTAAAAAGAGACTTCCTCCACTTCCCCTGCCAGAGATCTTGAGTAGACTCCTGGTCAGTCCTCTGGAAATAACCCTTCACATAGTTGATGAAGTTGGCTTCCACTCTGGGAAACCGTCTTTTTCTATACTTGCTTGTATTTCTGCTTTAATGTCTTCTACAGAACTAGATTCTTTCAGTGTTTTAGGAGTTCTTTCCTATTTTTTTTTTTAAGAATTCTTGACCTTTGATCTTGGTGTTGAAATTTTCGAGGTTTTTTCCATTCTGGTTTGTTTTTTGTGCATTTTTCTGGCTGGAGTATCTTATATGGATTTCTTTACTGGAGCTTTTTTTCTTTAGCTTTCCTATTTTCAAAATCAACATCACAGTCATCTTCAGCAGCAGCAAATTTTACTTTTTTCTGTTAACTTGATATCACTTCTGGGGGAAGGAAGGTTTTCCAGATATACTTAAAGAGTTTCACATCCTCCTCTTTATCTTTTGAATCTGTATCTTCCTTTACAGCTACTAAGTGTGTGCACTAATATGCACAAGCCCCAAACCACACTTCAACTGTAAGATCCCAGGTGGTGGTATTTCAAAGCTCTCACAGGACACTGTTGGCTGAGTAGACATTTGCAAAGTTGCCAGTGCGGCTTTAAGTGGACTGCTTTCATAACTCACTGCCTCTGCTTCAACAGTGTGCAATTCATCCTTTGCACTAGCCCTTGAATGGACTGTTCTTAAGGTAACTGTTGCTCATATTCATCATAATCTTCTTTGGCCTTTAGTTCACAACCAAAAAGATAGTTCTGGAAACTCAGGGTCCATCCCCCCATTCACTGAATTTTCCATGAGGTTGATGGCACATGTTTGGTTGGAGAGAAGGTGGACAGAGATAAACAACTACTGTTCTGGAGAACAGTCATTATTTAAAATTATATATAGTCATGTTTTGTTATTCATAGTTGTACCATTCAAAATTTCATGCATTTATATTTTAATTCTTTAGTTAGATTGGAGATTTAAGTATAGTGGCAGTGACTTATAATTGTCCTGATTCAAGTCAATATAATTCAATTCAATTAAGTTAAAGTCATTTCAATAAATATTTGAGGGCTTATTAGTCACCAAATTAATGAGGCTTAATTCTTCTCACCCTTAATATTATATTGATCATCCAGCATAGATAGTACAGTTAATATATATGCAGCAAGATTTCAAAAAATGGTATCATTTGACTGGCCTTATTTTTTATGGTGATGTGTCCATCTCTTATTTACATAAATGCTTCATTTTCTTTACTTTGTTTTCTTTCTCTGATAAGATGAAACATACATGTAAGGAAAATATGTTTTCAAATTAATTTCTGTTGTTTAGATTTTTAAGCCATAAGGACTTAGGAAAACATTTATAGGCCCCATACATTTATTTCAGGTTTAAAGTTGCAAGTATGCTTTAGTTTATTATTTTACAGCAGAGGAAATAATGTATATTTCTATTCTTACATTGAAAACAGAACAAAAACAGCTTAGGCTATCAAATGAAGTTCTTGGTCTTTTTTTTTTCAGTGATCACCAAGCTTAAATTTGTGGGGAGGAGGACAATTTTCTTAATGTTTTCTACCTGGCTCAACATTCCCAGACAGCAATTACAAGCCAAATATAATTTCAGTAAATGAGAAATTCTTGTTTTCATGTACTGATTGGCTTTATTACACATGAAGTTTAATTGGGAGGCTTCTCCAGCTTATCTGGGTAATGATGAACAGCTGCAGTAGATTGCACTCCCTCCCCCAACCCACCCCTACATCATTTTGATCGAACAGCACCCAAACAAAACCTTGTACAACTGTGCGATAGGAGCATCATTCAACTGCACTGCAAACCCTGACTGCATTTGAGCCCAGCAAGCAGTTTCACAAGAAGCCAGAGGGAAACAAAAAGCCCGAGAGGAAATGTTCAGATTAGCAGAGCAGCCTCACCCCTGACCCCAGACCACTGTAGCTATAAGAT
>NW_011494945.1:3636179-3639172 GCF_000754665.1 Bison bison bison | reverse complement strand
TGGAATTCCAGTGTATTGTGCTTAACTAGATCTCTATCCCACATGAATAAATGGTACCATCCAAAGCAGAAGTGTGCTTGTCTAATTCAGAGGTGCTAAATCATAGATTTTTATATCCTCAACAGAAGAATATCATTGGTAATTTCAGTAGCAAAGAGAAAGGATGCCTCTGACTGCCTTGAAGGGCTTATAAAGTGCTTTACCTATCTTATAACATCTTTAATAACAACAGCTATTATGTTAAAGCAGGCTTCCTCAGGGGCTCCTCCATAAAGAATCCGCCTGCAATACCGGAGATGTGGTTCAATTACTGGGTCAGGAAGATCCCCTGGAGGAGGAAATGGCTCCAGTATTCTTGCTGGAGAATCCCATAAACAGAGGAGGCTGGTGGGCGATAGTCCACGGGGTTGCAAAGAGTCGGGCATGACTGCTCACTTGCACTTGGAATTGTTTGAGCACTTACTATGGGGTGAGCATTGTCTTCATACTAAGTGTTTCACATGTATCATCTCAGTTAGTCCTTTCCATAACCCTAGGATAGATCTCCTCGGCATATGTTAGAGATGATGCCTAGAGCTCTTGTGAAGCTTGTCTAGGGTCCAAAGCCAATGAGACCTGAGTCCAGGTCCATCCTTCTGAGACATTCACTCTTACTCTAATGGTGGGTTAACAGAGAATGCTGTACAAGGAGCTCATTCAGAGAAGGTAACTTGATGGAGTAGTTGTTAAGGCAGCAGATAGTTTTCCACTTCATTTACCAATTGACCACGTCACCAAATATATAACCAGTACTCTCTCTGTGGTTATCTACATGCATGTTTGGAATGACCTGCTCTTTACTGTGTGGTATTGTGATGCTGGAGTGTTTGTTAGGGAGTTAAAGTTTTCAGGTGAAAACAATTTGCTTAATAATAAAGGAAGAGTTTGTCTGTAATGCTTTGCTGCTGCTGCTGCTGCTGCTGCTAAGTCACTTCAGTCGTGTCCGACTCTGTGCGACCCCAGAGACGTCAGCCCACCAGGCTTCTCCATCCCTGGGATTCTCCAGGCAAGAACACTGGAGTGGGTTGCCATTTCCTTCTCCAATGCACGAAAGTGAAAAGTGAAAGTGAAGTCGCTCAGTCGTGTCCGACTCTTAGCGACCCCATGGACTGCAGCCTACCAGGCTCCTCCATCCATAGGATTTTCCAGGCAAGAGTACTGGAGTGGGGTGCCATTGCCTTCTCCGTGTAATGCTTTAGATGGTAGATAAATGTATGCCATTGAGCCCCTCTTGCTGGCTCTTCCTCACCCAAGGCTCCTCTTCCCATACCCTCCTCTTCTTTTCTGCAGTTTGGTCCTGTCATGATCTTCATTTGGGGCTTTAAGAGGCTTAGTTAACAGCCTTTCATCCCACTGTCTGCTTTAATATCAGTCACTTTTACCTCTCTTATCTTTTCAGTTCATGACAGCAAGGAAGTGGAATAATAACTTAAGAGGGAGTTTTTTGTTGTTGTTGTTAATTTATGTATTTTAATTGGAGGCTAATTACTTTACAATATTGTGGTGGTTTTCTCCATACATTGACATGAATCACCCATGGGTGTACATGTGTCCCCCCATCCCACCTCTGTCCCCATCCCATCCCTCTGGGTTGTCTCAGTGCACCAGGAGTTTTAAAATCAGACAGACCAGGTTCAAATGCCAGTACTGGCACTCACTGACACTTAGCACTGAAGGCGCTGAATTTTCAAGAGTTTCAGTTTCCTCGTCTGTGAAATGTGAAGTAACAAGGACACAAACTTTTTGGATTGTGAGATTCATTTAAAGCCTTGTTCTTGGTATATTGTGTGTGTTAGTTACTGAGTTGTATCCAACTCTACAGACCCCATGGTCTGTAGCCCGCCAGGCTCCAGTGTCCATGGAATTCTCCAGGCAAGAATCTTGAAGTGGGTTGCCATTTCCTTCTCCAGGGGACCTTCCTGACCCAGGAAGTGAACCTGGGTCTCCTGCATTGCAGGCAGATTCTTTACCATTTGAGCCACCAGGGAAGCCTCTCTTGGTACATTGGAAACGCTCAAATATCAATCACAAATAATTGTCAACAACAATTCAGCCCCATTCATTTTGAATCCATTGTACTTGCTCTTCCCCAAATTTATTGTTGTTGTTCAGTCGCTCAGTCATGTCCAACTCTTTGTACCCCATGGATTGTAGTATGCCAGGCTTCCCTGTCCTTCACCATCTCCCAGAGCTTGCTCAAACTCATGTCTATTGAACTGGTGATGCAATCCAACCATCTCATCCTCTATCATCCCTTTCTCCTGCCTTTAATCTTTCCCACCATCAGGGTCTTTTCTAATGAGTTGGCTCTTCACATCAGGTGGCCAAAGTATTGGAGTTTCAGCTTCAGCATCAGTCCTTCCAATGAATACTCAGGGCTGATTTCCTTTAGGATTGACTGGTTTGATCTCCTTGCAGTCCAAGGGACTCTCCAGAGTCTTCTCCAACACCATATTTCAAAAACATCAATTCTTCAGTGCTCAGCTTTCTTTATAGTCCAACTCTCACATCCATACATGGCTACTGGAAAAACAATAGCTTTGACCATATAGACCTTTGTTGGCAAAGTAATGTCTTTGGTTTTTAATACACTGTCTAGGTGTGTCATAGCTTTTCTTCCAAGAAGCAAGTGTCTTTTAATTACATGGCTACAGTTACCATCTGCAGTGATTTTGGAGCACCCCAAAATAAAAGTCTGTCATTGTTTCCTTTGTTTCCCCATCTATTTGCCATGAAGTGATGGGACCAGATGCCATGATCTTCATTTTTTGAATGTTGAGTTTTAAGCCAGCTTTTTCACTCTCCTCTTTGACTTTCATCAAGAGACTCTTTAGTTCTTCTTTGCTTTCTGTCATAAGGGTGGTGTCACCTGCATATCTGAGGTTATTGATATTTCTCCCAGCAATCTTGATTCCAGTTTGTGCTTCATCCACCCCAGCATTTCTCATGATTAC
>NW_011494945.1:3624785-3636079 GCF_000754665.1 Bison bison bison | reverse complement strand
AACTGTTGCTTCTTGACCTGCATACAGGTTTTCAGGAGGCAGGTCAGGTGGTCTGGTATTCCCATCCCTTGAAGAATTTTCCACAGTTTGTTGTGATGCACACAATCAAAGGCTTTAGCATAGTCAACGAAGCAGAAGTAGATATTTTTCTGGAATTCTCTTGCTTTTTCTATGATCCAACAGATGTTTGCAATTTGATCTCTGGTTCCTCTGCCTTTTCTAAATCCAGCTTGAACATCTGGAAGTTCTCAATTCACATACTGTTGAAGCCTAGCTTGAAGAATTTTGAGCATTACTTTGCTAGCTTATGAAATAAGTGTAATTTTGCAGTAGTTTGAACATTGTTTGGCATTGGAATGAAAACTGACCTTTCCCAGTTCTGTGGCCACTGCTGAGTTTTCCAAATTTGCTGGCATATTGAATGTAGCACATTAACAGCATCATCTTTTAGGATTTGAAATAGCTCAGCTGGAATTCCATCACCTTCACTAGCTTTGTTCATAGTGATGCTTCCTAAGGCCCACTTGATTTTGCATTCCAGGATATCTAGCTCTAGGTGAGTGATCACACCATCGTAGTTATCTGGGTCATGAAGATCTTTTTTTGTATAGTTCTTCTGTGTATTCTTGCCACCTCTTCTTAATATCTTCTGCTTCTGTTAGGTCATTGTTTCTGTCCTTTATTGTGCCCATCTTTGCATGAAATTTTCCCTTGGTAGCTCTAATTTTCTTGAAGAGATCTCCAATCTTTCCCATTCTATTGTTTTCCTCTATTTCTTTGCATTGATCACGTAGGAAGGCTATCTTATCTTGCTATTCATTGGAACTCTGCTTTCAGATAGGTATATCTTTCCTTTTCTCCTTTGCCTTTCGCTTCCCCAAATTTGGAAATCCTTGATTCTGCATTAATCTCTGAGCTTCTTTGGGCTCCACATATTTTTAGCAACTATGAAGACCATGTGTATGTTGTTCTATGCAGTTTCAAAACTTACATTGCTCTGTATGCTAGTTGCCAAGTACTATAATAACCATTTAAAAATATTTCCCCTGATATATTATTTTGCACCTGTGTAAACCTAAGCAGCTGTGCTCAGCTATGTATAAATGTTTGCTTATGTGCTTCTGTTACATTTATTTATGTGATTCTGTCTACAGCCAGTTGCTCTATTAAATGATAAACTTCTCAGGGCCAAGGACCTCACTCTACTTCTGCAACAGATCCGAGTATCCTCCCAAGAATAGATTTCAGGCTTTAATAGGATATTAATGACAAGTTTCCAAACATTGTGTTCTCATCTTGAGAGCACTATTTCTTAAAGCAGTTTCAGCCATAGCTGGTGTTCTATGGAAATGTTCAACTTGGAGGCCTTCAGTTGGTGATTTTTCACATTTTAAAAATTAAAAGCACAAAGCTATAATTTGGGGAACAGCAAGTTAACAATCAAGAAAAAGAAAAAAAAAAAGTGCATTTATTGTTGTGACTTCTCTGGTGGCTCAATGGTAAATAATCTGTCTGCCAAATAGGAGACATGGGTTCAATCCCTGGATTGGGAAGATCCCCTGAAGGAGGAAATGGCAACCCACCCCAGTATCTTTCCTGGGAAATTCCATGGACAGAGGAGCCTGGTGGGCTACAGTCCATGGGGTCGCAAAGAGCTGGACACAATTGAGTGACTAAACAACAACTTTTAAGAAAGCTTCAGATTATATTTGCTTTGACTATTGAAGTGATTGATATGTTGGCTTAAGAAACTATCAAGTCACACCCAATAGTCCAATACTCATACCGCACTTTTTGAGCACTTAATAGGTGCCTTGCTAGGGGCTTGTTTTGCCTTGTGTCATTCAGCCTCCCTAGCATTCCCATGAGACAGGCACCTTGTTCCTCCCCGTTTCACATTCTAGGAGACTAAGGTTAAGAAAGGTTTACCCGTTATCCAGGATGCAGCCGAAAAGAAATGGAGCCAAGCCATGTTAATCACTGAGCTGTCCTGGTTTCTTCAAAAGGATTTTACAGATGATCTATAAAGATAGTTCCAGTGTTCCCTTTTTTTCTTCTTTCATAACACTACCCTTGCCTGGACTGCCACAAAGGGAGAGGAAATTTTATTAGTATGTTCATGATTAAGCTTGCTTAGTATAGATAAATAATTACAACTGCATGGGTTTTGGATGGTTTGCTAGGAAAATTTTTTTTTAAAAGAAAACTCTCCGCATTTGTTTGCCTTCACATGGTCCTGCTCTCCTGCAGTCTGGCTCTCCTTTCACTGCCTTGTAGTGAAGTATTCAAGGGAGTGTTGTCCTGTTAGAGCGCAGTCACTAAGGAAAATGTCTCCTTGCCTTTTCAAATGGACAAGCAGGAAACCTCGTTTGCTTTCCCTTTCTTTTACTGTTATCCTCTTCTTTTCCCACCTCAGTTCTATTCTTTTAGAATAAATAACAGCACACTTCACCCAGGCATTGGGTAACTTGAGCCATCCATCTCACTATCTGAGAAAGCTGGCTCTCAACACTAGCACCGCAAGCAGCTGCTTGGGGCCCTGCTCCTTGGCAGCCTCACCACCCCCGTCTGCTCCCCCTGGACGTCAGGACCCAGCAATTACAGAGCTGGCCTGTGGGCCTGCACATAAAGCATGCTTTCATAATAAAAACATCCAGTTGGTCTCTTCCAACTTCAAACATTCTGTGAGTGTCTCAGCCATGAGTTGTAGAGGATCCAAGAACCTCTCAGTGGAGTCAGGACTAGAATTCCTACATTTGTTCTGTTTCACAACCAGAGAGTTTACAAGGCGTAGTAACATGCTGTGTTCTATAATGTGATGGTGGAGGGCAGAGGAGGACGGATAGAAAAGGATGCTGATCATGTGTACACTTCAGGATCCTCAAATGCCTGGCTTCTGACAGGGGCTTTGCTGCGTTCATAATCTTCCCAAATTGTATACTCTTCAGGCTACTTAATACCTGCATCTGGCTTTGGTTGACTGACTTTTTGAGTAGTTTAATCTACATTGTGTTTGACTAAGAAATTTAAGCCCCTGAAGGTTAAATATGAGGAAGATAGTGCAAATAATATGAATAACTAACATTTCTTGAGTCTTTTACATGTAGTAGGCACTATTTTAAGCATTTTTCTTTATCTAACTCCTCAGCTCTCACAACAACCCTAAGCAGTTGGTCTTTTATTAGCCAGTTTTTATGATGCGGATGTGGAGGTAAAATAACTTACTCCGGGCTCCAGCCCAGGCAGTCCCAATCCTTAGCTTTGCTGTTGGCCACTGGACTGTGCTGGTGTGAACTGAGACATTCTGTCTTTTATCTGGTTCTTTTGATGTCTTCGTTCTTTGTCTTCATTGTCAATGAATTTCTTTTTGCCTTAGTCACCTCATCAGAAGATTTTATCTCTCTGATTTCCAGAAATGAAAATGGAATCACGCGTTTCATATAGGAGTCTGGAATCAAACAATTGGCAAAATGTACTCTGATCAAAATCCAGAGACTGCAAGTGACCTGCCATTTGGCAACAGAATTGGGGTTGGCACTCACAGCTCTATTTCTCATTCTTTACCATGAAGGCTCTTCTACAGAATATACTTACACTGTAATAAGTATAGTTTATAGTACAGTGGTGGGCTTCCCTGGTGGCTCAAACAGTAAAGAATCTGCCTGCAGTGCAGGAGACCCAGCTTTGCTCGCTGGATTGGGAAGATCCCCCAGAGAATGGAATGGCAACCCACTTCAGTATTCTTGCTTGGAGAATCTCATGGATAGAGGAGCCTGGCAGGCTATAGTCCATAGGGTTGCCAAGAGGCAGAATAGTGTCGTAGTATAGCAAGTGTGGAGCACAGAGTAGAATTTTCTATCTGTATTCAGTCAGAAAGTGAAAGTGAAGTTGCTTAGTCATGTCTGACTCTTTGCGACCCCATAGACTGTAGCCTACCAGGCTCCTCTGTCCATGGGATTTTCCAGGCAATAGTACTGGAGTGGACTGCCATTTCCTTCTCCAGGGGATCTCTGGGCTCAAACCCGGGTCTCCTGTATTGTAGACATACACTTTACCGTCTGAGCCACCAGGGAAGTCCTGTATTCAGTCAGAGTTTGATATAAATCAGTCTTCTTATCTTAATTTTAAAAATTAAAAATTCTATTTATTTTACTTGTAAATGATTGTATCTTTGTTCACATCAAAAGAAATTCCATGTTGTATTATAAAAGGGAACAGTTAACTTCTGTGACTCACATTATTATCTTTGAAAAGAGCCATTCAATAAACAGCTCTTATTTCAGTTCAGTGTTGTTTATGTTTTCAATGCACTCTTCTATAAAATGTAGCATAAATAAATAAGTTAAAATTGTTTGTTTAGGCATTTCTAAAACATTTACTCCCACACAAGTGATGAAATGTAGACTTTTCTTTTGGGGCTTAGATTTTTATCACAGTATTATAGTGGTTAACTGGAGTTCCATTCATGCTCAAGTTCATTACACATATGAAACCCTCAGGAAACACATCGTGTTATTGTTCTTGAACCACTTGCACATTATAGACTGAGTTTAAAAACTATATCATGGGTAAAAAGCACAAAGTTGCATTATGTTTCTCTTTAAGGAATCTCAGGATTTCTAATTGTAGCTTTAACTGTGTTATACAACAGCCCCCCACACACACCATTTTAAACAAGTAACCTTATTGATTATTTCTTCTTGCCTTCTGTATGTTTGTGTGTGTAAATGGTGAAGACTTACAGTATTTTCTGTGAGCCCTGCCCACACCTAACCCACACAAAGAATTTCCAATTTCTTTATATTGGCAATAACTTCTCACTAGGCCTTTCATCTATAAGGGTCACTTGAAGGGCAGGAGACTCACCTGGACATCAGACTTTGGAAAGCCTCCTCTCCTCCAGCCTGTGGCCTCTTAATGTCTGCAGTCCTGAGAAGGAGAGAAAGAAAGGAAACAATGCTTCTCATCTACCCTGACGCCTCCTCAAGATACCAGTCTATGATTTGGCTTGTTTTCACCTTCGCATTCTTGGAAGGAGAGTTGATGTGTTATCTCAGTATCCTTGCCTTCTCCAGTCCTTGGAAACCTTCTCATCTTTGTGACTGCAGCACTGGCACAGTTGACCACTCTGTTCTCTGAAGTCTTCACACTTTTCACTTCCTAGAGACAACTTGCCTTTGGTTTTCTTCTTAGCTTTTTGACCACTTTTCCTTTTCTTCTATTTACTTTGTTGATTCTTCTTCCTTCTTCCTAAATATTAAATGTTATTAAGTTTCCAACTGTCTTTCTTGTTCTTTTCCTCAGCTTTACAGATCACCCTGACTTTCACGCAATCTCTTGGCATGAACTCCAAAATTTTCCCTGCAAGTTCTGCCTCTTGTTTGATCCTCTTATCTGAGCTCCAGACACAAACTTCCAACTGATCCTTGAACTGCTCCAGCTGGAAGACCTAAAGCATCTTAAACTCAATATGTGTAAAAATGAAACTATCACCTTCTCTCTAAAACCCATCCTTTTGCTTGGTGGACATTGGTAAATGTCATCACTGCTGATGGATCCATTCTATCTTAAAATGTCAGAGTTCTTCAACTTCTCTCTCTCTATCTCACTTCAATATCCGATCGTTTGCTAAAATCCTGGCAATTCTATCTTGAATGCCTCTCAAATCCAACTATCCCCATTGTTCCTCTAAATATGTCACATATTATCTCTCAGTCTAGATAATTCTATCTTATGGATTAGTGTTTCTGATTTCAGTACCCGCTTCCTTCTCTCCACTTCCAATCTATTCTCTCCATATCACCAGAGTGGCCTTTATAACATAAATCTTAACAGTAGATGCCTCTGTCTATAAATCTATAATTCCTCAAAGATCCATAGTGTTAGGCAAAAAAAAAAAAATCATACAAAGGAATATAAAGAATAGTTTCAATATTAGTGAAGATAACATACATATACATAGTCCAGCAAAATGTTAGCAGTGCTTATCTTGTTATTGCTGAGTCGTAGTATTGGGATGAGTTGTATTTTTTTATTTTTGTTTGCTCATATTTCTATACTGAGCATATGTTACTTATGTAACAAGGCAAAAATATTATTTAAAAGTAAACTGGTGGGATTAAAAGGAGCTGCTCTAAGTAACTTTGGAAAAAAGCGTTTTTACTAGATGCTATAAAACTGAAAATGAAAAGAATGATACATAACACTGTACTCTAGTTGGGAAATTCATTTCTCACAGGGTTATGGGTTAGCAATTATGAGACTACTTTACAAGTATGTAAGGAATGAACAAATATGTAAGTAAACTGCAGATAATGGGATCAGGTTTCTAACTGGAAGGGACAGCAGTGACAAATAAGTAAAGAAGGCTGAAATAAGCCTGACAGTAGAAGATTAGAGTTGGAATCATCAGTACGAATGCATGTGTAGTTTGATACTTGGACAGATGGATACAAAAGAATTATTGATATGTGTATTTACATGAGTTAGTACACATGTGTATATTTCCTAGCTCTGTCCTTTGAGAGGGCTGAGAAGCAGTGAACCTGCAGTAGCAACAAGCACACCAGCACCTAGACCTGGTTTCCAGAAGTCATTTTCCAACACTAGGAACCAAAGCTCCTTGGAGAAATGTCTGATTCTAGTCCTGGGTCACAGAAAATCAGTGATGAGCCTGGAGCACTCACAGTGCCAAAACGAGAGGCACTGCACTAAAAAAAGAAAAAAATAAAGATGGAGCATTTCAAAAGGCTGCAGGAACCAACTTGAAAGAGCTTGAAATTGCCAAAGGTACAACAATTTCAGCAAAGAGAGAGAACTGAAGTGTATCTCAAAGAATTTTTTATAAATTCCAACTTTCATACTGCTATAAATGGTTGATTAAATAAATAAATGAGGGGGGAGGGGCAAATCTCTCTTACAGAATTTCAAATAAATTTATGTATTAATAACCACTCCCCTCTCTGAGGGGGAGAACTTAATTCTCTTCTCCTTTAGTGTAGGTAGACTTAGCACCACTCCTCTAATGAGTGCTATAGAAAACAGAAAGAAGTTGTCCCTATGCAGTGGAGAAAACTAATAAACAGTACCTTAATCATGTGATCACCTCACCAGTGACTGATAAGTGGGTTTAACATTATGTTCCTTATTATGTTCCCCAGGATGAATGGGGCATGCTACCTCTGGGGTATCCTTCCCTCAAGTCATGAGAAAACAATAAATAAAGAGACTAAGGAGACATGATGCAATGTGATCACATGGATCCTGGGACAGAGAAAGAATATTAGTGGAAAAACTGGTGAAATCCAAATGAAGTCTGTAGATTAATTAGAGGTAATATATTAATGTTAATTCCTCATTAATTAATGTTCAGTTCAGTTCACTCAGTCGTGTCTGACTCTTTGCAACGCCATGAATCGCAGCACGCCAGGCCTCCCTGTCCATCACCAACTCCTGGAATTCACTCAGACTCACGTCCATTGAGTCAATGATACCATCCAGCCATCTTATCCTCTGTCGTCCCCTTCTCCTCCTGCCCCAAATCCCTCCCAGCATCAGGGTCTTTTCCAATGAGTCAACACTTCGCATGAGGTGGCCCAAGTATTGGAGTTTCAGCTTCAACATCAGTCCTTCCAAAGAACACCCAGGACTGATCTCCTTTAGGTTGGACTGGTTGGATCTCCTTGCAGTCAAAGGGACTCTCAAGAGTCTTCTCCAACACCACAGTTCAAAAGCATCAATTCTTCGGTGCTCAGCTTTCTTCACAGTCCAATTCTCACCATAGCCTTGACTAGACAGACCTTTGTTGGCAAAGTAATGTCTCTGCTTTTGAATATGCTATCTAGGTTGGTCATAACTTTCCTTCCAAGGAGTAAGCATCTTTTAATTTCAGGGCTGCAATCACCATCTGCAGTGATTTTGGAGCCCCCCAAAAATAAAGTCTGACACTGCTTCCACTGTTTCCCCATCTATTTCCCATGAAGTGATGGGACCAGATGCCATGATCTTAGTTTTCTGAATGTTGAGCTTTAAGCCAACTTTTTCACTCTCCTCTTTCACTTTCATCAAGAGGCTTTTTAGTTCCTCTTCACTTTCTGCCATAAGGGTGGTATCATCTGCCTATCTGAGGTTATTGATATTTCTCTTGGCAATCTTGATTCCAGCTTGTGCTTCATCCAGCCCAGAGTTTCTCATGATGTACTCTGCATAGAAGTTAAATAAGCAGGGTGACAATATACAGCCTTGACGTACTCCTTTTCCTATCTGGAGCCAATCTGTTGTTCCATGTCCAGTTCTAACTGTTGCTTCCTGACCTACATATAGGTTTCTCAAGAGGCATGTCAGGTGATTGGGTATTCCCATCTCTTTCAGAATTTTCCACAGTTTTTTGTGATCCACACAGTCAAAGGCTTTGGCATAGTCAATAAAGCAGAAATAGATGTTTTTCTGGAATTCTCTTGCTTTTTCGCTGATCCAGCGTATGTTGGCAATTTGATCTCTGGTTCCTCTACCTTTTCTAAAACCAGCTTGAACATCTGGAAGTTCACGGTTCACGTACTGCTGAAGCCTGGCTTGGAGAATTTTGAGCATTACTTTACTGGCGTGTGAGATGAGTGCAATTATGCGGTAGTTTGAGCATTCTTTGGCATTGCCTTTCTTTGGGATTAACATGTTTATTAATTAATTACTGTTAATTTCTCATTGGAAAAGACCCTAATGCTGGGAAAGACTGAAGACAGGAGGAGAAAGGGATGACAGAGGAGGAGATGGTTGGATGGCATCACCAACTTGATGGACATGAATTTGAGCAAGCTCTGGGAGTTGGTGATGGACAGAGAAGGCTGGCGTGCTGCAGTCCATGGGTTTGCAAAGAGTCAGACATGACTGAGTGGCTGAAGTGAACTAATTAATGTTAACTTCTTAGTTTTGACAAATGACTCATGAGTATGTAAACTGTTAAGGTTAGGAGAAGCTGGATGAAAGTATATGGGAGCATTCTGTTTGATTTTAGCAACTTTTCTATAAATCAGGTATTACCCCAAAATACAAGCTGGAAAGAAAGAAAGAAATACATCTCACTGTCTGTGCAGGGCTTCTCAATTTGTCTTCAAAGATTCATCTGTAAGTTCTTCAAAATTACATGCCTGGGTACCACCTGGGAGATTCTGATTCAGTGGGATGTGATTGAGTCAGGAAAACTACAATACATAATTGTAAAGTGGCAAAGAAGAGCCTCATATACTTCAGGTATTGCAAAAACCACTTGTCTATAGTACAAACAGAGCCTGCCTATTTCCCCTAGGTAGACTTTTAAACTTCTTACAGTAAACAATTGCTTACAGACCACAACCAGAACTGCCTTTTGTAATTATAATTAACAGTGTACAAATTAATAAGGCATTCTGAATATAAGGAATATAACTGGTAGATTAATAGTTTGTCACACAAAGAATTGCATGACTATGTATTTTACTTCTAAATACAGTACATTATAAGTTTTCCACTTGACACCCATCAACCCAAAAGCCTATTAAATATTTATGAGCCAAGAAATTATTTCCACACCCTCATTTTGCATTTCGTTTGCTTTGAAGTGAAAATTTACACAATGTCTTTCCCGTGGGATTTTCATGTGGTCGTCCTGTACTTGCACGCTTTTTGTGAAACTGAAACACTCTAAAGTCATTTCAATAAACAGGAAAAAAAAAAACTTGGTAAGATGTAGGGGAAAGTTAAAGAGCACTGGAGAAAAAGATTGAAATCAGAGAGTCCATGTAAATTATATCCCAAGTGTTTGTACATGCCTCTGTGAGTGTATGTGTGCATGGAGTCTCTTACTGACATCTATGGATGCCTAGAGATTCATGAAGAAGAGTCGGGGTTCCTTAGACTATGAATTTGAAAGAAAATATGTGTACATACATTTTTTTTTTTCTGGGCCATGATAGCAGTAAGTCATAAAAAGTTAAGAAATGCTGGCTGTGTGTGGTCTTTTTGGTAATGATAATATACATTTATATTAACTAAATTGCTACACTTTTAAAGTAGATAACTGGCAAATAGACGCATTGTGATGTGATCTCATAACAAGACCTATGGCTAATGACCCATTGGAAACACATATAAAATGTTATTTATTTTTCCCAATAGAGAGTTGAGAAAGGTCTCAGAATGCAATGAACATTCTCAGAAAGGGTGACCAAAATGAAAGCCTCTGCTTAGAGATAGAGCATTCATTCATCAAGTGTTTACAAAGTCTTTACTATGTGCCAGGCACAGTTCCAGGGTTTTGAAATAAACTAGTTGACAAAACAGACAAACATTTGTCTCTCACAGTTTACTTTCAAGTAGAGAAGATAGACAATAATGAATAAGCAAAATAAGTAAATGACATAGTAGGTCAAAGGGTGATATAAATGCTATGAAAAAGAGGAAAAAATAGAGCAGGGAAGAGGGGATTGAAACTGCCATTTGGAGGCTGGGAACGATTGTGTATTAAATAAGGTGAGAGGGTAGTTCTCATTGGAGAGGTGAGATTTGAACAAAGATTCAAAGGTGGTGATGGAGTTAACTGGGTGGATTCTGGAGAAGAGCATTCCAGGCAGAGGGAACACAGAGCAAAAGTCATATTTGGGGAGCAGCAAACAGGCTTCTGGCTGGAAGAGAGATAGTGGTGAGGAAGGAGGAGGAGGATAGGAAAAGAGGCCAGAGATGCAATGAAGCAGAAGGGCTTTGCAGCCACTGTAAGGACTTGGGTTTTTTCTCTGCATGTGATGAGAGCCACAACAGGTATTTCTCTCCCTTAATGTACCTTTGTCAGAAATTGACAAATTAAGTCCATACAAAATGTGGAAGGCTAGAGAGAATTTGATAAACAAAATTAACATATTAACTATATGTAAAAGTACAGAATGTAATTGTTTCCCAACCACACAGGAAATAGTTATATTCGGTTGTCTATGTATTAGAACACATATAAAATTTCAACACATTCAAGAAAAAAGAAGCAATACATAACATACTATCTCACAGATCAGATCAGTCGCTCAGTCGTGTCTGATTCTTTGCCACCCCATGAATCGCAGCACACCAGGCCTCCCTGTCCATCACCAACTCCTGGAATTCACTCAGACTCACGTCCATCGAGTCAGTGATGCCATCCAGCCATCTCATCCTCTGTCGTCCCCTTCTCCTCCTGCCCCCAATCCCTCCCAGCATCAGAGTCTTTTCCAATGAGTCAACTCTTCGCATGAGGTGGCCCAAGTACTGGAGTTTCAGCTTTAGCATCATCCCTC
>NW_011494945.1:3614013-3624685 GCF_000754665.1 Bison bison bison | reverse complement strand
GAAATCCCAGGGCTGATCTCCTTCAGAATGGACTGGTTGGATCTCCTTGCAGTCCAAGGAACTCTCAAGAGTCTTCTCCAACACCACAGTTCAAAAGCATCAATTCTTCGACGCTCAGCCTTCTTCACAGTCCAACTCTCACATCCATACATGACCACAGGAAAAACCATAGCCTTGACTAGACGAACCTTTGTTGGCAAAGTAATGTCTCTGCTTTTGAATATGCTATCTAGGTTGGTCATAACTTTCCTTCCAAGGAGTAAGCATCTTTTAATTTCATGGCTGCAATCACCATCTGCAGTGATTTTGGAGCCCAGAAAAAGAAAGTCTGACACTGTTTCCAGTCTCACAAAAGTAGACATTAACAGGAATAGAATAGTTTTTAAATATATATATCCATTTAGAAGTTTAAAAACACCCTTTCAAACAACTCTTGGTTTAACAAGGATATCAAATTCAATTACAAACTAGGAAAAAAGTAGTGATGAGAAAAACACTGTTTATTGAAACCTATGCAACATAGTAAGCTACCCTCAAGCAATAAATTGAATTCAGAACATTTCAGGATCTCTTATGTTAAAGTGATGGCATTTATTGTGAAGTAGTGGACCCTGAAAATTAGAATGGAAACATGTAGAATCTAATGTAGCTGTAGAGTGTACCTCTAAGCTCTGCTTACTTTGTTAGTAGAAGCATCTTTTCCTCTCTGACTAGGGAAGCTAGTCACTTTCAGCCTGAAGACTGCAGTGGCCCCCTCGAGGCAGTTGTCTTGCAGAAGATGCTGAGGACTGCAGGGTTTTAAGCAGAGGAATAACAGAGTTTGTTTCAAATTAATGGCTGTTATACTGCAAAAGACACTAGAGGGCAATAACACTGGGAGACTTATAGAAGGCTGTTATAGTAATTCAGATGAGCAAAGACAGTGCATGGACCATCAGGGAGCAGGGGATGTGGTAAGAAGTGCTCAGATTCTGAAGGTAAAGCCAGTGCAGTCTTCTGGTTGGTTGTATGTATTAGGGAAAAAGAAAAAGCGAGGACACCTCTAAAAGTTTGGCCTGAGAAAAGTAGAAAGATGGAGTTTTCCCCAGATGAAATGGAGAAGGCTGCTGTTGGAGCAGAATTCAGGAAGTCAAGAGTTCAGTTTTGGATCTGTTAAATTTGAGAGGTTAGACATCCAACTGAAGATATGAAGGAAGCTGTTGGCTATGAATCTAGACTTTGGGAGAGAGATTCAAGTTGAAGATCTACATTTTGGAGTTATCAGCATATAAATGATGAGGAAGTCAGGGACTTAATGGAATCACTAAGGGAGAAAAGGTACATGAAGAAGAGGCCAAGGACTGAGTTTGGGGGCTCTCCAACACTAACCCTGAGGGAAAAGTAGAATTAGCAATCTAGGAGGAAGGGAAGGGATAAAGGAAGGGCATTGGTAGGGAACGTGGGGTCAGAATAAGTGCTTCCTTTTTAAGATCAGACACATAATAGCATGTTTAAATAGTGATAGAAATGATTCAAAGGACAGTGAAAATGAATGGTGTAGGAGATAAGAGTTGGTATATCAATATCCTTGGTTATACAAGAAGGATGGGATGTAGTATACACAGAGAGGGGCTGACACTTAGGAAAATGGAAATTTCATCCATGGAAGAGGTGGGTATGCAGAGAATGTGGGTGGATATTTTAGTGGTTGCTTGTGGAAATTTTCTTCTAATTGCTTCTATTTCCCAGTCAAGAGAGAATTGAGGTCAGCATCTGAGAGCAAGGATAGTCAAAAAATTTTACGAAGCTATATGTATTATGTCAAAGAAATGTTTTACTTTTGAACTCTTTCTGTTAAGCATCATTTTCCAGTTTCACTTACACAGAATCAATGGAGGCAAGAGTTCAGTTTGAGAAGTGCTGTAATAGGGTGTACAGAGAATAGCTGCCATGGGCAACTCTTGTCTAGCTCTTTAATGTATGACTCAAAGTGGTATTCTTCCAGAACTCAGTATATGTTGTGGGAAATTTGGGGACTTTGATCCCTTGGAGAATATTCTAAAAGGGTAACCCATGACAACTGCACAAACCGCTCCCATATTACTCACCCAAGGACTAATGAGTGGAAATCCAATGGAAACAGTATCGACAAATTCATCTTGACCCCAGAGGTCTGGCTCCACCCAAGGTTGAAGTGTCTTTCCTCTTCTGTACCATGTGAGTTTCCTGAAGCAAATATTCATCTTAGCCGCACTTAGCTGTCAGGTCTGTTTAGGTATGAAAAGCCACTCACATCTCACTGCTTTTAAAAGAAGATGTTTTTTTCCTGGCATCTCCTGAGATGCCCCACAGCAGAGCACCTTCTTGTATGCTTTAACTGAATAAGCATTTAAACACGTAGATGCTTCCTGAGATGGCAGCAGCACTTTGAAACAGACAAACAACATTAGGAAATTGACTCTACATATTTAATCATTCATTTCTCTGATTAGAACTTTGGAATTTATGAGGCATCTAGTTTAGAAAGGCATTTTGATTAAAGGGGGAAATATTAAGAAATAGTGTTTTAAAAAAGAAGAAAGAAAATGGTAGCTCTGTAATTTTTATCTCTGTCTTGAATAGAGATAACCTACAGAGAGAATTGCTTTATTTTGTTGGCACATTATGTATGTGTGTGTGTGTGTGTGCGTGCACACACACATGCATGTGAGTGTGTATATGAAACTCTGGACAGATCCTATGACCTTTCACTCATCCTTGTAAAATAGGCAATTTGACATCTTAAGTCATGAACATGGAGGCTCAACTTTCTAACAGCCCACTCTGAGGTATTAACCACCACATCAATCTCCAGTCAAGGTTAAGCCTCTTCTTACCCTCTCCCTGACTGAAGACCAAGTTTTGAAGGTCAGACTTCTGTTCTCTCCATGGCAACCCCTCTTCCTGGAAGCTGGTTAATCCTTCCAGGGTGGAAGAAAGAGGGTAGAGGAAAGTGAAGGCAGCCCTGATGTGTTAGAGCAATGGCTCCCAAGAGCTAGTTGTTAAGTATCAGGAAAACTATGAGAGAGTTTTTAAACTGTTGGTAGCTTGAAATCAATCATGCTGCTGCTGCTGCTGCTAAGTCGCTTCAGTCATGTCCGACTCTGTGCGACCCCATAGACAGCAGCCCACCAAGCTCCGCCATCCCCGGGATTCTCCAGGCAAAAGTACTGGAGTGGGTTGCCATTTCCTTCTCCAATGCATGCATGCATGCTAAGTCGCTTCAGTCATGTCTGACTTTGTGCGACCCCATGGACAGCAGCTAATCAGGCTCCTCTGTCCGAAGGATTCTCCAGGCAAGAATACTGGAGTGGGTTGCCATTTCCATCTCCCAATCAATCATGGTGGGTATGTTTATCCCACAGAAATTGGTAAGTGCTGTAAGTCAGGACTTTCCCCTCTCTGGATAGCTGTTTTTGCTAACCCACTGTCAGTCTGGAATTTGTCCTGGCCCTTGGTGTTTCAACTCAAAAACAAACAAAAAACACACAGACACAACATAAGAGCTGAGTTGAGTTTATTCTTGCTGAAGACTATAGCCTAGGAGACAGAAGACAGCATCTCACATAGCTCTGAAAAACTAGTCCAAAGAAGTATAGGAGGAGCCAGTACATACACATGCTGTCAAGATCAAGATTTCAGCAAAAGGTTACTACTAGTCATGAGGATCAGATAAAGCGATGATTTTAGTGCTTTTGTATTATGAGAAGATGCAAGACTCTGGGGTCATTGAAATTCTTCCTTAGATATGTGTTTTACCTACTACCATATATCCAAAAGACAGAATGCTTCATCCTGAATTCCTTTCAAGGCATACTTGTAGGTCAATAACTATAGTGGCTAATGAGTTGACCTTCATAGAACTGGGATGGTAGGGGACATTGTTTACAGTGCCCTCATTGGTCAAAATTTGACCAAGGTTTAGGAGGCAGTTCCTGACCAATTTGTCTCATGGTGCTAGGAAGGCTTATTCCTAGGTCAGGCAAGGGTTTCATTGTTAGGTCCCTCAGTGTGCTATTTCTGGATGAGGGCCTGTTAATAGCATTCTTTGTTTACAGTGACTATGTGCTCCCTAGACTTACCAGACAGTTCACCTCTTCTCCCCTGACCTGTGAGTTCTTTGGAGACTCCCATCATCAGATACCTTGGATGTGATGGGCACTGTATGTTGCCCTCTGACGGGCCACTTCCAACCCTCAGTCAGCTTCTGGTTTTAGATGATCACTCCTTGGAATCCTGCTATTGAAGGTCTTTTTGTGCTCTGGGCAGGCTCCTTTCTCATATTACCCCAGGACATTTCTATTATATTAATTTTATTTTGTCACACAAAATAATTACTCAGTGGCTTGAAGTCACACCCATTTCTTATCTCAGTTTCCATGGGTCAGGACTCTGGGCACAACTTAGCTGGGCCCTCTGCTCAAGGTCTCACAAGGCTGTAGTCAAGATTCACATGGGATGCATTCCTTTCTGGAACTCAAGGTTCTCTTCCAAGCTCATGAGATTGTTGGCAGAATTCCATTTCCCAGTGGTTGTAGGATTGGGGGTCCATGTTTTCTAGCTGGCCATCAACCAGGGGCTGTTCTTAGCTCCTAGAACATGCAGTTCTCTGTCATATTCCCTCTCACAGGCACTTTGACAGCATGGCAGCAGCTCTTTTGAAGAGAGAAGCTGAATCTCTATCTTGGTTGCAAAGAGGAAGTTTTATGCAATGCAATGTAACACAGTCACACAAGTGACTATCCCATCGTCTTTGCCTAATCATGGGAGGGACATTCCAACACTTCATCACACAATGTAACATAATCAAAGCAGTGATATCCAGTCACTTGTCATATTCTATCAGCTAGGGGCCAGTCACAGGTGCTGTCCCCATTCAACAGGAGGGAATTGTATGGGACTGTGATTCACTGGCGATCTCCTTATGTTCACCATACCCTCTATAGGTTCCACACTTGGGTCCTGAGTTTCACAGACTTTTGACCACCATCAGGGAAGTACAATTCTCAACACAGACTCCGCTTTCTCTGTCTTGTCACCAAAGCAGCCTGCTGGATTTTCTTTCCTTTAAGATTTCTTGGGCAGGAGTTAGAGACATTTCTACTGTGTTCCACTGGAGGATAATGTGTGATTCCCTCTGGTGTTCACTTTGAAGCCCAGTTTTTTTTTTGGACTTGAAGCTAAGGAAGTTGAAACTGACATGACATCCCTATCCTTTTGTGGAAAAGAACTGGTTATCCCAGCATAAATTTCTCCAAATAATTCTTCTCAAATTTTCTTTCTTCTTCATATTCTGACTTCTTTGTGTAAATTTAACCTTGCCGATGAGCTCAAGAGTCAGAGTCTTCAATTTCCTTAATAGGAAACCCGTAGGTTACCATGTAAAATTCATAAACTAAGAATAGCAGCACACACATCATTTTAAAATGTGAATGACTACTATGGGAAATACTTAAGATTGAAAACTGGGTGCCATTGGAAAGCAGGACTGGGTATGGGCAGGGCTGAGGCTGGTCACTGCTATTTTTCTCCATGGTCTTTGTAGGACTAATTAACTTTTATAATATTTACCTATACGATTTGGATTTGAAGGGAGATACATTCAAACAGTGGAGAAGGCAATGGCACCCCACTCCAGTATTCTCGCCTGGAAAATCCCATGGATGGAGGAGCCTAGTGGGCTACAGTCCATGGGGTCGCTAAGAGTCGGACACGGCTGAGCGACTTCACTTTCCCTTTTCACTTTCATGCATTGGAGAAGGAAATGGCAACCCACTCCAGTGTTCTTGCCTGGAGAATCCCAGGGACAGGGGAGCCTGATGGGCTGCCGTCTATGGGGTCGCACAGAGTTGGACACGACTGAAGCGAATTAGCAGCAGCAACAGCAGCAGCACATTCAAACAGTCACTTTCCTTTGGTCTTTTACCTCTCATATGCTACTGGAGGACCAAACATTGGAATTTTTCTTCTTCAGTTTACTCTTCTGTTAGGTGAGCGTGGCAATGCTTTAGAAATAAAGAGATAAGAACTCTTGGTAAAATATTTTGAAACCCTCTAAGGAAACATGCTTAAAAATGTTAGCTGTGATGAGCCAGTTTGCCATCAACCTTCTATATTTTAAGTCGAATACTCTTTGTCTAAGTTATTTCGATTCCAAAGCTATGATCCAGTCTCAGCTGAAAATGTTATTTGTTGAATACAAGCTACATTAATGCCTTGTATTTAACATTGTTTAATGTTGAATTTTTAATTGCATGTTTGACATTCTTGGAAGTCAGTGCTCACTTTAGTGGAATACATTCTGTCTAAAGTGTACACGAATCTTCTTCATTGGCTAATCTTCCAC
Organism: Bison bison bison; assembly: GCF_000754665.1. NCBI lineage: Eukaryota > Metazoa > Chordata > Mammalia > Artiodactyla > Bovidae > Bison > Bison bison. The sequence goes on along the minus strand of NW_011494945.1, from coordinate 3,618,321 downwards.
ATTAATATCCTAGGCATATAAATATATGCAGAGAGACACATACATTGGAGACATAAATTTTGTGAGGTATAAAATCAAAACAAATATTGAAGTGATGAGAGTAGCATTCATAACTGGGAACCAAGTTACAAGTGTAACATGAGGAAGCCTGTGTCAGTGATCATGAGGGTTAGGCCAAAGTCACAGTCGGGATAGTCCCTGTAATCAGCAGCTAGAATTATCAATATCTAGGCTTGAGTGGCCTGATGCTCCAGGAACTCTTTTTTTGAGCTGAACTTTCCAACACTTGAAAGGCACATTTGAAAGCAGAAGTTTCTATTAATTGTTTATCTATAGCAAATTGAGCCAGGCCATTTTGGAAATGCTCAACACGTAAGATCGTTTTGGTGGATTATAGGGGATTCTGGGATTCCCAGGTGGTGCTAGTGGTAAAGAACCCATCTGCTAATGCAGAAGACATAAGAGATGCAGGTTCAATCCTTGGGTTGGAAAGATTCCCCTGGAAGGGCGCATAGCAACCCACTCCAGTATTCTTGCCTGGAGAATCCCATGGACAGAGGAGTCTGGCGGGCTATAGTCCATAGGGTCATAAAGAATTGGACACAACTGAAGCAACTTAGCACACACGCACAGGAGATTCCAGCTATTTGATCTATTTGATGCTCCACTCTCATCACCTTTGTATGAAGTGACAATGAAAGAAATTCTCAAGCAATATTCTAGAGTCACATATAGACATTTGTTAACATTTATTACTAAGCAGACTGAGGAGGTCTTAACTATCTGATTTTAGGTGATTTAACTGCCTGTTACATGGAAAGTTTAGTTGAGGCAGACACACCGATTTCCTGGAGACAGGATTTTGTTACCCTGACAGGTGACATCAGGCAAATAGAAGTCTTCTGACTCCCAGCTGGATACAGGACAGCAGGCACAAGCTAAAGGTCAGGTTAAACTTTTATTTTAGGATGGAGAATCTCTCTAAACTATTTTATTTCACCTCCTCTATATGTCAGTTATTGTCGTTTAGTCGCTCAGTTGTGTCTGACTCTTTGTGACCCTATGGACTGTAACCCTCTGGACTCCTCTGTCAAAGGGATTTCCCAGGCAGGAATACTGAACTGGGTTGCCATGCCCTCCTCCAGGGGGTCTTCCCAACCCAGGAATCAACCCTGCGTCTCCTGCATTGGCAGGCAGGTTCTTTACCACTAGCATCAGCTGGGAAGCCCGTCTACTTATATAGGTGTGTTACTTGCTCAGTCGTGTCAAACTGTTTCTCCAGGGGATCTTCCCATTTCAGGGTTTGAAACCATGTGTCCTTCATTGGCAAGTGGATTCTTTACAACTGAGCGACCAGGGAAGCCCCGTCTATATATTTATGGTGCCTATGATTTCATCACCGAGAGCCCATTCCTAATATTCTTTATGCTAATTTCATAACTCTCTGGTGTAGATGGAGGAAAGCATCCCTGAAATCTGTGCTAGCCTCCTCTGAAGTGTGGGCTTCCCAATTAACTGTAACTAAGTAGCTTACTGACCATCCCTGGGATGGGAATTTCTGCTTAGGACAACACACAGAACCTAAAGCTTTACTTAAGCTAATAAGTGCTATTTATGCTGAAGTAATAACATTTTAAAGCAAAGCATGGACATCGTAACAATGTCTATTAGCTGGACTACATACAGTTGCATTTTCTGACAAATACTATTCTCCTGGAGCAGGCAAGCACATATTATTGAGAACAGAACACTTGAGGGGATGATACTGCATTCATCTTTCACACCGGAGCTTGATGTTTCAGCTGTGGACCAAAAAGGAACATAAATTTCATTGTTTAACTTCATTTTTTGTCCATTTATGAAATGAACTTGGCAGACAGACTGCAGGCTCCTGATTATCACTAAGCTTCCCCAAACCATTGCAAGCTCTTCATCTCTTTTTCAGTGGCACTAGCAGAAAATTGATGTCTTATTTGTGGCATTAGTTTGAACCTAATGCCATCTCTCAAGGAGAGACAGGCTCTTTATTTAATGAGTCTACACCCTAGGTTAGCTCTGAGGGAAGAAATTAGTCTTTCTCTCTCTCCCTCCCCTCCTTCCTCTCCCCTGCCTTTCTCTTTCCCCACAGCCTGTCTTTTCTATTCTACTTTCTGTGTTGTCATTTTTTAAAATCTCTTCCAATAAGTTAATTAATTGCTTGGTTCTTTGTATTCAACAGAACCAAGTTACTTCTACAAAGGAAGTTGGTAGGATATTCATTATTCCAGGTTGTAAGGAAGATCTATGGCAACTTCCATTATTTCTGCTACTCATTTTAAATGTTGCAAATCGACAGATTGTTCCATGGCCAATAACTTTGTGTCTGAGTAGCTCAATCCTCTGCTGAGCCTTTTCTTGGTGCCTTTGTCTCCTTTTACCAGTTGTCATGGATCATTAGTTCCTGTGGGCAGGCACTTAAACACTCAGGTTGCCTTCGGACATCTATTTATTTTCCATTCATCCATTAAATATTTACTGATCACTTCTTATTAAGGGTGAAAAGGATATACATATAAATGAGGTAAATGCATCATCAAACCACAGTGAGATACTTAGTGATGGCTGTTTAACAGTAGTGCTTAAACATTTCTTTGGGGGCTCCTTACTCTACAAAATGGAGCATCTGGAGAATGGCATGTTAATTCCACTTCAAAAAGCCATGGGTTAAGACTGTAAAACTAGGGGCTAGAATTAACCTTAGCTTCCCTTCCTCTCTTCCTTTTTTCCTTCCCTCCTTCATTTTTTGAAACAAATCTAGACTGGGAACTGAACTGACAGCTCAATTAAGTGAGGCAAGCAAAGATTTCCCAGCTGGTGCCAACTCAAAATGGATTATATCAAAAGAGGGAAAGCAAGACTTCCCATCTGGAAAGCACCAAAGACCTTGAACCTCAGAGCATGGCTCAGTGCAATAAGGATGAACAAAGCACTGAAAACATGGCCAAGCCACAATATCTTTGTATTGTGCCTTTAGAAAAAAATGAATAGAAAATATCTCTGGCTCACAGGGAAGTTATATTGAGTCACGATTTACAACCCCTGCACAGAGCTCAATACAGAGCAGGTGCTCACTAAATACTTGTTAGCTGAAGTCATGTTTGGCTCGAATTGCCTCTAAAGCACCTTCACCTGACCCAGTGGTATTTATGGACCTCCTGGTTACAGCCCTGCACTGGCTTTCTCAGTGTGGTATCTCCATGCAGGGAAACCTTCTAATCCCCAGTAAAATGAAAGAGAGCATAAATATTCAGTAACTTGAGGATTTAAGTAAATGCTCAGTGTCCTACCTATAAACATGTCTGCAGAGGATCTTGGTTTGTTCCTTGGAGATGAACCAAATGCTTTAGCTATGGTAGAGCGTTTTCTCTCCCTTTGCTCTTATAGACCTGGCCTAACATAAAAATAAATATTTGCTTAAGATAATCTCTAGCTTGACCTTTCTGAAGGCACAGGAAGCTGGTTTAACTTTAGCCATCCACAGCTACAGATTGGAATGTCTTGATGTAGGGAGGAAAGTGTTTCCAAGGAAAGTTCTTCCCAATTTCCTTGCTGGTTGTATTAATGCTCCAGTGTTCAAGTCTAAATCTATGGGGTAATGGATACAGTGGATAATGGGGAGTGTTGTTTTTTTTTTTTTTAAACCAACATAACACATTGAAATACTTGTAACTGATGAGTGAATTAGGCTTAGCATTCAACTCTGTGGCTAATCACATCAGTCTGTGAAAGGCATGTGGAGGTGCTCACTGGGATAAACTGGTGGCTGTGCTTGCATAATTTGGTGGTCCACTCTCATTTTCCTGAAGTCACCTAGCTCAAAAGCTTTCAAGTTATGGATAGGTAAGCTGACTTATGGAGAACCGGTGGGAGGAGCATGATGTTGGTATTTACATCTCACCTCTTAATTGATACTGGGCAAACATATTCCCTTCTCTGAGAATTAATATCTTAATCTCGTAACAAGGTAACAACCCACTCCAGTGTTCTTGCCTGGAGAATCCCAGGGACAGGGGAGCCTGGTGGCTGCCGTCTATGGGGTCACACAGAGTCAGACATGACTGAAGTGACTTAGCAGCAGCAGCAACAAGGTAACAACAGGGGCTGAGTCGGATTTTCCCTGTTGTCCCAGAACCATCAGTAAGACCCAGAACTGGGGCTGTTCCCCAAATTCTAAGCCCTGATAACTGTAGCTAATGGGACCTACTGTCTCTTTCTTTGCAGGGGTAACTGAGAAGGATTATTTCAGCAGACTGGGCATTATTGTTCCAC
>NW_011494945.1:3607734-3613913 GCF_000754665.1 Bison bison bison | reverse complement strand
GCAGCAGCAACAAGGTAACAACAGGGGCTGAGTCGGATTTTCCCTGTTGTCCCAGAACCATCAGTAAGACCCAGAACTGGGGCTGTTCCCCAAATTCTAAGCCCTGATAACTGTAGCTAATGGGACCTACTGTCTCTTTCTTTGCAGGGGTAACTGAGAAGGATTATTTCAGCAGACTGGGCATTATTGTTCCACTATCTCTTATCCCCTGCTGATGTATGAGAAAGACAAGCCTTTTGAGGGAGTGAAGTGCTCATTTCTTCTCTTTATCTCTTCCACTGAAGGCAAGAGAAGGAAGTCTGAGAGAATCATTCATATATTTGGGGGTGGCTAATGAAAGTCCCACTGACACTTCTTTCCCTTGTTGAATATCTACTTAGTTAGCAGAGCTGATGAACTACCTCTGAGCTATTCTGTGTGTGTGTGTGACTGAGAGAGAGAGACACACAGAAAGAGAGAGAGAGAGAGAGAGAGAGAGATCGCAGATGGTCAACATGTACTTGGATGCTGGGGAAGGAACCCTCCAATGCAGAGACCACTAGGACTTCTTACACGTGCCCCCTTTTAAGAGATACTGAGAGTGCTCCTACATATATATGTTGCAAGCTTACAAACAGGCCAAGGAAGTTAGAATTTGGGATCATGTGTCTCTAGAGGAATCTCATAACAAGGGACAAAAGAATGTGACATAACAGTGCCAGCTGAGGTCAACCAGAAATGTGGCCGAATTTCGTAAGGAACTGCCAATGCTTAGAGTGATGGCTTGGAGGGAGTGTTGGTGAGAGGGAAGCATGCTGGAGCCACAGTCAAGCAGAGATGGGGGTAAAGGGGAAACATGCAAGCTCACTCCACCCTGCCCCAACTCTAAAGGAGACATTTCAGGGAAGATGAGGAAGGGAGCTGGCATCTGACAAAGGCCACATCCCTGGCTAGAGGAAGGGAGAAGAATGTGATAAATTGGATATAATATGATATCTTAATCAAATAAAGTGACTAAAAGCATAAATTAGGGATAATTTGTTATTGTTTGGTGTGGGGCTTGGTCTAGCATAGTTGGGTACTATCACTGGAAGAAAATAATATAGTTTCAAATTCATAGTCTAGGAGTTGAGACTCTTCAATAACCCCCTCTCGCTTTCTAGTCCATTGTTCTTCCTACTATATAAGGGCTGCTTATACAAGCCCTTGTGTCAAATCCTACCGCATCCCAGAAGTCTTCCTTAACAATCCCACTTTCCACCCTAACTTTTCCCCATTGCACTCCACCATTTCGGCATTTTTCTGGAATCCATCCTTGCTTTTCATTCCAAATGACCACGAGTTAGTTCAGCACTTCAACTAATCTCACCTCCAAAGCGTGGCCACATACTGGCCGTGGCCAACTGGCAGAGGCCCTGCTGTATTTGGCAAGTTACGTGCTTGGAAACAGGGCCGCACAGCCAGTGTGTGTTAGTCACTCAGTCGTGTCTGACTTTTGCAACCCAACGAACTGTAGCCCACCGGGCTCCTCTTTCCATGAAAGTCTCCAGTCAAGAATCCTGGAGTGGGTAGCCATTTCCTTCTCCAGGGGATCTTCCTGACCCAGGGATAGAACCCAGGTCTCCTACATGGCAGGCACATTCTTTACTATTGAGCCACCAGGGAAACCCAGAGGAGTATGTTTTTCTAAACTGCACAGGGACTCAGCTCACCAGGTGTGCACCTGTGGGATCATAAATGTTCAGGAGGAGTATATTTTCCTATTTCATGAAGGTGACCCTGAACATTTTAACTATCTGTTTTCCCCACACTGGCTTCCCAGGTGGCTCAGATGGTAAATAACTGCCTATAATGTAGGAGACCCAAGTTCAGTCCCTGCGTTGGGAAGATCCCTTGGAGAAGGGAATGGCAACCCACTCCAGTATTCTTGCCTGAAGAATCCCATGGACAGAGGAGCCTGTCAGGCTATTGTCCATGGGATCACATAGAGTCGAAGATGGCTTAGCGACTAACCCTTTCACTTTTCCCCACACTACTCTTGATTTCAAATTACCTTGTACATGACTGACAGATAAATTTTTTTTTAATTAAGAAAAATCTCTTTTTGTACATAAAACTCATGCTCCAGGGCACCCTCATGTCATATATATGTGGTGTTGTTATTGAAGGGCTGAAAAGAGACTCAGCCTAAGCATGCAGTGAAATGAAAAGCTTCCTAGCACCATGATTCTTAAACTTTAATGTGTGTTACTAATCACAAACAAATCTCATAAAAACACAGATTCTGATTCAGAAGGTCTGGGTGGGATGTGAGATTCTAACAAGTGCTTGCTGCTGCTGCTAAGACGCTTCAGTCTTGTCCGACTCTGTGAGACCCCATAGATGGCAGCCCACCAGGCTCCCCCATCCCTGGGCTTCTCCAGGCAAGAACACTGGAGTGGGTTGCCATTTCCTTCTCCAGGGCATGAAAGTGAAAAGTGAAAGTGAAGTTGCTCAGTCGTATCCGACTCTTAGCGACCCCATGGACTGCAGCCTACCAGGCTCCTCCGTCCATGGGATTTTCCAGGCAAGAGTACTGGAGTGGGGTGCCACTGCCTTCTCCGAACAAGTGCTTAGGTGATACTAATGATGCTAGTCTGAGGACTACACTTTAAGTAGCAAGCAAATCTCATTTAATTCTCACAAAGATCTCTATGAAGTACAGATTATTTTTAGTGCTACTTTATGAATGAGAAAACTGATGGTTAAACTGATTAAATAATTTGTTCAAGGTCACATGTCTTGTAAGTAGAGGAACAGGGACTCAAATTCAGGTCAGCCTGAGTCAAAATCTCTTTTTAATCACCATAGTATATTCTCTCGAGAAGGGTTTATGACAGAAGAGAATGAACTTAAGGAAGGGAAGTAAGGCAGGAAAACTTGGTGATGAATTGGCCTTGATCCTCTCAATCACATTGGGGAGGAGGTCACTTCCTATTAGAAATGAAGTCTGGGCATTGGGAATGGAAGACTTAAGGAGAATTTGGAGCGTGTGGAGCAGCTGCAGTTTGCTGTGTGCTAGGGAATCAGCAGAAGGAGCAGGAGGACTGTCTGCAGAAGGGAGAACTAGGTGAATTTGGGTAGATTAGATCTGCCAAAGTACTGGATGGTTCTTCAGCTCCATGTTAGAATCACTTGTGCATCCTTAAAAATTTTCAAAGCTGAGGGCATGTCCAAGACCAATTAAGTCACAATCTCTGGGGCTGGGGCACAAACATCAAATTTTTTTTGACGGTACCCTGGTAATTTCAGTTAGATAATTTGGGTAACCAAAAAAATTGTTACAGACTATTTGCTTCTAATGCTAAAGTGGGGAAAGTATTTAATTATTTATGAAGAACCAAGGAGCATTAAATAATGGTTTGGGGTTTTGGTGTTGCTTAGAGCTTGGCAAACTTTTTCTGTTTAGAGCTGAGTAGTAAATAAAATATTCTAAGTTTTGTGAGCCAAACAGCAAAATTAAGGGTATTATGTAAGTACTTACATAACAAGAGAGAAAACAAATTTCCACAAATTTTCTATTAGTGAAATTAAAAACTTTATGGACACAATCTTGAATTTCATATAATTTCTATATGTTATAAAATATTATGCTTCTTTTTATTTTTTGTCATTTAAAAATATAAACATCATTCTTTACTTGTAGGATGTGCACAACAGACAGCCAACTGAATTTGGCTCTTGAGTTGAAGGGCTGAAATTTGTTGACCCCTGATGTAGTTAATGATATGCTTTGATGAATCCTAAGTGAAAGTGAAAGTGAAGTCGCTCAGTCATGTCTGACTCTTTGCGACCCTGTGGACTGTAGCCCACCAGGCTCCTCCATCCATGGGATTCTCCGGACAAGAATACTGGAGTGGGTTGCCATTTCCTTCTCCAGGGCATCTTCCCAACCCAGGGATTGAACCCAGGTCGCCTACATTGCAGGCACACGCTTTAACCTCTGAGTAAGAAGCTATCAAATATATGCATTTAAATAAAAATATCAGTATTCAGATAAGTGCCCTACTTGACTAGCAGTAAAACTGCCTTTGAAAAATCATTGTCCTTTCTAAGGACAATGTGCAGATTGAATGACAAAATTTGGGGGCAAAAATTTATTTTTGTCCTTATTTTTCACAATAAATTAAAAACAGCTTGTTGAAAATATGAATGCATTACATAGTTCACTACATAATGTGCTTTATAAATTATTCAAAAACTTTAAAAGTATCTTATAAAATATATAAGTAGGGTTTTGCTTTGATTTTAAAACATCTTAGTGTTTAACCAGATGTCTGTTCTCTCTGGGCTCTGATTTGTTCAAGAGTCCTGATTGCAGAGTACAGCCTTCTTGTGTTTCTATTTTGTGTGTTTGGATACAGGAATTACAGGCCCCAAATTGCAATTTTATGGAAATACTGTCTGTGTCATCAGGTGAATAGTCTGAAATGCATGAGAGGGTTTAGAGAAATCACTTTACTGTCTCTCTTTTTTTTTAATCCCCTAAGTGAATTCCAAGGATTACTTCACTAGTACAAAATCATACATCTGGTAACAATCAGGGCAAAACTTGAATTCAAATCATCTTACTGCAGATTCTCTCTAAGCATCTTACTGTGATGCTTAGCCCATCACACCACTCAAACTTCATGGTCACTGTGAAGCCAAAAGCCCACCCCAGCAGGCTTTGTGTTTTAAAGACTGTGCATTTGGGTCTGCTATTCAAGCACCAGAATCTTTACTTGAAGTGCCAGTGGTTACTAACTGGCTCACATATCTCCTCTAAATAATTCTTAATGTTTTCATTAATTCAGGGTTTTAGTTTTTTAAGTTGATTAATTTATTTTTGGCCACATGGCATGTGGGGTCTTGGTTTCCTGACCAGGGATGGAACCCATGGGCCCAGCATTAGAAGGACAGAGTCTTAACCACAGCGCACCAGGGAAGTCCGCATTAATTCAGGATTTTAAAACAACAATATGATGAATTAAGAAAATAATGATACCAATATTTCAGAATGTACTATGTCCTTTTTCCCAGTTAAAAGTAAAAAATATGAATAGATTTAAAAGCAATATAAAAACACACAAACATAGGTATAATTTTAGTGTACTTCTGTTTCAAATTATCAAACCCAAGTGGTCTCCTCTGATGTATTCTATGCTATGGGTATTTACCATATATTATCAGCTGTCCTTCAGGGGTAGCAGTGTGGCTAAAAATGGTCATTTTATTGCTTTGCTAGGTTTTACAGTTTACCTGTTTCATCTTGACTTAAACAGGAGTATGTTTAAACTGGCTACTTATTTCATACTCTGTTGTCAAAAATTTTATTTAGAAAACTAACTTAAGGAGGTAATTTACAATATGGGAAAGAGACATTTTAAGCAAAAAGGTATTATACTATGTAAAAAGAATATTTAGAATGTGCTTAAATATCCAGCTATATCTGGTTAGATATTTTTTAGTACATATGCTCATGTTACTGAATGCTATGTAATTTTAAAGAGTTATGTATACAAATAAATTTTTACCAGAGTATGACATGTTTTAATAAAATGTTCATTACTGAAGCAAGATGAAAGTTGTAAATTCTATACAAAATTTGATAATCAACCTATGTATTAACATGGAAGCAAAGTTATACATAAAAGAGATTTAAAAAAATAAACTCACCAAAATAGCTAAGGATGTACCTGGAGGACAAACTTACTGAGTTTTTCCTCTTTCTGTTTCCCCTAATGAGTATATATCATTATTAATTCTAAAAATCTTACTTTCATTTAAAAAGAAATCCTATCAGATGATTCAAGATCCTAATTGCTAAGTATTTGACTCTTCTGGATTGTAACTTCTTGTCATCCTTCTGTCTTGAGGTATTTTATAACTAGACTATCCTGAAGTATTGTCTTAATGATTTCAGATACAGTTTCTCATTAGCAAAAAGCACAGTGGAAAAAAAATTTTTTTTAAGCCTTAGGACCCAGTGATCTAAATATTGTGTTTGTAAATTATTTACAATTGCAAAGTTGTTTTTTTCCCCACTACATATGAAAATATTCAATTGCTAGCAGAAGTTACTAGAAAATAAAAATTCCATCTGAAAGGTTGTCTGCTTTGAGAATTTGCCAGACGTGGAAGGGAGCCCTCTGCTGTTAGTTATGTTTATTACAGTAAAG
>NW_011494945.1:3597938-3607634 GCF_000754665.1 Bison bison bison | reverse complement strand
ATCTTGACTTAAACAGGAGTATGTTTAAACTGGCTACTTATTTCATACTCTGTTGTCAAAAATTTTATTTAGAAAACTAACTTAAGGAGGTAATTTACAATATGGGAAAGAGACATTTTAAGCAAAAAGGTATTATACTATGTAAAAAGAATATTTAGAATGTGCTTAAATATCCAGCTATATCTGGTTAGATATTTTTTAGTACATATGCTCATGTTACTGAATGCTATGTAATTTTAAAGAGTTATGTATACAAATAAATTTTTACTGGAGTATGACATGTTTTAATAAAATGTTCATTACTGAAGCAAGATGAAAGTTGTAAATTCTATACAAAATTTGATAATCAATCTATGTATTAACATGGAAGCAAAGTTATACATAAAAGAGATTTAAAAAAATAAACTCACCGAAATAGCTAAGGATGTACCTGGAGGACAAACTTACTGAGTTTTTCCTTTCTGTTTTTGTTTCCCCTGATGAGTATATGTATTATTAATTCTAAAAATTTTACTTGCTCTCCGAGCCTGGAAGGAGCCAAGGTGGGAACCAGGAACCCCTAGATGGTCCTCCAGGCAGGCCCTTTCCCGTCTGGGGCCTTTTAGAAAAAAAATAAAAAAAAATAAAAAAAATAAAATAAAAATTTTACTTTCATTTAAAAAGAAATCCTATCAGATGATTCAAGATCATAATTGCTAAGTATTTGACTCTTCTGGATTGTAACTTCTTGTCATCCTTCTGTCTTGAGGTATTTTATAACTAGACTATCCTGAAGTATTGTCTTAATGATTTCAGATACAGTTTCTCATTAGCAAAAAGCACAGTGGAAAAAAAATTTTTTTTAAGCCTTAGGACCCAGTGATCTAAATATTGTGTTTGTAAATTATTTACAATTGCAAAGTTGTTTTTTTCCCCACTACATATGAAAATATTCAATTGCTAGCAGAAGTTACTAGAAAATAAAAATTCCATTTGAAGGTTGTCTGCTTTGAGAATTTGCCAGACGTGGAAGGGAGCCCTCTGCTGTTAGTTATGTTTATTACAGTAAAGTTTGATTTATATTGTTTTGTACCCTTCCTTGAACCTACTCAGATTTTTAATGTTTCTATTATGATTGTACATTTCACATAACAAAGGAAACATAAATTCCATGATGCCAGCTGGCATGGTTAATAATCCGTCAATTCTGCCCTTTTTGAACCATACCACAACATCGGAACATCTGGCGGTTTCCAATTTCCATGTTTGAGTGGGGTGTTGACCTCTATTTCACTTTCAAATGGGTCTCTTCGGCAGAATAACTCTGCTTTCTCAATTAACTTCACTGTTCACACCCTTTGCAATGCATGTAAGGCTTTAAACTGAATGCTTTAGAAGGCGATTGTGCTGTTGTCATAGGGGACTACTTTCTCCCCTGCTCCTTTAATCGCCTTTTTAGTTTCTCACATCCTTTAATGGTGAAGGCTCCCTAAATCTTGCTCTGTGGGCCTTTTTTAAAAAAAAATATTTCTGCATTTGTTGCTTCTGAGGGCTCGTCTATTCTCACAATCCTAGTTATTATGTCTAAAGTAATAACTTCTTAAACAATGACATCTGCAGGGCTCTGGAGGGGGAGCAGGGGACAGCATTTATTGGGTGCTTGCTGCATGAGTGCAGTTGTCTGTTTGTATATACATACATATAAAACTTATCAAATATAGATATAAAAATGTCTCTTTTTGCCTGCTTTTCTTCACTGGCATCAGACTTCATACTCTGGGACTCAGCTCTTAGGAGGGTTTCTTCTGCTTCTGTGATTCTGAATTTACCCCTGTGCTTTTCTATCCCCACTATCATTATAAAGACCTCATCACTTCACATTTGGATGAAAGTTTTAGCATTTCAACTCTTTTTCTAGCCTCTAGCATCTTTTTTCCTTTTATCTGCTGTGCATGTTCCCAACAAACCACTCTTGCTAATGTATTCAGTGGCTTCAGTCATGTCTGACTCTTTGGTATCCTATCGATGTTGGCCCACGAGGCTCCCCTGTCCATGGGATTTTCAAGGCAACAATACTGGAGTGGGTTGCCATGCCCTCCTCCAGGGGATCTTCCTGACCCAGGGTTTGAACCTGTGTCTCATGTCTCCTGCATTGGCAGGTGGGTTCTTTACCACTAGCTCCATCTCCACTCTTCCTAATGAACTCTTTATTTCCCCTTTGAAAATATCTGCAATCCTTTTCTTTTGCTTACAGGTTCTGTATCAAATATCTCTCCCTGTTACTCTAGGCCTTTAAAATTTTGACTTTCCCCTTCCAGCCTAATATCCTGTTGTAATGGGAACCACTGACCAAAACTGCCCACCCTGGCCAGGTCTGATAGGAACTACTTGCATGAGTTATCTTACAACAGGAGGTCCTGGCAAGGAACACAGAGCTAACAAGCTGCCACCAACCAGAAGAATTCGGGAAGGTCAAAAGGAGAGAGGAGGCACCAGTCCACATGTCCTGCCAACTTCTCAGAATCCTTGTGGCTGGTATCCATCTTGGTTGAGAAATAAACTAGGCATCAGGAAGGGCCCTGAGTCAGAATGATTGGCCAGGGACAACCTGGAAACTAACACTATTGCCATAAAACCTGAGGCTGCAAGCCACACAGCAGAGCTGTTCTCCTGGGTTCCCTTACCCTGCAGCTCTCCACTTGAGCGCCTCTTCCCAATAGTCTCTTGCTTCGTCAGCATGTATGTCTTCTCAGACAGTTCATTTCTGAGTGTTAAAGAAGAGCCCACTCTCAGGCCCTGGAAGGGATCTGCCTTCCTGCAACATTGCTCCTAAGAAGTCTGTTCAACAGGCCAGACTTTTCCTTGCTTCTTTTCCTTTCCTACACCAGGCCTCACATTCCTATCTTAATACTTTCTCATTATGTTCCTGTCTGAAATGTTTTCTTTCCCTCTACCTGCCAAATCCAACTCCCATTTGAAATACTAACGTTTCCATCAAATCTCTTCTAATAATCAGGCAAACCCCCTTTCTCAGCTATTTGTTCGGCATTTATTATTAGCTCCACTCATTACAATATTTTGTTGTGTTTAGTTTGATCCTGGCATGTACTCTCTTGGGTACTCTCAATTGTTCCTTTAATATATCTTGTCTCACAAAATTATACATTTATGAGGATAAGAAGTAAACTCTGTGTACCACCCTGAGCTTAGTCAATTACTTGAACTCTCTGGAATTCATTTTCTTCTCCTGTAAAATGGAAATAATGATAGCTCTTTACCTATCTCAGTTTGACACTAGGGGCTAAAATGAAATAATGTGGAGAAATGCTTCAAAGCTTTCAAACTCATTTGTTAGCACTATTATGATGATACATAACCTCCCTCCTTTTTTTTTTTTTTTCTGAGATACCACCCTATTATAGAATCATGGAATCTCTTTCTGAGGATAGAGTTAATCACCAAAGAGGGTCACAGCCACCATGAGCAAAGGATACCATCTCTTTGAAGGCATATCAAACCTTCCAGAATGAGATAGGTAAAGAGCTATCATTATTTCCATTTTACAGAAGAAGAAAATGATCATAGAATGATCTACCTACTACATCTGGAAGCATCTGGAAGTTCTTTTCAATCATGAGAAAGCTGAAGACCACTTGTCTTGAAAAATAAAACAGGGCATCTATTAGACCTCATATGGCGTATGATTTAGAGCTAGTGATGGTCACAGCAAGATGACCTGAAAAATGGAAAATTTATGTTATATTCTGAGTTGTCAGTGGGGTTTGTGGTTAAGTCATGTAAAGAACACTTGCTCAGGAATAGTAGTGAGCGGTCATTATACAATCCATATTGGTTGCTGTGGCTCAACTCTCTCCTGGGCAGTTATCTTTAGTGTGCAGATTCTAGTGTCATTTGATTTAGTGAACTTTGGACACTGTGGTTTGTCCAGTCCAGACCAAGTGGGATGCAAGAAAAACTGTCTTTTTTCCTCAGAGCTCACAGGGGATATTCCTCTGCTGGGTTCAAATGTTGGCTTTGCTGCTTGATAGAAAGTGACCTTCACAAGTCAGGTGACATCTCTGAGTCTCAGTTCTCTTTGCTTGAATTATGATAATAATAATATCCATATCACTGTGTTGAAATAGTATACACTAAAGCATCTTGAAAACTTTAAAAGTGCAATGTGTGTGCTTAGTTGCTCAGTCGTGTCCAGCTCTTTTTGTGACCCCATGGACTGTAGCTCGGCAGGTTCCTCTGTCCATGGGATTCTCCAGGCAAGAATACTGGAGTGGGTAGCCTTTCCCTTCTCCAGAATATCTTCCCAACCCAGGGATTGAAGTTGGGTCTCCTGCATTGCAGGCAAAATGTCTGAGCCACCAGGGAAGCCCTTAAAAGTACTGTACACAAAGACAAATAACCCACTTAAAAATGGGCATAAGACCCAAGAACATTTCTTCAAATAATACATACATACACATGGCCAATAACCACATAAAAATATTTAACATCATTAGTCATTAAAAACACAGTGAAATATCACTTCATACCCACTAGGATAACTATAATTAAAAAGTCAGAAGATAGTAAGTATTGGTGAGGATGTGGAGAAATGGGGACCTTCATGCACTGCTGGTGGAAGTGGAAAATGGTACAGATTCTTTGTAAAACAGCCTGGAAGTTTCTTTAAAGCTTAATATAACTACCATATCATTCAGCAGTTATACATCTGCGTATATACCTGACAGAAATAAAAACGCATGCCTATATAAAAACTTGTATATAAGTGTTCATAGGCATTATTCACAATAGCCTAAAAAAGTAGAAATAACCTAAACCTCCATCATCTGATGAATAGATAAATAAAATGAATATTCATACAATAGAATATTACTTGACAACAGAAAGAAAAGAAGTCTTAATACATGCTATTATATGGATGAAGCTTGAAAATGCGTTAGATGAAACAAGCCAGTCACAAAGGATCACATTTATATGAAGTGTCTAGAATTGGCAACTCTATAGAGACAGAAAGTAGGCTGATGGCTGCCTATGACTGAGAGGATTGGGAGAAAATGGGGAGCTACAGCTAACGGATATGGGTTTTTCTGGGGGGGTGATAAAAATGTTCTAAAATTGATTGTTATAATAACTGTACAATTTTGTGAATAGACTAACAACTATTATACACTTCAAATGGGTAAAATGTACAATATGTCTGTGAATTATATCTCAATAAAGCTGTTATGTAGAAAGTTATATGGGCTTCCCCAGTAGCTCAGCTGGTAAAGACTCTACCTGCAATACAGGAGACCCCAGTTCAATTCCTGGGTTGGGAAGATCCACTGGAGAAGGGATAGGCTACCCACTCCAGTATTCTTGGGCTTCCCAGCTGGCTCAGATGGTAAAGAATCTGCCTGCAAACCAGGAGACCTGGGTTTGATCCCTTGGTTGGGAAGATCCCCTGGAGGAGGGCATGGCAACCCATTCCAGTATTCTTGCCTGGAGAATCCCATGGACAGTGGAACCTGGCGGGCTATAGGTTGTGGGGTCACAAAAGAGTTGGACACAACTGAGTGACTAAGCACAGCACAGAAAATCGTATACAATGGAAATCATCATAACAATTTGTTTTATTATTTTATTTGTGCTTTACTTTTGCAATATCAATGTTCCAATGTTTCTTAGCTTCTGGCTCCAAGGTAAAGACAAAAGTACATTACAGATTTCTTGTGAAAGCTCATAGTATTTCTTAGGTTAAGTATTTTACATAGGAATCTTAAAGACAGCCACTCCAATTTGGGTAAATATTACTCAGAGCCTTGCCAGGGTGAACACTGAGGTTTTCAGTATTTTCAAGTTACCTCTGAGGATACACATAAGTAGGCATTTGTAATCAATTTGAATTTCACGGGCTTTGACAAAGACAGGATTGTGGGAACAAATATCCTAGTGAGAGTGAACCAAATTGGTCCCCTGCTGAGGGCATTTAAAGTCTGTGCGGACAGATCTACTTAGATTCTCACTGAGGAAAGAGAGGGGAAAGAATTACTTGTAATTTTATTTCAGAATTTGAAGATTGTAGAAGACCTCTGGAAGAATCCTTTGAGAAAAATCAGTGATCTACACTACCAAAAATGATTCTAGAAAGTACTGATGTAAGGTAAAAATGCAGTTGGGATGGTGATAGTGTTAGGTAGATGAGAAGAAAACTATCCAGACAGCTTGCTATTGAGATATTGAGCAGGCATTTCCAAGAAAGTGTAAAACTTTATCTTTCACTCTTTATTATATGGCTGTTTGTAGATAAGGCACCTTTTGACACTTGCAGAGCAGGTCCTAACATGCTGATACCTTTGAAAGCTTTCCTAAGTGTACACGTTCTGTTATGGGACTTAACTGAATTGTTTTTGGCTAACCTATTTTGAGTCAGAATGTACATGCTGACCTAGCAACTCCTTTACCTTTTGGCATAATCAAAGAATTTAAGTTTCTTTAACACTAGCTCTATTCCAAACACCTAAATTTTACTGAGGTGAGTGCTAGGCAGCCTAGTTGTTGTTGTTGTTTTAATATTTTCTTTCCTAGTCAAAACTTCTTCTCACTGGACAGGGAAGCTCCCAGAATGAGCTGGAAACCAGGACATGTTGAATGGAAGAGAAGCAGAGTGTGCAATCACTGGGCTCATTCTCTGATGTACGTGAAGACACCTCAGTTCAGTCAGCTGAAGTACCCATTAGTTAATGAAGAATTTGAGTGTTCTGAAGAGCTAAAGGCAAGACAAGGCTGGGGCGGGGGCCTGGTTTTACTTATTCATCACTCAACAAATATTTGCTGTCTGTCTAACGACTGGGAATGCCAATAGGAGTCAGGCAGTCATGATGTATTGAGGAAGACAGACAAAAATCAACAGTATGCTAGGTGCTATGAAACAGCCAAGGTTTGAGTGTTAAGGGGCCTGGACTGGGCTGGGAGTACTCACACTCCAGGTCCCAGAGACTGAGAAGAGAGGCAGGCACATTTGAGGAGCCTCCCCACCCACCACCATCTGGTGGTTAAAACGCAAATAAAACATCTTTAATTTAAAACTTAGCATTTGAAGACATTGCAGACTTGACGTCTTTGAGTTTGAAATGTAAAGAATATGTGCTCAGAGATGGAGTTTTTCCTGCTGATTCAGAGGAAGCCAGCTCTGAGCCCCACGACAGCTTTTGATCTAGGGAGTAATCACTGTCTGTTTTCTCTGCAATCACAGAGAATTTCAGCAAAGCCTTTCCTAAAACAACCATAACCAATTTTTTTTTTTCCCCCAAAAAATACTCCCTGCATTTCATGTTCTCTGTTTAGGTAATCTGCATAGAGTTTTTATTAAAAAACCTTGTAAAATAGCATTATTTTATCTATTTTACAGAAAAGAAAATAGAGATATAAGGAAGTTAACAATAACTTAGTTCTCAGCAAACTTTGGAATAAGGATTTTAGTCTGTGACATACTGCCTCTTTATAAATCCCTGCTCTTAGTCATATTAAATATGCAAAGATTACAATCTGTTAGTCTAATTTATCAGTGCCTTAAGAATTTCTTCCTGAATGATGTCTCTGTGTAGCTTCTAAAGTGCTTTAAAATTCTTATTTCTAAGTTTTTAAGAATAAGACATGTAAATAATTTTTTTTTTAAAGGAAATGAACAAAAGGTTAAGTTCTAACTCGAGTAGGATGAGTTTTTATTCTGATTTTTTTTTTTTTTTACAAAATGTGTTACTCTTTTGGACTGCAGAGGGACTTTCCAAAGGGGGAACAAAAAGTGACTTAACTGATCTTCAACTTCTCTTCCAATTCTAAGATTCTTTTATTTTGGTAAGAAAATTTGACATTTCTGTCTTGATGTGAACCAAGGGAGGACACTGTTGCGCAGGTGTGATTGTCTAAGCTGAACACATTCTTGACTGAGACAGTCCAGGGGAGAAATTCCTTCTGAGGACTACACTCCAAATATTGCCTTGAATTCAGAAGCATACCCATCCATTTTCTCCACAGGTCGTGTAGAGGTTAGTGTGCATTTCTTGGTTTCTAATGTTCTGCTGTAAGGATCTGATTTAAAAGTTCATTTCCTTACACACCGGGAACAGTGTTTATAGGTCAGGCTCCCAGACTGTGAAATCCTTGAACTCTCTAGGAAATATCCTGAGCATATGATTTAACTTCTGGCTCCCTGGGTCTTGAATGGGGCCTTTGGAAAATACGGAACATGGAGGAAGACCCCACCAACAGCTCATTTTATTTCTAGACCGAGTAGCATAGCTGAGAATCGTAATAACTTTTGCCAGTCATCTTGCTTCTTGCTTACTACATTCTTTTACTGCTTGTGCACAGCACCACTGAATCCTGAGTTTATCTGCCTCCTCTGCTCCCATGCTCCAGAGAGTAAACCCTCTGGTAAAGCCATAACACCTGGCAGATTACGGCCACTGCAGACAATTGGTCTCCAGTCTGAGCTGGGTGCTCAGAAATTCCTGTCAATGCTTTTACTTTTTCAGAGTTGCCTCCCTCTCCCGTTCCTTTAATGATTTCCCACAACCTCACCAGACGCCTTCTGACCCCTTTTAATGCTCTCTTCCTCTGTCTCCAAAGATGACCTTGCTGTCACTACTCTGACGACCTTTAGGTCCCAAGTAAGCCCTCTATCAACTACCAGCTAGGAGCCACATGCTCCCTCCATCCACATGTATACTGGCTAGCATGCTCTGCTTTCCTATCTCAGAGGATGGCTTGCTCCCTCTCAAGTCCAAGTCCTCTCGGCCACTAACCTAAGTCAGTGACCTAAATCAATGACCCTCGGGCCACTTGGAATTCTCTGGAATTTTATTCCTACAGTCATTGCCCCACCCTCCTCTTTCTCCACTCTTTCCTTCTCCACAGGTTTCTAAAAATGTAAACTGGCTTTGAGGCCATTTCCCTCTGGAGCCACCATCAAATCTCTCTTTTCTTTGAGAATTCAAAATTCTCAAAGGAGTAGGCTGGACCCCTAACTTGGCTTTCCTATCTCATATAGGATCTGGCTTTGGAACCCACCATTCATTAACTGCTCTCACTAAGGTCACCAAAAATGACCTCATAACCCAGATGCAATTGACCCTTCTTAGTCTTTATCTCCAAGGCTCTGTGTGCTGCACTTAGCAAAGCTGACCATGCTTTCTTTCTTAAAACTATCTATATATTTCCTCCGTTTCTCCTGCTATGTCCTTCCAGTTCTCTTCATCCCAACCTGGTTCTACTTCTCTCCCACATGGGCTCCCCTCCCTCTACCACCACTTAAAATTTTGTTGAATGCAGGATTGGTGTTCATTAAGAGTGACGATTTTTGAGTTAACTTGTCTCTCACTGTTTGTGCTTCCATAGATTCTTAACCCCTCTGTGCCCCAGTTTCCTCACCTTTTAAAATGGGATTGATAATATTTCTCATTTATCTGAGAGTTAAGTCAGATAACACATGCAAAGCCCTTAGTATGAATTTTTCATTTCAAAGAGAAAATTCAATTGTTATGAGATAACTTAATTATATAAAGAAGCATTCCAAAATCAAATATTAGATTTCTAGTTTTCAGTAGTGGCTCACCAACATATTATCATGTTTTAGGTTATTCCAATTGTAAATGTCCTAGGAATTATTTGAAAAAAAAAAAAAAAGGTACTTTTCTGAATTTGTCACGACAGCCAATT
>NW_011494945.1:3576282-3597838 GCF_000754665.1 Bison bison bison | reverse complement strand
AAAAAAAAAATTACTTTGTTAAAACTAAAAAGAAAATTCAAAAACATACAAAATACATTGTAATTTTTGAATTGCTCACAAAATTTTGATTCAGCTTGTCCTTATAATTAAAGTGAGCTAATATTTGATTTTAAAAAAGGTAAGTTCAAACTTTATTTCTGGTAAGTTAATGCAATTTCCAGAGACATGTTGACTCCTGTATACAAATAGGATAATTATATATAACTGAACTAAATTGATTCAAAACAATTTATTTCTAGACTTATGTGTGGAGGTTATCATAAATTAGAGCAAATTAGTAGATATTTGTTTGGTTATTCTAGAAAATAAAAACCAATGTCAATATTTCAGATTTGATGTACATTTTCCTCCCAAATCCCAACCTATTTTTGATCAGAAGTTTACAGACTCTTCTGAAGGTGTATTAATCCTTTAGAATGTTAAGATATTGTTCAGTGAATTTTTAAATTCACTGAAAAGTGAGTATTTTGGTTCTGTAAATTTTTTGATTTGAGTATCAGTTCAATTTGACTAGGCAAAGCATTACATATTTTAGGTACTATGCACGTTTTAGTCTTGCTTGGGTGACCAATTTTCTTGATTTGCCCATAGACTGTCCTGGTTTTAGCACTGCAAACACCTTGTCCTAAGAAATTCCTTAGCTCTAGAAAACCAGGGCAACTGGCCAGCCTAGGCTCAGTGAATCCACCATATAGCCTGACTAAAATTCTCTTCTTGTTTCAAATTTAAAAAAAAAGCAAAAATAAAACCATGCTCTTTGTCAATTTGTGTGTCCTTAATTAGAAATGTTTAAAGATATTGATTTCATGTTGTGACGAGCTTGCTGCTGCTGCTAAGTCACTTCAGTCGTGTCCGACTCCTAGCGACCCCATGGACTGCAGCCCACCAGGCCCCTCCGTCCCTGGGATTTTCCAGGCAAGAGCACTGGAGTGGGGTGCCATTGCCTTCTCTGTGTGAGGAGCTTAGAAAGGTTTATTTATATGCTTTATTTCATGTCTTTTTTTTCTTATAACCTGCAACTGGATGTTTGTAAGCATTCTCAGATTAAAATGGATTGAGTTGAGTCTACTTTTTGAGCATCAGATGTCTGAATAGGTTCCATGTCTGTATCTAGAGCCCTTTCATCTTTACCATCCACTAAGTACTTAGAACTTATGATTAAAGACTGTAAGTATATTTGTATATGGTTATACAGGACTGTAGTAATATGAGAGTGGGCTTCTCAGGTGGTTCAGTCAGGGGAGACTCAGATTCAATTCCTGGGTCAGGAAGATCCCCTGGAGAAGGAAATAGCAACCTACTCCAGTATTCTTGCCTGAAAAATCCCATGATCAGAGAAGCCTGGCAGGCTACAGTCCATGGGGTCGCAAGAGTGTCAGACACGATTTAGTGACTAAACAACAACAACAATATAAGAGAAGATTCAACTCAGCTTTTTACAGGAGATGATTCACATTCACCTTATTACAGCTCACTGACCCACTGTGAGGTGCATCTTTTACTCCCCCTGTAGGAGGAGACAGAAAACTGCATCAGTTTCTAGGATATTCCCCTCTTTCGGGAGAAGCAATGAAAACAGGCAGCGAGTGGCAGGGCTATTTAGTGAGTTCCTCCAGCCATCTCTGTTTCATGGTGCAATTTAAGGTGGATGAATGGTTCACTCTGGGCTCTAGGCCAACTAACTGGCCCTGGAGAAAATCATTCTCACACCCACGCCTGACACACACACACCCTTCGATTGTCTTTCCTGCCCTGCAGCCCCCCAAATAAAATCCTTCTACTGGAGGAAGCAGCAGGTTCTTTCATTGCAGTCTCTGGGCTACAAGAACCAAAGAGCAAAATGGATGTTTTCCTCTGAGAACTGGCACTGAACAGAAGGAAGGAAACGACTACTCCAATTCAAGCATGTTTTAATCTCAGGAGAAGTGGGGACAGAGGAGGGGCAAAATTGGCTGAGGAATCAGTGGGAAAGTCATAAATTTTGTCTCTTATCCCGGCAGCTAAGATTCTCCCTTTATAGTGCCACCCACTTCTTTTTCTCTTTTAAAAAGGCTTGGATAATGAACAGTCACTTTCTAAATTCTCAAGTTCAAAAATCTCTCAGTGGAGGAAGAAAAAGGAGTTTTGAGTAAATCTCTAAAGTCTGGTTGTATCCCTTTTAGAACATGCTCAGAAATTTTAAGATTCACACACACCTGGTGAATACACTGGCCTAACCTAAAGAAATTGGCAGTAAACAAATCTACATTTTCTTACCTCTTTGATACTTTATTTTGATACTTTGTTTTAAAAGGTCAACTCATAGTTTCTATTTGTTTTAAAGAATCACCTATCATTGAAAGAGACAATGAGCAGTAAACACTATTGTGATCCACTTTTAAAAACAATGATCCAGTTTGACCTGAACCTAAACAGGAGGACTCAATTAGATCCAGATGGGGAGACTGTCTACAGTCACCAGGCATGGACTTATCAAAATGTTGGCTTAAGCAAAAAGTTGTTGTTGGTGGTGGTGGTGGTGCTGGTAGGCTGTTCTAGAATCAGGAGATTTAAGAGATATAACAAATAGAATGTAGATTCTTATGCCTTGATTCTTGATTGCGATGATACTGTCACTGAAGGAGAATTCCTTTGTTCTTAAGAGCAACATGCTAAAGTATTTAGAGCAAAATGTCTTGATGTCTTCAACTTATTTATTTTTTTTCAATCAGTAAAGGCAGAGAAGATTGAGAGAGAAAGAGAGAGAGAGTGAGAGTGAAAAGAAGACAAATGTGAAAAAACTCTAGTCTAAATATTGATTTGGAGTTCATATTGAAAAATTCCCTATTGCTTGTTGCTCAGGCCAGGCAAGTCCACAAGTTCACCATTTGGCCTCAGAGTATAAATCTGGCTACTCTGACATCTTATAAAGATCTGTCTTTAGTCTGGCTTCTATTAAAGTTTAAGCTTACAGGAAGAGATTTACTCTCTGAAAAAGTGTGTCAGAGGAATTTCTTACAGATGTCCCTTACAAAGTATTCCAAATTCGTTTCTCTCAATTAATTTTTCAATCAATTTCTATACCCACTTCATTATATTTTTAATTTAATTTGCAAATAAAATGGCATTTGCATTTTCTTGAGTAACTGTCCCTTCAGTTACCACTCATTTCCTTTTCTAGAATCTCAATTATATTATGATACGTGTCACAGTAATTGGGTTGTAAAAAGTCATGAACCATGATAATAGGGAGGCTATTCATAAAAATCCCCTCACTGTCTACTAAGGGCTTGATTCTTAAATTTGAAAGAAAAATTCCATGATTGTGTTAGCTAGTGGAGAATCTTTGTGCTCTAATTGGCCATGTAGCCCAGGGACTGGGCATGGACACATGTGTGGTTTGGGAACATGGTTTTAAAGCAAGTCTTTGGGGCTTCTTCCTTTAAAAATATCAAAAGTAATTTGATATAAATTCACATTTTTTAGGACTTCCCTGGTGGCACAGTGGATAAGAATCTGCCTGTCAGCGCAGGGGACACGGGTTCAATCCCTGGAAGATTCCACATGCCGCTGAACAACTAAGCCTGTGCGCCACAGCTACTGAGCCCTTGCTCTGGAGCCCTCAAGTGCAGCTACTGAAGCCTGCTTGCCTAGAGCCTGTGCTCAGAAACAAGAGAAGCCACTGCTGTGAGAAGCCCTCACACAATAACTAGAGAGCAGCCCCTATTCTCCCGAACTAGAGAAAGCCCTCGCAGCAACGGAGACCCAGTGCAGCCAAAACTAAGTAAATAAAATATAGCAGGGTGTACATGTCAAAAAAATAAATGAAACCTTAAAAAAAATATTCACAGTTTTTAAAGACTCCTCAGTCCCATGGTCTATGGAGTGGCATAGGGTCGGACACGACTAAGACGACTGAACCCCCGCATACAAACAGTCACAAATCTGACCATTCTGCTCTTTTGCTGAGTCATCATTTTTGAGCATCTGACAATCAGCACCTGGGTCCCAAAAGACCAGCTTTCAGTAGCCCGTTGGCAAGTCGAATAACTTCAAAATTCTGCCCCAATTCTTTGATACTTTGAAAGATGCACCTCTCTATTGCACAGTCTTTTGCCACGTGCACTTTTTTCTCAAAAAACATTCTGTACTTTATTTCAGTGGGAACTTTAATAATGCTGTGCTGGGCACTGTGCTGTGCGTTGTAAGGAAGAGATGAAGTAAGCTGTGCCCTTCTGGTTTCTAGGGCGAATGGGATTCAGCAGGAATCCCTGCATATGCAAGTCATAAACAAAGTATTGTCCTGGCTTCCTTCTTCATTATTCTAGCATAATGAGATGCTCCTTCCTCATGATTCAATCCCGCCCCGCCCCCCCCGCACCCCCCCCCCCCCCCGCCCTTCAGGAGTATGGCAGCTGCATAATATGTTGTGGTTATCAGCCCAGAGCATACATTTCTTGAGCCAATTCCCTGACATTCATTAAATACCTTTAGTACCTATCAAAGTTGTATATGGTAGAGTTTTGAAAATTATCATTGCCTAAAATGAACGGATGGATGGAGAGGTGGTAAATGTGTGTGTGCGAAGTCTCTTTAGTCATGTCCAAATCTGTGTAACCCTATGGACTATAGCTCGCCAGGCTCCTCTGTCCATGGGATTCTCCAGGCAAAAATACTGGAGTGGGTTGCCGTGCCCTCCTCCAGGAGACCTTTCTGACCCAGGGATGGAACCTGCGTCTCTTATGTCTCCTAATTGCAGTCCATGGGGTCGCTAAGAGTCAGACACGACTGAGCGACTTCACTTTCACTTTTCACTTTCATGCATTGGAAAAGGAAATAGCAACCCACTCCAGTGTTCTTGCCTGGAGAATCCCAGGGACGGGGGAGCCTGGTGGGCTGCCGTCTCAGGGGTTGCACAGTCGGACACGACTGAAGCGACTTAGCAGCAGCAGCAGCTTTCCCACTAGCGCCACCTAGGAAGCCTGAGTTGATGAATCATCATCAAAAAAACCCAGATGTCCATAAGTTTTTCTGTGATCAGACTGATATAAGTTTCAGGGTTTAGAGGCCTTTGCCTTCAGTCTATTACTGATTTTGTTCTGTAAACTCAGGAATAAAATCACCATGATGAGGACAATGAAAAGGAGTTTAGTTGTCTCATTTGTATCTTGTACCGTTATCCTTCCCTTGTCACAAATTGTATACCAGAGCAAATCTTCATCTTTACCACCATGACCTTAGAAACTAGCTTCTTTACTTCTACTGAGTACTTGCTCAGTTTCTGGCCCAGTTTTATAATTTTCTTATTAGTCCCCCGAGGACAAACTCTGACCTCAGTCGTAATTCATTTCTGGGGACACATAAATCATCTCTGCTAGTTCATAAGAAGATTATAACCCAGTCAGTGCTCATTAGTAAGTGGAAATAAAGACTAGGTTCAATGGACATACCATTTCCAGTGCTATAAACTTGGAAGAGCTTTTAAACTATAAGGAGCTTTGAGTCTATCTGATTACTTAGACAGGAGGAGGAAGGATTAAAACTCATTTTTAAACTGCTTGGGTTAATAGTAACATCATCTGTGTGATATTGAGATAGCTTAAATTAAATATCAAGAGGTTAAACTATTGAATGACTTATGAATCCTGGTACTTAATACAGTGAGTAGATGGTAAAGGAAATAAAGAAAATGTGCTTTTTATTAGTTTAGTAAATGTTAAGTAAATGGCAGTAAATATATAAATTCTACTGGTAGTTCTGCCTCTTCTTGGTATAACCATTTCAATGATTAGAGTGGCAACCAAATGCCAGAATGATAGGTGATTTCCATACATTATCTCTGACTCATAGTACCATAAGGTAAGCTCTATTTCCCCTAATCTACAGATGAGGAAACTGGGTCTTACAGAGGTTAAATAACTTTCTCTGGTCACACAGCTAAGAAGGGGCTCCCAGAAATCAAACCTAGATCTATCTCAATCCATGAATGAAATATTTACATGGACATAAATCAATAAAATGAATGACATTGACCTAGTCAAGGAATTTAGTTGTAGAAGCTTGACAGTGGTATATAGTTACCACATAAAGCCAGATATTCTAGCCTGTGGACCAAGAATGTGCCTGCTCTATCAGTAAACAAAGGATATTGCTGCCATCAAGCTGGCAGTCACAGAAGCCACTCCAGACTATGCATCCTGATGGGGATTCATGATGGAGAAAAAAAAAAGATAGAGGCCCTAGATAGCTAAGGTGCTTATCAAAGGAATGATTTCAATGAGTCCAGACTCTCTTCTCTTGCACAGAAAGGTGCCAAATTCTTTAACTTGAGATGTTTGGTTTTCTTTAAGAGTAATCTCTGATGTTCTGACTATCTGTACATATATATATATATATTTGAAAAAATTCCTCTATGTCCTGGCTTCTCCTGTATCTATTTGGAGCAGTTCCTGGGAGTGATCCAAGAGGCTATTTTCCAGGCTTAAGTCCTCTGAAAATCTGCCAAATAGAACATAATTCTCAACTTTTAGGTTCTGTGTGTGTGTGTTTTTCCCCAGTCAACAAGCCTTTCCATGGTCTGCCACTCAGGATTTGGCCACCATTTCTCTCCATCTTACTTCAACAATGCTTGTCTTGATGAAAATCACACCATCAGTTCTATACACCTGAGTGAACTTAAGGATCTTTTTTTTTTAACCTGTCTCAGAGACACTGGAAGTTTTAGATTTCCTCTAATTGTTAGCAAAATGTTTTAACCATGTTACAAGAATCTCTGATATAAGTTAACAAGAGACATATTTTGAAGGTCTTCCCTTCACAGGAAATTCAAGAGTCTACATAGAGCATACCTCTATGAAGCTGATGCTGGCGAGGTGCTCAGGATTTAAAAGTGAGCAGAAGCTGCTCTTGTCCTCATGGAATGTATAGTCTGCCAGGAGAGCTGGATTATCAGTGAATCTGTCTGTTGTGCTAGTAGCTCAGTCGTGTCTGACTCTGCGACCCATGGACTGTAGCCCACCAGGCTCCTCTGTCCATGGAATTCTCCAGGCAAGAATACTGGAGTGGGTTGCCATTCCCTTCTCCAGGGGGTCTTCCCAACCCAGGGATCAAAGCCGGGTCTCCTGCATTGCAGGCAGATTCTTTGCCATCTGAGCCACCAGGCAGGCCCTTATAAATGAATAATCATGTTCAATAATTTGATCACTTGGTAGCAGTAAAGATACAATGTTAATAATTATATACTAGAATAAGTGCTCCAAAATGAAGTTCAATAAATTGTTTATCAAAGGCATAAGACTTAAGCCTGGGCTCAGGGGAAGCTTTTCAGGGGAAGTAATACTTAAAGGAGGGAGGAGCCTTTCAGGCCAAAAGAGCATTTCATCAGTGCATGCTCTGGCACTGTGGGGAGGGGCTTAGCACATCATAGAACTGAAGGAAGAACCTAGTATGGAGAACAGAAGAGAGTGATGAGAATTAAGACTACAGAGGCATACAGTGTCCAGACACAGAGCAATACATGCTTTGTGGGCCTGGGTAAGGATTTTGGTCTTTATCTTAGGGACAATAGGGATCCCCTGAAGAGTTTTAACCAAGGGGCAGGGAGTGGTGGGTGTGAGTAACAGAAAGGCTGGAAGGGGAGCAGAATAGATGCAGGCCCACCAAGTAGGAGGTTGTTGTCAGCAGGTGGGTGGCTGACAACCTGGGGTAACAGCCGAAGTGGTGGGAGATATGTCTAGCTGTGAGAAGTGAGTGCCTTAGGCAAGCACATGAGAGAGGAGGGGAAATCAGAGGCTTGGAAAGTTTCTGACTGAACTTGTCTGAATATGATACTGGCAAGAGTTTAAAATTAGAGGTCCAAATGACATTTTGCTTGGGTTTGCCCTTCTTGGAAGTTATTCAGAAACATGAGATAAATATTTAGATTACGAGAAAGGATAAAAAAGTCTCTCTTTCATAAACCCATCTCATTCTGAGGGAGAGAGAAATTGATGATTTTATTTAGTCCCGTGAGCAGTGAGGGCTGTGGTGGGTGGGTGCTCACAGTTAGGAGACTGAAGCTTCATCTAACTCTCAGAGACTGGGTTGTTCTGAACTGTCCAGTCAGCCTGGAGCAGAAAGAAATGGCTGTAACAGCTGAAGTGCAGAATTTGTGCTCAGTTCTCCCATACCCAAGGGAAGCGCATGCCTTTACACTGTTACCTTTCCTTGAAAAGGGACTTCAGACCATTTCTGAAAGATCTGTAGAGATCTGAAGGCTCAAAAACAAATCTTCTTTGTAAAAATTCTTTCAGTAAACTGGTTGCCAAAAACAAAACAAAACTGTCCATTCCTTTGATATAATTAACTTAAAAAAAATCATGCTGGAGCCCTCTCAGTCTTTTGGACTGAGGAGCAAGATGGTAAGAACCAACACAGAACAAAATCGCACAGTGGGAGTCCCCTCTCCCTTCTTGTCTAATACCCTTGCTCTTTTCCACACTGAGCGTCTGTGACTCGTATTTCTTTTTAGATGCTTGTTTCCCAGAGACTGAATTCCTACTCATCTACTCCAGGAGTCATCCTATATTGTTATTCTCCCCGGAGTAGTTTTTACAAGACCCTGCCTAACATGTTAGGGAAAAATTGCATTTGGAATCATGGTATTTCAAGCCCTCTGCTAATGCAGAGTGCTTTTCTGCAGTTAGTCAACTCCTTGCAAAGATGGTCTTGCCAGGGCTCACTAGTATTAGGTGCTAGTTGTATACCAACCATGCACTAGCACAGATTATAATCAACTATGACATTGAAATTCACCCATTATTCAGTTATTAGTAGTGTTGATGATTTGGTGAATTAAACCCATATTAAAATTCTATTTGAACTTCAAAATCCGTCCCCCCACCCCACTGACCTATAAGACCTGCTGACAATCTCAGCTAACAACCCTCTGTGTCCCAGTTCAGTATTATGTACTGTCTCCTCTCTTTTGACCTCACTACTGCAGAGAAAGGACCAGAAGTCAGGCACAAAGATGAAAAATAGGAGCAGATGGACAAACATAGGCTGCTGAACCTTGGACAGTTAATGGCTGATAATGTTAAAGAGCAAATAAAACAGACATGCATGAAGATTTTTTTTTTCTTTTTATATGTACATATACATAACTCAGTCATCTTAGAATTGTATGCTTTTGGATTTGATTTTTTTTAAAAACCAAAACAGAATGCCTTTTTGCCTGTTCTCTGGGATGCCAAGAAAAGGGATTAGAGATTTTTAAAGTTGATTTCCCCAAGTGAGACAATTTCTTGTCTAATTTTACCCTGCCATTCTTAAAATCATCATCCTATGAATCTCAATGCATTTTAACTGCATAAGTGCACATCTCTCTGTTATATCTTTTTCTAATATTCATAAAACCTCCCACAGATGAATTGGTTTCCTTGCCATCAAGGTTGGAATAAAAAATATTGCAGTCTGGGGCTCCAGTTCCCATAGAGACGCAGTAGATGGCAGTGTGCAACGGCAGATTCCCACCTCTCGGCCTTGCAGGGGCAACTGGCTGGGAATAGACGGAATCTCTGGACAGGAGTGTTGTTCTTTCCAGCCCAGTCAGAGGAAGAGGTCATCTTCCTAGGAAATGATTTCTCCACAGAAACTTAGTTTTGCCGAATCAGTAAACTGATGTTACTTGAAATACTTTGACACCAAAGAATCTTAAGCTTCTTTAATTTAAGCCTGAAAAAAATCTGCACTTCAAAACTCTTCTTCAGTGCATGGAATAATCTTTCAGTTATATGATGTGCTGACCTCACTGTGCTTGGTTTTTTATTAATCCCTGAACAAGATCACTCTGGGCAACCTACAGATAAATCCTCTGGACATTTCATAAGCACAAGCCGGATATACTTTGTGATTTGACTTTTCAACATCCTGGCTGGACTGATTTGAGCATCAGTATATACCTTCAAGGCCATGTTTAATTAGGTGACTGTTCTTTGATTATTTTAAAGCATTTTTATATTTTTGCATAATAGCACCCCTAAAACTTAGTGATTACTTTCCAATAGCCTTAAATATATGTAAGATAATTTAAATTTTTATTACAGAAGAGAGGCATCTTGGATAGTTTTGTTGAAGATTTTAAGACTGTGATTACTTCATTAATAAGCAAATAAATCATTTCTAATATGCTTCTCATTTTAAGCACTAGCAGAGGAGACCTCGGTCAATACCAGTAATGTTTTTTTTTTTTTTTAAGAGAATTTCCCTAGAAGTTTTTTAGAGGAAAGATATTATGTATAAATTGTGTACAACACTGTATTACATTGAAATTTAATAATTTAAGTAGACATGCTCATGCCTTCCCACCCTTTCTTCCTATTTGGATTTGTGTTCTTGAATTGGGAGCTTTGCTCTGACCTCCATTCTGCAGTGTATGTGGTTGCCTGGCCTTTCTCACTTGGACTAATATGCTACATTATATTTCTTTTCCCAGACTTCCTTGTCCATTTAGGAACAATTACACAGTCCCCTGAAACTCCTAGCTTTGGCTTTTCCTGGCCTGACTCACTCTTCTGGCTCCAGTTAGGCTGAACTGCAAGATCTTCTCAAGGGTTGATTCCATTGGCCTTTGGCTTCCAGAGTTGTGTTGTCAATTGCAGGAGTCTCTTTTCCTCAGTGTCTTTAACATGATCTTTTGGGAGTTGCT
This sequence comes from Bison bison bison, assembly GCF_000754665.1. NCBI lineage: Eukaryota > Metazoa > Chordata > Mammalia > Artiodactyla > Bovidae > Bison > Bison bison. The sequence goes on along the minus strand of NW_011494945.1, from coordinate 3,587,151 downwards.
TTTCCCCTTCCTTAAATGGTGGTGTTGCCCAGGGTCCTGCCCTAGGCCCTCTTTTCCAATCTTCCAGGCTTTCATTTACATGTCCATGCCCCTTACAGTTCCAAGTCTGCAGAGCCTTCCCTTGAGATTCAGAACTTAGATGCCTCACATCAGTAGAGGCACTTAGATGTCTCCCTGCCACCAATGGCAGGGCCATCACAGCAGATAGTAGTACATTATTTGTGGTAGAAGTATAAGTGCATGTATGCTCAACTGTGTCTAACTCTGCGACCCCATGGACTGGAGCCCACCACACTCCTCTGTACATGGGATTCTCCAGGCAAGAATACTGGAGTGGGTTGCCATTTCTTCTTCAGGGGATCTTTCCGACCAAGGGATCAGACTGGCATCTCTTGCATCTCCTGCATTGACAGGTGAATTCTTTACCACTGCGCCAGCTGGGAAGTGGTAGAACTACAGGAATCAATAAAGAAATTCATTACGGACTATCAATCCATAATACTTATTAGACACTTCCTGTGGGCAATCGTGGATAATTGGAATTATTTTAGGATGCGAGGAGAGCTTGGTTAGAATATAAAGCTATACCAAGTACCTCCAGTCCATTCATGTAGAATAGATTAGTTGACATTGCTTTCAATGGTCTTTGATGCCATTTTAAGAAATGAGCATTAATAGGTATGAAGAGTCTGAAAAGAGGATGTCCAAAAACAGACCAAACTATACTGTCCTCTGTTATCTATATATAGATGTGGTTTAAAGATGTTTGAGTAACCAGTAGTCTGGCACATACCACACACCATCTTGTCTACTTAGCAGTATTATTTACTTTCTCATATATTTGTCTTACCTCTGTTAATTGTGCTGTAACATATAGGGCATCAGCAGTATCATTACTGTTTGAGGGTCGCCTCAGTATTTTAACAATGTGTGTGTCTCACAGATAGCAGACGCTCATTGGATGTTTGTGTGTAAAACTTGGGATGTAGCTGGTTCTTCTGAAGGAGAGTTATTTTGGTTACTTTATTTGGACTTGCCTCATGATGATGGGCAGCACAGCGTGTTATGTTTATAGCAACTGAAGCATTTGGCTGTATAAGGTATCCTGTGTTGTGTACACAAAACTGAGCAGTCTTTTCTAATTAGTCATCGCCATTTCTTGTCTTGCGATGATCTGAGGAACTCTAATAGAACAGCAAAAAAACTGAGAGCCAATGTCCAAGCAGAAAGGACACTTAGAAGTATAGACAGGCCAGTAAGTCACACCTGTCTCTTCAGTTAGATGATAAACTGTCAGAAAAATGAAAAATACAGTAGAAAATATAGCTGGGGTCCAGGGTTTTCAATCCCTGGGTAAAGTCTGATGAGATAGATTGTCAAGATAGCATGGATCCATATAGCTCCAGAAACTTTAAAAAAAAAAAAAAACCAAACTAGGTTAGCACCTATTTTAACTGACCTTCAATTGGATTGGACTGTATGCATAAAATATACCGATTTTAACAGTGTAGAAATTTATTTGTGTCTCCTGTGAAAGACACTGCTGCCTGCTGCATACTAAGTTGTTTAAGTTGTGTCCAACTCTTTGTGACCCTATGGACTGTAGGCTCTTCTGTCCATGGGATTCTCCAGGCAAGAATCCTGGAGTGGGTTGCCGTTCCTCCTTCAGGGGATCTTTAGTCTTTTATGTCTCCTGTATTGGCAGGTGGGTTCTTTACCACTAGCGCCACCTGGGAAGCCCCGTGAAAGACACCAGAGATACTTAATCCAGAGAACTTTAGTTAACACACCAGAGTCAAACAGTTTGGTGATGGCAAAACTTTAAATTCATCATCTGAGAGGTTAATTGATAACAGCATCTGCCTTCTGTGCTGCAAAGATTTAATACTAGAAAACGACATACTTAGAAAAATGCCTGGCAACACAGTAAAAGTCCTAACTGTTAATATTATTAGGGACCATGGATGAATCAAGAGATCACATCCGTAAGTGAAAACTAACGCTGTGATAACTTACTTGTAGGAAGGATGCAGGGTGTTATGAGAGGATATAATCAGGGTTTCTGGAACTTCTCTGGTGGTTCAGTGGTTAAGACCCTACACCTCACTGAAGGGGGCACAGTTCCATCCCTGATCTGTGAACTAAAATCCCACATGGCTGGGTGTTGGCCCGGTGGCCGGCTGAAACTGGTTCTAGGCAGAGAGAACTAACCTGTCCTGAATCGGGAGGGAATATGGGAAAGGACTAAAAGGAGGGTTTGTGGATCCTAGAAGATGAGTCCGGAGAGAGGGGCAGCTTCCAAGGGGACATAGTAGGGATTTTGGTCTGTAACTGAAGAGCAGTGGGCCTGCTCATCCACAGAAAAAGCCTGGAGGGTGATTCCAGCTGGATGCAGCCTTATTCGTGAGCCTGATTGTTGGTCTCTGACCTCTGCGAGGGCTGGTGAGCCCCTGAGCTGGAGGGCTCACCTGACTGTGGGGAGGGCTCACCTAACTACCTGAATTCCCTGATGTCCACGTGGTGCAGCTCTAGGCTTTTGAAGAGATTTGCAGGCTGCTTTCAATAATACATTGAATGTCAGATAGTTAGGGGAAAAGGAAATTTATTTTGACTTAGACTTCCTCACCTACACAAAAATATTTCGACAGCCCTAAACCAGAGGAGAAACATATGGATAATCTGAAAACACTTATATTTGGCTCTAGAAGTTGCAAAGATAAACAGCCCCAGGGGCAGGGTTATGTGTCTGTCACTGTTCCTGCAAATTCACACTGACTCCCTCTGGCCTCTGCAAACTCACACTGACCCTTGCTCAGAGTCTGGAACCTACAGGGTGACAGAAGAGTGAGGCCTCTAGGGGTGACTAAGCAATACTTTATTTGAAGGCAGGTGCCTAAGGTCACTGAAACTTACATGGAGACCCAGACTAGAATTTGGTATTTTTTATAGGTAATTTTCTGTAGATAAAGGACTCTGTGGCTAGTTCTTATCCAGATAGGAACACACCTTGTGAATGAAACACATAAACATTATTCAATTTTTTTCTCAATATTTTTGAAAATAAAATCAGAGGTCCAAACATTAAGAGGTCCTGAATATTACCAGAGTAGAGGTTATACTTTATCAAATATATAACTAAGGAATCTCATCATCCTTGGCTTTTTTTGTAGAGTCTGTCCCTTACAATAAGTGAGCATTCTGTATATTCTAAAGTGCCTAATATATTCTCTTCGTGGAGCTTGCCAGGTCTGCAAAGCATGGCTCCTTTTGAAGAGGAGAGCATGGGCGCTCCATTAGCGGGCTTTGGTGGCATTAATAATTCAGAGAAGTGCCCTCTGTCTTCTTTCAGATACACAGAAGGGTCCAGTTTAATGTATCACAGGGGAAAAGAGAAGAGAGGAGATGAGTCCCACACCAGGGGATGGAAACTAATTGTGAAAAGCTGCCCCACTACAGCTGCTGCCTTTTGAAAAATATAAACATGGTTTAAGTAAACACATCATCATCTTGTAGGAATGTTAGACTATGCCCCCTCCCTCACCAAAGGCTGCGTCTTATCTAACTAGCATATGTGAAAGTCAATTTCTTTTTTAATCAGGAAGCTACAGAAACAAGCTCATTTTGTGATTTAATCTTAACTTGTAAGCACTAATGATAATTAAAATTTATTCTAAAAATTAAAAAAAACATGTACATTTTTGATATGTTGTCATGAGAGTATTAAGATATTATAGATAAGTGGCTCCAAATATTCCAGCACTTGAAAATTTTAAAAATGACATTTCTGCCTGAACTCAGCATTATGGTAGTAATGAAGAATCTAGAATCAAAGTATTTCTGGGGAAGAAATATTTTTTCCAGCATACCAAGTCTCAGAGGCAGCAGTGAGTCAGTGTATAATCAAGCCACATTTGGATCTGGCTGAAAAATGTATGTCAATGAGAGATGATGCTTTTTGTCATAGTTAAACATCTGTTGGGCATATTAGGTGTCAAACACTGCCGTGGAGAACAACTTGATTTGGCATCATCATCGTAGTTAATAATTGAAATAGAAAGAAAAAGAAAGAACCCTCATCATAATTGGGCAAAGGTATGAAGATGATTCATATTTAAATACATAATATGAATTAGTTTTGAGATTACAGAAGCCACACAAAAAGATGGCTGGGTTCATCATTAGGGTCTTTGATTGTCAAGAAGCTGAGATTTGGGGCTTCCTCTTAGAGTCATGAAATTTGTTGTACAGCAATGGTTCTTCAATAATGGCCAGAGGATTCCTGACCATTAGAGTCCCTATTAGGGCATCTAATACTAATTAGGGCAAACTCTTCCCTTTCCAACTAAATATCTGTGGGAAGCCAAATTTTCTTCACATAGTTCAACTAAAACAAAATATGACAACAGATTGCAGAGGCAGATATAAGGATCCATCAGTGTTCTGTTAAGCAGGAATTACAGAAGTTTGCAAACATGCAAAACAGTGGCATTATTCTCACTATTTTTTTGCTCCAGAGGAAAATGTTATTTTTTTATAAAACTGTTATTTATGTTAAAGTATAGTAGTTTTGTTATCTTAACTGAATTAAATATATTCTTTAAAATTTTCTGTTTTAATTTCTAATGGTCTATATATGCAGAAATAGAATTCACATAAACACAAAGATTTTGAGATTTTGAGGGTACTCAGTCAAGTTTAAGAGTGTGAGAAGTCTTGAGATTAAGATTTTAAAATTTTGAGACCCATTGCTATAGATTTTTAACTCATGCAAGTGAAATCAGTTCAGTTCAATTCAGTCACTCAGTAATAATGTCTGACTCTTTGTGACCCTATGAATTGCAGCACGCCAGGCCTCCCTGTCCATCACCAACTCCTGGAGTTCACCCAAACTTATATCCATCGAGTTGGTGATGCCATATAGCCATCGCATCCTCTGTCATCCCCTTCTCCTCCTGCCCCCAATCCCTCCCAGCATCAGAGTCTTTTCCAATGAGTCAACTCTTCACATGAGGTGGCCAAAGTACTGGAGTTTCAGCTTCAGCATCAGTCCTTCCAAAGAACACCCAGGACTGATCTCCTTCAGAATGGACTGGTTGGATCTCCTTGCAGTCCAAGGGACTCTCAAGTCTTCTTCAACACCACAGTTCAAAAGCATCAGTTCTTCAGTGCTCAGCTTTCTTCACAGCCCGACTTTCACATCCATACGTGACCACTGGAAAAACCATAGCCTTGACTAGACGGACCTTTGTTGGCAAAGTAATGTCTCTGCTTTTGAATATGCTACCTAGGTTGGTCATAACTTTCCTTCCAAGGAGTAAGCGTCTTTTAATTTCATGGCTGCAGTCACCATCTGTAGTGATTTTGGAGTCCAAAAAAATAAAGTCTGACACTATTTCCACTGTTTTTCTATCTATTTGCCATGAAGTGATGGGACCAGATGCCATAATCTTAGTTTTCTGAATGTTGAGCTTTAAGCCAACTTTTTCACTCTCCTCTTTCACTTTCATGAAGAGGCTTTTGAGTTCCTCTTCACTTTCTGCCATAAGGGTGGTGTCATCTGCATATCTGAGGTTATTGATATTTCTCCCGGCAATCTTGATTCCAGCTTGTGCTTCTTCCAGCCCAGCGTTTCTCATGATGTTCTCTGCATAGAAGTTAAATAAGCAGGGTGACAATATATAGCCTTGAGGTACTCCTTTTCCTATTTGGAACCAGTCTGTTGTTCCATGTCCAGTTCTAACTGTTGCTTCCTGACCTGCATATAGGTTTCTCAAGAGGCAGGTCAGATGATCTGGTATTCCCATCTCTGTCAGAATTTTCCACAATTTATTGTGATCTACACAGTCAAAGGCTTTGGCATAGTCAATAAAGCAGAAATAGATGTTTTTCTGGAACTCTCTTCCTTTTTCCATGATCCAGCGGATGTTGGCAATTTGATCTCTGGTTCCTCTGCCTTTCCTAAAACCAGCTTGAACATCTGGAAGTTCACGGTTCATGTATTGCTGAAGCCTGGCTTGGAGAATTTTGAGCATTACTTTACTAGCATGTGAGATGAGTGCAATTGTTTGGTAGTTTGAGCATTCTTTGTTGCCTTTCTTTGGGATTAGAATGAAAACTGACCTTTTCCAGTCCTGTGGCCACTGCTGAGTTTTCCAAATTTGCTGGCATATTGAGTGCAGCACTTTCACAGCATCATTTTCCAGGATTTGAAATAGCCCAACTGGAATTCCATCACCTCCACTAGCTTTGTTCGTAATGTTGCTTTCTAAGGGCCACTTGACTTCACAATCCAGGATGTCTGGCTCTAGGTGAGTGATCACACCATCATGATTATCTTGGTCATGAAGATCTTTTTTGTACAGTTCTTCTGTGTATTCTTGCCACCTCTTTTTAATATTTTCTGCTTCTGTTAGGCCCATACCATTTCTGTCCTTTATTGAGCCCATCTTTGCATGAAATGTTCCCTTGGTATCTCTAATTTTCTTGAAGAGATCTGTAGTCTTTCCCATTCTGTTGTTTTCCTCTATTTCTTTGCATTGATATCTGAGGAAGACTTTCTTATCTCTCCTTGCTATTCTTTGGAACTCTGCCTTCAAATCGGTACATCTTTCCTTTTCTCCTTTGCTTTTCACTTCTCTTCTTTTCACAGCTATTTGTAAGGCCTCCACAGACAGCCATTTTGCTTTTTTGCATTTTTTTTTCTATAGGGATGGTCTTGATCCCTGTCTCCTGTACAATGTCACAAACCTCCGTCCATAGTTCATCAGGCACTCTGTCTATCAGATCTAGTCCCTTAAATCTATTTCTCACTTCCACTGTATAATCATAAGGGATTTGATTTAGGTCATACCTGAATGATCTAGTGGTTTTCCCTACTTTCTTCAATTTAAGTCTGAATTTGGCAATAAGGAGTTCATGATCTGAGCCACAGTCAGCTCCCAGTCTTGTTTTTGCTGACTGTGTAGAGCTTCTCCATCTTTGGCTGCAAAGAATATAATCAATCTGATTTCAGTGTTGACCATCTGGTGATGTTAATGTGTAGAGTCTTCTCTTGTGTTGTTGGAAGAGGGTGTTTGCTATGACCAGTGCATTCTCTTGGCAAAACTCTATTAGCCTTTGCCCTGCTTCATTCCGTATTCCAAGGCCAAATTTGCCTGTTACTTCAGGTGTTTCTTGACTTCCTATTTTTGCATTCCAGTCCCCTATAATGAAAAGGATATCTCTTTTGGGTGTTAGTTCTAAAAGGTCTTGTAGATCTTCATAGAACCGTTCAACTTCAGCTTCTTCAGCGTTACTGGTTGGGGCATAGACTTGGATTACTGTGATATTGAATGGTTTGCCTTGGAAACGAACAGAGATCATTCTGTCATTTTTGAGATTGCATCCAAGTACTGCATTTTGGACTCTTTTGTTGACCATGATGGCTACTCCATTTCTTCTGAGGGATTCCTGCCCGCAGTAGTAGATATAATGGTCATCTGAGTTAAGTTCACCCATTCTAGTCCATTTTAGTTCGCTGATTCCTAGAATGTTGATGTTCACTCTTGCCATCTCTTGTTTGACCACTTCCAATTTGCCTTGATTCATGGACCTGACATTCCAGGTTCCTATGCAATATTGCTCTTTACAGCATCGGACCTTGCTTCTATCACCAGTCACATCCACAGCTGGGTATTGTTTTTGCTTTGGCTCCATCCCTTCATTCTTTCTGGAGTTATTTCTCCACTGATCTCCAGTAGCACATTGGGCACCTACTGACCTGTGGAGTTCCTCTTTCAGTATCCTATCATTTTGCCTTTTCATACTGTTCATGGGGTTCTCAAGGCAAGAATACTGAAGTGGTTTGCCATTCCCTTCTCCAGTGGATCACATTCTGTCAGTCCTCTCCACCATGACCTGCCCATCTTGGGTGGTCCCCACAGTGCTGGGTCATCAGCATGAAGGCTGGGACAATATATACCTGCTCCATCCCAGAAATTAGAATTCCTGTGAGCCCTCGCCTTAGCTGAGTAGGAATTTTTCTAGACATTGAGTTGGAAGGAATCAATTTTTTTGATGTTAGCCATGATGCCCTCATCTATATCAACAGTAATATTTCCTGTTTGGAGCCTTTGTGTCCATTCTTTTGTCCTGAGTTGCCCATAGAAGGTGGTAATGCTCCCCTCCTGACCATCTGTCCATCAGAAATTCATCCCTTTCTAGACTCCTCCAGTGAGATGAATGAGATCTTCCATGTGAGAAACGTCAGAATGACCAAAGAAGAGGCAATTTGGTAGACTTTGTTGCTAGGCAGTTTTTTATTGATTTGGGGGTATATTTTGTAGACCTTGACACTAAATAAATCTGCAGCTTCAAAGGGATGTTATTAAGCACTTTAAAGCCTCAGATTTTTAGCCTTTACTTGAGGATAATTCTGTTTCTCAGCCAAATATCTGTGATGATCAGAGACTACATTGTATATTTATTTTGTAGTATATACAATGGGGAGTTGTAGATTATAAATTAAATTATTACATTCTGTGGATAGGAACAGTGTCTTTTTCAGTATTTAATACCTTTACTATAATAAAATTCCTGATAATGATAAGTGTCTTGGGAAAAAGAATGAGATGCCAGGTTGAGATATTTTGACATGAAATTCAAATGTGAGAGACAAAGGTACTGGGAAAGAAGGAAAATTTTCATTTTTACTTTCTTGAAAAACAGAACATTTCACTGAGGTAGATATCGCTAGTGGTGATTAATGTTTGTTCTAATGCATGCTTGAGTGCTCAGCCATGTCTGACTGTTTGCGACCCATTGGACTGTAGCTCTCTAGGCTCCTCTGTCCATGGGATTTTCCTGGCAAAAATACTGGAGAGGGTTGCTATTTCCTCCTCTATGGGATTTTCCTGACCCAGAGATAAAACCTGTGTCTTTTGTGTCTCCTACATTGCAGGCAGATTCTTTACCACTGAGCCACAAGGGCAGCCCTTTTTTCCTAATTGGAATGCTCAAAATAATTGGTATATTGAAAGTGAAAGTGAAAGTGAAGTCGCTCAGTTGTGTCCGACCCTCAGTGACCCCATGGACTCAGCCTACCAGGCTCCTCTATCCATAGGATTTTCCAGGCAATAGTACTGGAGTGGGTTGCCATTTCCTTCTCCAATGCATGAAAGTGAAAAGTGAAAGTGAAGTCACTCAGTTGTGTCTGACCCTCAGCGACCTCATGGACTGCAGCCTTCCAGGCTCTTCTGTCTACGGGATTTTCCAGGCAAGAGTACTGGAGTGGGGTGCCATTGCCTTCTCCGAATTGGTATATTGGGTGGTTGTCAAAGTGCTATGGTATATATGATGGCCAAAGAGGTGCCAATAGGGTCAGTCAGAGAGTATCAAGTTTTGTAACCAAGCAGAACCCTATGGGGACTTTCTGGGACAGACCCCTCCCCTATATCCTCTGCTTTAGCTCCTCTCTGAAGTGTGTAGATAGTAATATCTGATGCACATTTCCAGAGTTGTTTTATGGTTGCTAAAAACCCCTACCAAATGGAAGAAGTTAACTCCTTGATGACCATGAACATATAGCCCCGAGGCCTGCTATTGCCTGAGGATTGATAATATTAACCCCAGCAACCCTACTCTCTTACCTCACCATCAACCAATCAGAATTGTGCATGAGCTGAACACAAGCCGTGGGATGCTCCTTCTTCACCTGGCCTTTAAAAACGCTTTACTGAAACCCATTGGGGCTTCAGGGGTTTTGACATTAGCTGTCCTGGACTCTTTGCTTGGTGTCCTGCAATAAACACTGCACTTTCCTTCTCCACAGCCCTGTCAGTGGGTTGCCTTTACTACAAATGGGTGGACAGACCCATGTTTGGTCCAGTAACAGTTTCTCTAAGATTATGAACTTTCTGGAATCGATTATGTAAGGAGAGAAATGACTGTTTAGAATGTTGGGTCCTCACACATCCAATCTGAAATTTGTGCCCCTCCCTCTCCATGACACCCACACTGTCCTCGACTGCAGTTTCCCACACCCCAGTCTTAAATGCTCACGATGGCTCCTTTTCAAACCATTCAGGTGCTTTCAGGTTGTTGTATTTCTAAATTTTACTGAGTCAGCCACTTCCAAGGTCACATCTGTCCTAGAAGAGCTGGGTTGGGACATATTCTGGACTCTGCCTTTGACTTCTTTTCCAAAGAGCCCCAGAGACCCAGAATTGTTGTAGGAAGAGGGTCCATTCCAGGGCCTGAGAGTGGGCTCTTGTCTAACACGTGGAAATGAATTATCTGAAAAGACACAAGTACTGATAAAACAAGAGACTTTACAGTAAGTCCCCTACATATGAACTTGCAAGTTGCAAACTTTCAAAAATGAAAAGGTGTGTTTGCATGTGCAGTCACTAAGTTATTCACTTGTCTAGCATGCATTGTCACATGCGTGCACCCTCTACAGGTGGCTGTAGTGTTGTGTACTTTACAGTGCTGTATAGAGTACTGTGGTACAGTAACCTTATTTCAAGCCCAGGATGTCCTGAAGCAAGCATAAAAGCAGCAGCGGTATAGCTGGTACTGCTAAGAAGTGCCAAGTAAGAATGATGAAACTTGCTGTGCAACACAGGGAGCTTACTAATGATGAAATTGAAGACTCAGAGAAATGACGAAGAGAGACAAGAGGAAGAAGAAGTAAGTGAAGAACCAGTGAGATTCCTGATGCAGGAAGCGGAAACGGGAAGGGGATTTTCTTTATTTGAGGAGGCGCTATTAGGTTTTGGGCCATAGGACTGGAACATAGAACAGTACACGTAAGTCGTAGCAGCCATTCAGAGTGCAATCCATGTCATCTATAACAAGAAAAAAGATCTACTCCCCAGACATCATTGGATT
>NW_011494945.1:3508505-3576182 GCF_000754665.1 Bison bison bison | reverse complement strand
AGTAACTCTTCTTGCCTGTCACTCGATGCCAGCCCCTGTATGCCAGCTGTTGTACTGTGCTACTGAATTTTTCAGGGTACTTTACTGTAAGATGAAAAATGTTTTCTTATTTTTTGCTTGCTCATTTTTTATGTATTATTTGTGTGAAAAGTATTTTAAACCTATTACAGTACAGTACTATATAGCCTATTATGTTAGCTTGTTGGACTTCCCAACAAATTGGACTTAACAAATGCACTCTCAGAAAGGAACTCATTCCTATGTAGGGAATTTACTGTATTGGAAAGGGGTGGTGGCTGGGTGGAGAGTGGCAGGATAAGGGAACCCAGGAGAACTGCTCTGCCATGTGGCTTACAGTCTCAGGTTTTATGGTAATAGGGTTAGTTTCCGGGTTGTCTCTGGCCAGTTATCTTGTCTGGCCCATATTTGATCTGACTCAGGGTCCTTCCTGGTAGCTCCAGCATCTCTCCGCCAAGATGAATTCTAGTGCAAAGGTTTCTAGGAGATTGGTAGGACAATATTATGGGCTGGCATCTCCTTCCTCCTCTTGGTCCCTCCTGAATTCTCCCGGTTAATTTCAGTGGCAGAAACATGTTCTTAATCAGGACCTCCTGTGTGAGACAACTCCTGCAATTGGTTATCATTGTGTCTGGCCAAGGTGGGCAATTTTGGTAAATGGTTCCCTAACAGAATTGTCATCTCATGTTTCTTTCTAGCTCCATTGGGAGTGAAGAACAGCTCAGTTTGGGTGTGTTGTTGTTGTTGTTGTTATTGATCCCTATGATTTTATTTCAGGGGTCTCCTTGCCCTTCTCTGACATGGAGCTTGGGTGGGGACCACGCCAATCCACCTTAACAGGTGTTTGTAATATTGAAACAAGTTTTCTGATACAATAACTATGATGAGTAATACACTATAATTTTATTTTATTATATTAGAAAAAATGCTGGCCTCACACTAAATTTTAGTTCACAACTCACCAATAGGTTAGAACTATGATTTGAAAAGCTGGGAAAGTCCCTGGCTATTCATGTCTTTGAGTGCTAAAGAGAAGGGGGCCCCAGTTTGCTAGGACTAGAGGTTCTCTCAAGGACCATTTGCTTTAAGGCAGCAGTCCCCAACCTTTTTTGCACCAGGGACTGGTTTCATGGAAGAAAATTATTTCATGGACTGGGAAGAGAGGGGAGAGGTCTGGGGGTGATTCAATAACATTACAGTTATTGTGCACTTTATGTGTAATCTAATGTCACCATTCGGAGAAGGCAGTGGCACCCCACTCCAGTACTCTCGCCTGGAAAATCCCATGGGTGGAGGAGCCTGGTAGGCTGCAGTCCATGGGGTCCCTAAGAGTCGGACACGACTGAGCGACTTCACTTTCACTTTCCACTTTCGTGCATTGGAGAAGGAAATGGCAACCCACTCCAGTGTTCTTGCCTGGAGAATCTCAGGGACGGCGGAGCCTGTTTGACTGCTGTCTATGGGGTCGCACAGAGTCGGACACGACTGAAGTGACTTAGCAGCAGCAGCAGCAGCAATGTCACCATTGATCTGACAGGAGGTACCAGTCCACAACTGGGAGGTTGGGGACCCTTGTTTTGATGGACTTTCTAGCTCTTCTTCAGCAGGATTTAAGTTCCAAGCTTTCTTTCATCTCAGCTAAAGGAACTGAGTCATTTTTTTTTCTTCCATCAAACATTCAGGGAAGATGCCGGTGGCCAATGGTTAGCCTGTTTCTTTTTTCCTATCTGAATCACTGTGGCCCAAGGGAAATAATGGGGCTGGGTCACATGCTCATTCTGTTGCCAACTGGTATTTATACTTAGCAAAATAGTTCACATTTCCAACTCTTTAGTATATCTATTGCTACAACTCTAATCTTAACCTCACACTTAGCCCATCCAGATGGTTGTGACAGCCTCCTAACTTCTTGCTCCACTCCTGCCTTTCCATAGTTCACTTCCACTTGGGCACCAGAACATTTCTTTTAAACTATCCATCAGGTCATTCCTGTTTTAAACCCTGCAAGGACTAATAGGTCAGTGAGAACAAATTCTCTCAGATGCCCTCCCCTATTCTCTCTTCTCACTCCTCTCCAAGAGCACTAGCTTTCTTTCTGCCAGAGCCAGCTTCCTGGTGCTCAAACCTTATTTTCTTTACTTTCAGTTATGTGATTTTTTGGACAAGTTATCTAACTTCCTAACTTCTTCATGCCTCAGTCTCCTAATTAGTAAAGAGGGATTAATAAGAAGCCCAGGTTTCAGGATTATTGTGATGGTTAAATGAGATAATTCACCCCAATTGTTTAGCCCTGGGCCTTTCTTGTAAATTGTGCTGTTTTGTTGCCAATTAGTAACGTCATCTATTATCTTTGGTGAAGTTGGCTATTTACTTAACATACTCTTTATCATGGTGCAAACATCTTCTTAATCACAGTTTCTAAAGTACGACTGAGCGACTTCACTTTCACTTTTCACTTTCCTGCATTGGAAAAGGAAATGGCAACCCACTCCAGTGTTCTTCCCTGGAGAATCCCAGGGACGGGGGAGCCTGGTGGGCTGCCGTCTATGGGGTTGCATTGAGTCAGACACGACTGAAGAGACTTAGCAGCAGCAGCAGCAGCAGCAGCAGCAGCAGCAGGAAGAGGTACTGCATTTTGGGGACTTCCCAGGTCGTGCTAGTTGTAAAGAACCCACCTGCCAATACAGGAGAAATGAGTCTCGGGTTTGATCCCTGGGTCCAAAAGATCACCTAGAGGAGGGCATAGCAATCCATTCAGTGTTTTTGCTTGGAGAATCCCCATGGACAGAGGAGCCTAGCAGTCTACAGTTGCTGGGGTCACAAAGAATCAGACACAACTGAAGCTACTTAGTATGCACACACTGCATTTTGACTAGTCTTTTAGTAATGAAACAACTGGTATTACTTATGGACTGATAGGATAAAGCATCTTGGTGTGCCCATCCTCCTCATCCATCTATGTTAGTCCTTTCTCTCCTTCCTATCCCCTGGCTAATCTCTCCCACTGTTGCAAATTGTGAGGACTGGATGTATACAGAAAGGTTTAAATTGGTGCTAAGGGCAGAGGTGGAGTCAGTTTGGGGAATAAAACTCTAGTTGCCTCAAAAAGCAATAGTTCTATGAGGATAATTACATGTCTAAATCTAATGATAATTCTAGGATAATATCAATAAATTATTATTGCATCTCCCGCCTCCCCTACAAGGTCCCTCTTCAAATTCCAGCTTTCCAGCCCTCAGTCCATACATCCCCTTAATAAAATGCCTCCCCAACAAAGATTTGCCAGAATCATATCCTCTACTCTTTTTTTTTCACATATTCCTCTGCCTCTCCTATACTATTTCTTCAAGGAATACATTATATACATGCATAACATTCCTTCCACCACAGTCTTCTTTAACTACACTGATGAAGTACCAAACTCAGTCTGCCTCAATTAGCATAACTGACTAAAGCTACAGGCTAGGTGGGGAAGAAGAGCTAGAAAAGGCCAAGGAGATGGAGGGAAAGAAGTGTGAGGGGTGGGCTGAGCTCCAACCAAGTGAGGCTAATGGTGTAGGAGAACTCAATCTTCCCCACCTGAGTCAGAGAGAACAGGGAAAAACTTAACACTACCTTCACTTTCTATTTGGAAAGAAGACTGGTCCCCCACCACTCCTAGAATGTAGTTGATTTTCATGGCTTTATTTGGCCGTAAAGGCCCAGATAATGTTTGGAACAATGGTTCTCAGTCCTGGCTTCTCCTTACAGCCATATGATGAATTTTGAAATTTCCCCAAACAATACCCTCAAACCAATCAAATTGGAACCTCTGGGTATGGGATGCAGACAGTGTTTTTCCCCCAAGTTTTCTAGGTGATTTCAGTGTGCAGCCAGGGTTGAAAGTTACTGGACTAAATAACTGGTTCCAAAAGTTTATTGTGCCTCAGAATCCCTTGGATGAATTCAGTAGGTCTGGGGTGGAGCCCTCAAATTTGCTTTTGTAATCTGTTCCCAAGTGATGCTGGCGAGGACCACATTTTCAAACCAGTGGACTAGAGGACAGAGTGCACCCTAATTTTCATTCTTGAATTAACTCATCAATTAAATTGATTAAAATTCAAATCTGTCTTAATTTTAATTCTTGCATTGAAAAATAAAAAATAAAACACATTTATAAAACACTGGAACAGTTCAAGAGAAGGAAGGGGGAATGAAGGAGGTTGGGTGGTCTTAGCTGGAATGGTTAGGGGAACCACTGACTGAAACCCCCACCCTGGCCAGGCACCACAGTAACCATTTGCGAGAGTTATTTTACAATAGGAGATCCTGGTAAGGAACATGGAAGTAACAAGCCACCCCCAACCAGAAGAAATCAGGAAAGATCAAAAGGAGACAGGAGAGTCCAATCCATATGTCCTCCCAGAATCCTTTTCACTGGAATCCATCTTGGCTGAGCAGTGCACACATCAGGAAGGACCCTGAGTCAGAATGGTTGGCTAGAGACAACCCTGAAACTAATCCCATCACCATAAAACCCAAGAATGCAAGCCATGTGGCAGAGCAGTCCTCCTGGTTTCCCTTACCCTCTTGATCTCCACCTGGGTATCCCTTCCCAATAAAGTTTCTTTCTTTGTCAGCATGTGTGTCTCCTTGGACACTTCATTCTTGAGTGGTAAGAGCCCACTCTCTGAGCTGTGGAAAGAGTCCCCTTCCTGCAACAGGATTAGATCAGTGTGTTAACAAAACTCAGATAACATTATGGACCTTCTAACCCACCACTGCCTCTCCTCGTGTTGATCACACTATTTTCATCAATTATAATATCTCTATAATAACCCAAAATGTGCATAAAAATGACTGTTCACCATAATGACCCAAGCCTGTATTCTTCTTAATTGGTTTTAGGACTTTCTGTTATAAAAAGACTCTTGTTCAAGCCCTGCTGCACCAGCTGTTTTCCATAGAGAGCAATTAGGAAAAGCAGTGAGATTTTTGGGCTTCCCAGGTGGTGCAGTGGTAAAGAATCTGCCTGCCAATGCAGGAGACACAGGAGATGAGCGTTTGATCCCTGAATCAGGAAGATCTCCTGGGGGAGGAAGTGGCAACCCATTCCAGTATTCTTGCCTGGAGAACCCCATGGACAGAGGAGCCTGGCAGGCTACAGTCCATGGGATTGGAAAGAGTTGGACATGGCTTAGCAACTGAGCACGCAGTGAGTGTTCCTGCTTCTTACGAGGTGACTGTCTCTGGACAGCCCACACATGCTGGCTAGAGTTTAGTGAATGCTGTTTTTTGTTATTCATAGATGGCAGATTCCACCCAGGCTCTAACATGTATGTATGGTGCCACATGCAACCTGGTCTGACTTCCTCATGGCAAACTTCTAAGAACCTTTCTTAAGAAACTACTGGCTTTCCTCCTTTGCTTACTTTTTGGTCTCTTCTTTCATCCTGCTGCTCTCCTCTCTTGGACCAAAATGGTAAGGGACTGCCTGAGGGTCAGAGAGAAGCCTGTGCCTGTGAAGTGTGCAGGGACCCCTGCTGGCTACAGAGCCTCTCTGCTTGCTTTGCAACGTGACGTCTGACTTGATGTGGTACAGAAATAAATAGCTTTCCATTTTTAGGCCTGTGTTATGATGTGATTTCTTTTGAATTATGATTCCTACTCATCCTGTGTGAAACATATGGGATCTAAGATATGTTAAGTAGTTCAAAATCGAGTCACACAGTGGCCAATGTGAACTTTCAAGCTGGTTGTTTAATCTTAGAGGGATAAACTAAAAATATTACTTTATTTTGTAAAAGACTTATTTATTTTTGGCTATATTGACTCTTCACTGATGCAGGCTTTCTCTAGTTGCGATGAGTGGGGACTACTCTTTCTTGTGGTGTATAGTATTCTCACTGCAGTGGCTTCTCGTGTTACAGAGCACAGGATCTAGGGCACAGGGGGCTTCAGTAGTTCTGGTGCTCGGGCTTAGTTGCCCTGCAGAATGTGGAATCTTCCCAGACCAGGAATTGAACCTGTGTCCCCTGCATTGGCAGGCAGATTCTTAACCACTGAACCACCGGGGTGGCCCCTAAAAATATTACTTTAGATAAAAATTTGATGGGTGATGTACATTACTGAAATAGAAGGAGCCACTGATAGAGTCAAGACTCCCTTCCTTGGGGCTAACATTTACTCCAAGAGGCTACTGAACAGAATGTGTTGAAAGCTGTTTGCTGGAAGACCCGATCCCACCCAGCTGAGAACCGATTCCATCCGATGCTGGTAAAAGCTTATCTGTGAGAGCCCAGGGTGACTTCCTGCTCACACTTGTCCTAAGAAACCATTTCTGAACCAAAGACCAGTGGTCATGCTAAGATGCCTCTTTTCTGACTTCTCCTTGGAGTGTTTGTTACCCCACTTTTGACACTTGGACCCGTGTTTTGTGTGGGTGAATTGTGTGCAGTAAACCAGGTGATTCCTGAATTGAATGTGGTTATATTTCCTTTAGGGCTTCTGCAGTGGCCCAGTGCTTAAGAATCCATCTGCAAGTCAGGAGATGTGTATTCAATCCCTGGGTCAGGAAGATCCTCTGGAGGAAGGCATGGCAACCCACTCCAGTATTCTTGCCGGAAGAATCCCATGGACAGAGGAGCCTGGCGGGGCTACAGTCCATAGCGTTACAGAGTTGGACACGACTGAAGTGACTCAGTATGCATGCACACATTGTTTCCTTTAACTCCAATCCCTGGATTCTCAACTGGCTTCACTTCTGCATCTGGAGACAAACATGCTCTCATTTCTGTGTTCTTGCAGCTGGCCTAATTCCTGACTCATACTATGGGGTGCCAAGATCTTGTGACCTGGTGGTGATTGATTCATGGGCATTGTCTAGAGGACTTCTTTCCCATGTGCTTGTCCTGAGACCTTTGGAGCAGCCCCAAATTCTCGTGTCTACTTTGTCCTGTCTTCCCTTGCACCCAGCGGGGGGTGTCTTCCAGGATTTTTCAGGCTCACAGTCTGCGCTTAGCTTCCTTCTTCTCTTTTCTGACCAGCTTCAGTAACTGAAAGACAATGTGTAAAGTGTGCCTCAGCTCCCTCTTTTAATGGAAAATTCTAGACATGTACAAATACAGAGGGCAGAGTAATGAATATTCATGTACTTATCACTCAGTTTCAACAATTGCCAACAAATATCCAAATCCTCATTGGATCTAAGAGCCAGCTTCACATATCATTTTATGTGAGATAAATCTCTAAATTTTTTAGAGATACTCAGTAAGTATCTCTAAATGAAAAGCGCTTAAGAAAATTATGATACCATTATCATATATAAAATGTCAATCATTCCTTAATATCATCAAACATCCAATTAATGTTCCCATTCTCCCTTCTGACTCAGCTCTGAGAGTTTCACTTTAAGTAGGGCCAGATATCCTGAGCTGTCTATACTATGGTGTCCCTGTACTTTCTGTATCAAGGTTTCCAACCTCAAAACAAGAAGGCACTGTTTTTTTAGTTTTTTTTTTTTAAAGATATTGATGAGAAAATCAGGACCTTCCTCACCAGCTCCACCCCCTGCCCTGCCCCAACCACTGTGTCAAATCTAAAGCTTGCAAGGGGTACCTGGAATCCTGTCACAGTGACTGAAGTGAAGCTTCAGGGGGACCAATGATTTTTAAAGTTTCAAATTCTGGATTTGTATCCACTAGAGGTATTTTCTTTATTTAAAACATTTTTGGCTGAGCTGGCATACAGGTATTTCTCCAAACCAGGGATGGAACCTGTGTCTCTGCGATGGAAGCAGGGAGTCCTTGCCACTGGGTCACTGGGGAATTCCCCACCAGAGGTATTTTTTTCACATTCTGATTCTTGTTACCTTTTTAAAAATCAGAGAATAAAAGCACATGGTACAGTATTCAAAGAGGTGCAGGGTAAAATTGTCTCAAGACACTCTTTTCCTCACTTACCTCATTCTCTCCACAAACAGCTCTGGTCACCAGTACCTGGGGACTCATCTACAGGTCTTATATGCGTATACATATATATTCTACAAAAATGTTCACTTAGTATGTACTTTTCTTTGTATCCTGCTTTTTTCACTTGAGAGTCTTTAAGGAGATTGGATTTAAATGGTCTTTTCCCAGGACTCAGATAATGAGGGCTTCTTGTACTGTGTATATCAACTTAGGCAATTTCTAAAAACAGTTTTCAGTCATATTTGTAAGTGTAACACTGCCTTAAAGTTTTTCTAGGAAGTCACTAGCCTTTCTCACAACAAAATGCACGGCACTGTGACTATGATCAAAAAACCGTTAGAATGTCTAATTACTACAAAATACCAGCAAAAACAGACTGACCTCATGCCGCATCTTTCAAGTAAGAAATATTTTTAAAGCATGGATTGTTGGGTATAATAAAAATAATGTTTTGGTAAAACCCTTAGAAAAGGCTGAAATGCCAGGTTTATTAAAGGACATGATGTGATCTCAGGTAATTCTCTGGAGACCTTAATGACGGGCAAGAAGCAGGAAGTTGACAGTAATTTCTTAGGGAAAAAAAAGATGCTGATGCTTCACTTTACTGGACTCTGAGGATCCAATCTGTGGCCAAAGCAGGAAGCCCGGTATAGGGCAATGCTGGTGATCCTGAGCTAGGCTAAGGAGGATGAGAATAAGAGTGCAAGTCTATCCTTAAAGATGTGGATGGTTTTTAAGACTTGGCTTGAGTGCAGAGTCCACAAAACAGCAGAGTAGGAGGTAGCCTTTGACTTGTAAGTAATATTAGATCCATATATTCCAGATGGTCTGAGAGGAGGAATTTTGAATTAATCTATGAAGATTGTTTTAAAGGTGTATCTACTCACTGTTTGTGTCTGCAAGCTGATGAACCAAAAAGAATATAACAGAGATTCTTTTCCCTGATTAAAACAGACCAGAGTCTTGGAAAGCTAATATCTTTACTGTTATTAATATATTGTTATTTAGTCATATATTTTATTGCATATGAAACATATATCTTTTCTTCTTCAGATATAGCACTTAATAAATCCAATGGTTGCATTCTTGAGGGAAAAAAAAAAACCCCAAACTTCTGGTTTTAGAAATCACAAGCAGATCTTATCAAATATCGGTCTGCTCTATCAGAAGCACAAACACTTCTCATGAAGACTTTTTAAGTTCAAAATGGGATATATTTCCTTAATGTTACAAATGGAGGGAGATCAAATACATAAACCCTTACCAATGGTTGTCATATATTTTTAAAAGGATTTATTTGTGCTTCTCATAAATGCTGAAGCTCCATTTTAGCTTATTATTTTTCTTTGATGAAGATGGCAGAGATGATGAACCAGTGACATCTGAACTTCACAAAGCATGGCAGAGTTTTAAAAAGATAAAGTGGCTTGTCCCATTTGTCTAGATTATTTTCCAAACATCTGCTAATATTCTCTCATGGCAGTGTAATTTTGCTTTAAATGCATTTCTGTGGAGAGCAAGTGGGAGTGGCTGTAAGTGGGATTATGGAAGGCATGTTCCCCAAAGAGAACTGGTGGGTCAGGAGGCTTGGTGGGAGTGTTGTGGGAGGGTGCCTGGGCTGGAAGAAGGCCAGGACTAACGGAGAAAGAGAACCCTAGGTAGACAGGAGAAGGTGGTAATTTATTGATATATGCTGATTAATAGAAAGTTCTTTATTTATCCATGAAAAAGTGAAAGTGATAGTGTTAGTCTCTTAATAGTGTCTGACTTTTTGCAACCTCATGTAGTCTGCCAGGCTTCTCTGCCCGTGGAATTCTCCAGGCAAACTACTGGATTAGGTAGGTATCCATTCCCTTCCCCAGGGGATCTTCCCAACCCAGGGATCAAACCCAGGTGTCCTGCATTGCAGGATGATTCTTTAATGTCTGAGCCACAAGTGTTTTGTTTATCCCTAAGCAGAACCAACTTTTGCATTCCAGTCCCCTATAGTAAAAGGACATCTTTTTGGGGTGTTAGCTCCAGAAGGTCTTGTGGGTCTTCATAGAACCATTCCACTTCAACTTCTTCAGCATTACTGGTCAGGGTATAGAAGTGGATTACTGTGATATTGAATGGTTTGCCTTGGAAACGAACAGAGATCATTCTGTCATTTTTGAGATTGCATCCAAGTACTGCATTTTGGACTCTTTTGTTGACTATGATGGCTACTCCATTTCTTCTAAGGGAT
Source organism: Bison bison bison (assembly GCF_000754665.1). Taxonomy (NCBI): domain Eukaryota; kingdom Metazoa; phylum Chordata; class Mammalia; order Artiodactyla; family Bovidae; genus Bison; species Bison bison. The sequence goes on along the minus strand of NW_011494945.1, from coordinate 3,565,988 downwards.
TCTTGCCCACAGTAGTAGATATAATGGTCATCTGAGTTAAATTCACCCATTTCAGTCCATTTTAGTTTGCTGATTCCTAAACTGTCAACATTCACTCTTGCCGTCTCCTGTTTGACCATTTCCAATTTGCCTTGATTCATGGACCTAACATTCCAGGTTCCTTTGCAATATTGCTCTTTATAGCACTGGACTTTGCTTCTATCACCAGTCACATCCACAACTGGATGTCGTTTTTGCTTTGGCTCCATCCCTTCATTCTTTCTGGAGTTAGTTCTCTACTGATCTCCAGTAGCATATTGGGTACCTATTGACCTGGGGAGTTCATCTCTCAGTGTCCTATCTTTTTGCCTTTTCATACTGTTCATGGGGTTCTCAAGGCAAGAATACTGAAGTGGTTTTCCATTCTCTTCTCCAGTGGACTACGTTTTGTCAGAACTCTCCACCATGACCCGTCCATCTTGGGTGGCCCTACACGGCATGGCTCATAGTTTCACTGAGTTAGGCAAGGCTGTGCTCCATGTGACTAGATTGGTTAGATCCCTGTGATTGTGGTTTTTCAATCTGCCCTCTGATGGAAAAGGATAAGAGGCTTATGGAAGCTTCCTGATGGGAGAGACTGAGGGGGAAACTGGGTCTTGTTCTGACAGGTGGGGTCATGCTCAGTAAATGTTTAATACAATTTTCTGTTGGAAATCAAGACCTTCTAGAACTAACACCCCAAAAAGATGTCCTTTTCATTATAGGAGACTGGAATGCAAAAATAGGAAGTCAAGAAACACCTGGAGTAAAAGGCAAGTTTGGCCTTGGAGTACAGAATGAAGCAGGGCAAAGGCTAACAGAGTTTTGCCAAGAGAATGCACTAGTCATAGTAAACACCCTCTTCCAACAACACAAGAGAAGACTCTACACATGGACATCACCAGATAGTCGACACCGAAATCAGATTGATTATATTCTTTGCAGCCAAAGATGGAGAAGCTTTATAAAGTCAGCAAAAACAATACAGCGAGCTGACTGTGGCTCAGAACATGAACTCCTTATTACCAAATTCAGACATAAATTGAAGAAAGCAGGGAAAACCACTAGACCATTCAGGTATGACCTAAATCAAATCCCTTATGATTATACAGTGGAAGTGAGAAATAGATTTAAGGGACTAGATCTGATAGACAGAGTGCCTGATGAACTATAGATGGAGGTTCCTGACATTGTAGAGGAAACAGGGATCAAGACCATCCCAAAGAATAAGAAATGCAAAAAAGCAACATGGTTGTCTGAGGAGGCCTTACAAATAGCTGTGAAAAGAAGAGAAGTGAAAAGCAAAGGAGAAAAGGAAAGATGTACCGATTTGAAGGCAGAGTTCCAAAGAATAGCAAGGAGAGATAAGAAAGTCTTCCTCAGATATCAATGCAAAGAAATAGAGGAAAACAATAGAATGGGAAAGACTAGAGATCTCTTCAAGAAAATTAGAAATAAGAGAGGGAACATTTCATGCAAAGATGGGCTCAAAAAGACAGAATGGTATGTACCTAACAGAAGCAGAAGATATTAAAAAGAGGTGGCAAGAATACACAGAAGAACTGTACAAAAACAATCTTCATGACCCAGATAATCACGATGGTGTGATCACTCACTTAGACCCAGACATCCTGGAATGTGAAGTCAAGTGGGCCATAGGAAGCATCACTACAAACAAAGCTAGTGGAGGTGATGGAATTCCAGTTGAGCTATTTCAAATCCTAAAAGATGATGCTGTGAAAGTGCTGCACTCAATATGCCTGCAAATTTGAAAAACTTAGCAGTGGCCACAGGACTGGAAAAGGTCAGTTTCATTCTAATCCCAAAGAAAGGCAATGCTAAAGAATGCTCAACTACTGCACAATTGCACTCATCTCACACGCTAGTAAAGTAATGCTCAAAATTCTCCAAGCCAGGCTTCAACAGTACATGAACCATGGACTTCCAGATGTTCAAGCTGGTTTTTGAAAAGGCAGAGGAACCAGAGATCAAATTGCCAGCATCCACTGGATCATCAAAAAAGCAAGAGAGTTCCAGAAAAACATCTATTTCTGCTTTATTGACTATGCCAAAGCCTTTGACTATGTGGATCACAATAAACTGTGGGAAATTCTGAAAGAGATGGGAATACAGGTTTATTGAGAGCAACAATTAGAACTGGACATGGAACAACAGACTGGTTCCAAATAGAAGGAGTATGTCAAGGTTGTATATTGTCACCCTGCTTGTTTAACTTATATGCAGAGTTCATCATGAGAAACGCTAAGCTGGAGGAAGCACAAGCTGGAATCAAGATTGCTGGGAGAAATATCAATAACCTCAGATATGCAGATGACACCACCTTTATGGGAGAAAGTGAAGAAGAACTAAAGAGCCTCTTGATGAAAGTGAAAGAGGAGAGTGAAAAAGTTGGCTTAAAGCTCAACATTCAGAAAACTAAGATCATGGCATCCAGTACCATCACTTCATGGCAAATAGATGGGGAAAACAGTGGAAACAGTGGCTGGCTTCATTTTTTTGGACTCCAAAATCACTGCAGATGGTGACTGCAGCCATGGAATTAAAAGACACTTGCTTCTTGGAAGAAAAGTTATGACCAACCTAGACAGCATGTTAAAAAGCAGAGACATTATTTTGCCAACAAAGATCTGTCTAGTCAAGGCTATGGTTTTTCCAGCAGTCATGTATGGATGTGAGAGTTGGATGGTGAAGAAAGCTGAGTGCCGAAGAATTGATGCTTTTGAACTGTGGTGTTGGAGAAGACTCTTGAGAATCCCTTGGACTACAAGGAGATCCAGCCAGTCTATCCTAAAGGAGATCAGTCTTGAGTGTTCATTGGAAGGACTGATGTTGAAGCTGAAACTCCAATGAAACTTTGAAGCTGAAACTTTGGCCACCTGATGCAAAGAACTGACTTATTTGAAATGACTGGGAAAGATTGAAGGTGGGAGGAGAAGGGGATGACAGAGGATGAGATGGTTGGATGGCATCACTGACTCAGTGGACATGAGTTTAAGTAAACTCAGGGAGTTGGTGATGGAGAGGGAGGCCTGGCATGCTGCAGTCCATGGGGTCGCAAAGAGTTGGACACAACTGAGTGACTGAACTGAATAATACTTTTATTTTAATAACTAGGAAACTAAGGCAGAAGGAGGTTAAATAAGTTGCCTTGTTGTTGTTTATTCGCTAAGTGGTGTCTGACTTTTTGCAACCGCATGGGCTGTATAGCCTGCCACACCGCTCTGTCCATGGGATTTTCCAGGTTAGAATACAGGAGTGGGGTGCTATTTCCTCCTCCAGGGGATCTTCCTGGCCCAGGAATTGAATTCAAATCCCTGTGTCTCCTGCACTGGCAGTTGGATTCTTTACCACTGAGCCACCGGGGAAGCAATAAGTTGCCTTGCCTTAATAAGTCTCTTCTTCAAAACGGACAAAAATAGACTCTGGAATCAAATGGTTGGGTTCAGAGACCGTAGTCTTAAATACAGATGTGGGCCCACATGGTGGCCCTTTCCTTCCCCCAGCTCTTGGTTAGTGTCTCTAACTGATGAAGACATTCCCTCTTTCCAAGTCCTGACACAGAGTTCCAGGGACCCATTAACATTTAATTAAGTGAAGCATTCAGGTTGCAAGCTCTATCCCGCTAGATTCTGAAGCATCATAATCAAGAAAAGGCGGCTGGCTGCTATCACTACTATTTCACATTGTTACACAAACAGAGGCCAAATAACTGAATCATAAGCGGGGCTGTGTGGGATGCTGCTTGTCCCAGCTCTAGGAGCCTTGCGTGCTTCTTTTCCTAATTCTGGGCTGGTGATATTGTTGGGGGGGTGTTTAATTTCCTCTGTTCTATATTGCTGCAGCAAACATTTGAAAGGATGGATGGGCCAGTGTTATAGCTCAGTTTTATTGTCAAGCAAAGAAAAGTACATCCTCATGGCATGAGGGCATGCCAACCCAAAAGACTCGAAGAGAAGAGAAGCCCCCAGCTCAATTTTGGCTCCTCTTTTTATATGTTTTTTTCTCCTCCCCCTGGGCCTGCCGTATCTAAATTGGGCTAGCCAGGAGGGCTGTTTGTTATACCTGAGGTCCTCACACCGGTCCTCGGACCTTCTATTTTTGAGGACTTTTCCCTTCTTTGTCTTTTAGCCACCACCATTTTGGACTCCTTTTTCCTATTCTAACTACCTAACAATATCATGATGTTGATATATCTTTTTTTTTTTGGAGAATCTGTTAAGCATTTATCAGCAGAGCACTAATGAAAAGCTAGTAATAAAGCTAACTATTGAAAAGAGATTAAAACTGTCGTAATTTAGAGAACATATGATTTCATGTATTGAAAACCTTAGCGGGGAAAAAAGCTTCTCAAAATTAAGGAGATTAAAAAAATATATACAGGTAAGACTGCTGATCCAGGCTTTGGAGACAGACCATGCCTCCTTTGGTGCTGACTGAATTTACAAATAGAAAGATTGGAAAAGACAGCATTGATGATTTCTGTATTATGGAGAAGACCAATCCATATCAAGAAAGGGAAAAACGTCAGTGTCTAGTGAGATGGTTGGATGGAATCACCAACTTGATGGACATGAGTTTGAGCGAGCTCCACGCAGGGAAGCCTATCATGCTGCAGTCCATGGCATCACAAAGAGTAGGACACGACTGAGCAACTGAACTGAGTGAGAGAAGGAATTTGAAGAAGTTACCCTGCTGGTTTCAAGTCCCTGGTTCAGAGACCCAGGCCTGGCTGCATCTCAGTTTAGTTTGCTCATCGTGCTGTCATGAGATGCTACCGTGTCCTTCCTCTAAACTCCACCTTTTGTCTAAGACACTTCAGTTTGGGGTTTCTTTCATTTCATTTCTAAACCAGATTACCTAATGAAATAACCTGTTGTTGTTAGTTGCTGAATCGTGTCCGACTCTTTGTGACCCCATAGGCCACAGCCCTCCAGGCTCCTCTGGCCATGGGATTTCCCAAGCAAGAACACTGGAGTGGGTTGTCATTTCCTTCTCCAGGGAATCTTCCCGATCCAGGGATTGAACTCGTGTCTCTTGCTTGGCAGGCAGATTCTTTACCACTGAGCCGCCAAGGAAGCCAGTAAAATCAAACATTCTTATGTAATCAATGAAGGAAAAACCTCTGTGTTCCCCACACTCTTTTTGCAAAGACAATTAAAATTTTGCATAAGAAGACTTTACCTGTCCGAGATCAATAGGGTTCTTCTGACACCCTCAGTGCAAACTATTTCCCCAAGTTTTCTGGCATTGTGTATCTCAGTGTTATATACAATTATTGATTTGTGGTGAGAAATTTTACCAATGAACTTGGGGGACAATGCTCTGACGCTAAAAAGGGACCTGGTTTTAAAAAATACAGATACTGTGTAGTGATGATAAATGACTGGCTGCTAGCCAATCACTCTTCATCAGCACTTTGCTGAAAATAATGTGATTTCTTCTTTCTGGTTCTCATTTCATCATTGGCAATTATACCTTCCCCTCCCCCACCATAAGTGCAGATCTGTGACATGAAAGAATTTCTTCCCCACATCTTGCTTCTTGGTGAAAGAAAGTGAAAGTGAAGTCACTCAGTCATGTCCGACTCTGCGACCCCATGGACTGTAGCCTACCAGGCTCCTCTGTCCATGGCATTTTCCAGGCAATAGTACTGGAGTGGATTGCCATTTCCTTCTCCAGGGGATCTTCCCCACCCAGGGATCGAACCCGGGTCTCTCTCATTGTAGACAGATGCTTTACTGTCTGAGCCACCAGGGAAGTCAGTTGCTTCTTGGTACTGTATCTAAATATATCTCAGGTGCATACAAAGGCTTCTGGTTCAAGTTCATGGGCCCAGAGCACATGTTACCTTCTCTTGGAAAGATGAGAGGGAAATACCAAAAGGGGGAATTTGTAAGAAATTTGAGAATGTGGCGCTGGAAACTGATGAAATAAAATTTATATTTTATAGCAAGGCAAGAAAAATTTAAACAAAAATTTTCTCTGCTCCTTTGGCCCTCTCCCTTCCCCTTTATTGTGTACTATACATGTGCATTAACCAGACCTCCTTAGAAGATAATCTTCTTTCTTATTCTTATAAAGGGTCATGAGGGTTATAATTTCAGATTGGCTCAAGTGAAAATTTTCACTTCTTTCTTAGATCTGCTGTTGACTGATTTTGTCAACATATGCGTGGTGGTGGTGTTGTTCAGTTGCTCAATCATGTCCGACTCTTTGCAACCCCATGGACTGCAATGTGCCAAGCTTCCCGTCCATCAACAACTCCTGGAGTTTGCTCAAAGTCACGTCCATTGAGTTTGTGTGTGGTGTAGCCAGCAGGAGATCAGAGATACCCACCAGCAGACCCCTGATGTCTACTCCCAACTGGCACTCAGGACCAGCGCAGTCCCACTGAGCCCCTACCTGCTTAGTACTCTCAAATGTTCTGGAGAGTTCTCCTGATACCTGGATCTGTTTTTTTTTTTTTTTAATCTCATTGGTTTTAAGTGATGATTCTAAGACTTTTATCCAAGCAGTTTTCATTTAAGACTTGGAGTTTTGAGGGGCATTGGTGCATTTGCTAGGCAGGGACCTAGGGGAATCTGGGCAGGAGGGCCAGGGAAACATAAATGGCTGGGTTTTTGTTAAATTTGCCTCAAATTGAAAAAGTAAGTTGACATATAGTCAAAAAACTTTTACTAGTGAAATAAGAGACTAGATTATTCACTCTAAAGAACAAGGGGCATGTGCTCCTTCGGGCCACAGGGTGTTCTCAGGTGACTGAGAACCTACCTGATTATCTGAGGATCAATCCTCCTAGCATGTAGTGGTTCTTTTTTTAAAAAAATGTATTGAAATGTAGTTGGTTTACAATGTTGTATTTATTTCTGCTGTACAGAAAAGTTAACATAGTTACACAGTCTTTTCATACTCCTTTCCACAATGGTTTATCACGGGATATTGAATATAGTTCCTATGCCCTACAATAGTACCTTGTTTATCCATCCTATATATCTGCTAGTCTCAAACTCCCAATCCTTCCCTCCCCTACCCTCTATTTCCTTTGGCAACCATGATTCTGTTCTCTACATCTGTAAGACTATTTCTGTTTCATAGATATGATCATTTGTGTCATGTTTTAGATTCCACATATAAGTGATATCATATGTTATTTGTCTCTCTTTCTAACTTACTTCACTTAGTATGATAATCTCTAGGTCCATCCATGTTGCAGCAAATGACATTATTTCATTCTTTTCAATGGCTAAGTAATTATTCTGTTTTGTGTGTGTGTGTGTGTGTGTACAAAACCTTTTATTTATCCATTCATCTGTTGATGGACATTGTTTGTTTCCATGTCTTGGCTATTGTAAGTAGTGCTGCTATGAACATAAGGTTGCATACATCTTTTTGAATTATAGTTTTGTCTGGGTATATGCCCGGGAGTGGGATTGTGGGATTATATGGCAACTCTACTTTTAGTTTTTTGAGGAACCACTGTACTGTTTTCCATAGTGGCTGCACCAACTTACATTCCCACCAATAGTGGGAGGGTTTTCTCCACACCCTCTCTAGCATTTATTGTTTATAGATTTTTTGATGACAGCCATTCTGATTAGTGTAAGGTGGCACCTTGTTGTATTTTGATTTGCATTTCTGTAATAAATTAGCAATGATGAGCAATTTTTCATGTGCCTATTGGCCATCTGTATGTTTTCTTTGGAAAAATGTCTATTTAGGTCTTCTGTTCATTTTCGATTGGGTTATTTGTTTTGATTTTTGTTAATGACTTGTAAGAGCTGTTAGTATATTTTAGGAATTAAGCCCTTGTCAGTCACATCATTTGCAAATATTTTCTCCTAATCCATAGAATATCTTCTTGTTTTGTTTATGGTTTTCTTTGCTGTGCAAAAACTTATGTTTGATTGGGTCCTATTTATTTTTGCTTTTATTTGTATTGCCATGGGAGACTGACCTAAGAAAGCATTGATGTAACTTCTGTCAGAGAATGTTTTGCCTATGTTCTCTTCGAGGAGTTTTATGGTATCTTGTCCTATATTTGTCTTTAAGCCATTTTGGGTTTATTTTTTGTGTATGGTGTGAGGGTGTGTTCTACTTCATTGATTTACATATGGCTATCCAGTTTTCCCAATACCACTTGCCAAAGATGTGCAGTGGTTCTAGAGGGGAATCCCACTACAACTATTCAGCAAATACTGCTTGCTGTTCCGGGAATGCAGGAGATAAGGCCTGACCATCCAGTGCTCTGAGTCACAGGGAGTTTTAGACTGTTGGAGGGAGAGACTGAGCCATGTAAAAGATTTGAACCGACCCAAGTATAACTCCTTGGGCAGCTAAAAGCAACACATGTGTGATCTACCACCAGACCATATCTCATATCTGAATTAGACTACCAAGTTAATCATGGGAAATTGTGCCTCAAAGGCCAAACATCTCCTGGACAAAAAGCCACCTATGTGGATACCACCTAGGTTTATGTAAGCTTGTATGTGCTTACTTAGTTGGGAATTAAAGAAAATCCCACCCTGAAATGGCCAGGATAGGCCTCTTTGGCATTCAAAAACTGATTTTTGCATGTCCAGTTAAAGCCAGCAGGAGGTAAGTTCCTACTGTGTCAGTCAGCCTCCTGGATCCCTGCCTGTAGGGTCTACTTAAAATAAGAAAGGAAAGAGTGTTTTCTCTTTTCTAAAATTAGGCTAATAGGAGAAAATATTTGTAGGGCCAGCTTCTTGGATCCTCTGAATTGGAAAAACTTCTAAATTGTGGAAAAATTTTGGAGAGCTCTCATCTTTTTTTCTGTTGTTTGTTTTAATGTGCATTTATTTGTCAATGATGTTGAATTTTTCATATATTTTAAAATTGCAGTATAGTTGACGTACAATATTATACAGGTTTCAGGTGTACAACATAGTGATTCACAATTTTTAAAGGTTATAGTCCACTTATAGTTTTTATAAGATGTTGGTTATACAATGTATCTTTATAGCTTATTTTATACATAGTAGTTTATGAGTATGTTTTATTACCTCAAAATTAGTTATCTGGCCATTCACAACTGCAATGCAGTCTGGAAGGTGTGCACTTCAGCTTTTCAGTCGGTGCTTAATGAAAGACAATAAAGGGTGCCATTGACAAAATTTAGGAATAAGTGATACTTCAGGAGAGGATCTATAAAATATTTAGGACTAAAAATTAATATCTTTGTAATAAGAGGGTAAATTCCTATAAGGAAGCAAGAAAAAGAACCAAAAAATGGCAAGGATCATGATTGAGCTACCTTAATAGTTAAAAATACACAGATGAGATATTAACGTCCCAACAATCAATAAAATACAAATTAAAAGTCTGAGATACTGTTTAGAGAGGAGAAAATACAGATATGCATGTGTGCTAAGTCACTTCAGTCATGTCTGACTCTTTGCGACCCATGAACTGTAGCCCACCAGGCTCCTCTGTCCATGGCATTCTCCAGGCAAGAATATTGGAGTGGGTTGCCATTTCCTCCTCCAAGGGATCTTCCTGACCCAGTGATTGAACCCGTATTTCTGATGTCTCCTGTGTTGGCAGGCAGGTTTTTTATCATTAGTGCCACCTGGGGAGCTCCAAAAAAACACATCTTCCCTGGTGTGAACCCAGGCCTTGGAGATGAAAGCACTGCATCCTAGCCACTAGACCACCAGGGGACTGTGCAAAATATAGATGGATGGGTATCAGATGCTGATGAGGATGTGGGGAGGTGGAAAGCTTCAGCACTGCTGGGGATCATGTAGACTGTATGGTCACTTTGAAAGCAATAAAATAATTTCATGGAATGAAGTATTTACTGTATAGTAATTCTGTAGTATTCTATACTTCAAGAGACTCTTGAGAGTCCCTTGGACTGCAAGGAGATCAAACCAGTCAATCCTAAAGGATATCAGTACTGAATATTCATTGAAAGGACTGATGCTGAAGCTCCAGCTCCAATACTTTGGCCACCTGATGCAAAGAACTGACTCCTTGGAAAAGACCCAGATGCTGAGCAAGATTGAAGGCAGGAGGAGAAGGGGATGATAGAGGGTGGATGGTTGGATGGCATCACCGACTTGGTGAACATGAGTTTGAGCAAGCTCTGGGAGTTGGTGATGGACAGGGAAGCCTGGCATGCTGTAGTCCATGGGGTTGCAAAGAGTCAGACATAACTGAGTGACTGAACTGAATACTATAGTAAGATAGTAATAGTAGTAATTACTATATAGACTTTAAACAGTAGGAAACCCTCATAAGAGTGTACCATGAGATTTTTATGAAGATGTTTAACACAGCGTTATTTGTGGTAGCAAAAAAAGCAGGGACTGATTAAGTCAAATTATTGACCTATACACATTAGTCACAAGGAATCGCCCAAGTAGATGTTTAGCCACATGGATACATCTCTAAAATATAAGTTTTGTAATCCTACACTGTTTGTGTAACTTAAACATACCCAAACAATAATATTTTTTTTAAAGATTCTCACACATACATATACAAATAAAAATAATGATGTTGGATTGAAAGTACAAATATTTAATATTTTAGGCTGGGAGCATATGGAGTGGGAGGGAAAGTAGATTATATGGGATGAAGGGGATAAACCTCTAAAATAAAATAAAGAATAAATGAAGATAATGTGTCATGAGTTGATAGTATGATAAATCCCATTCTGCTTATCTGACATCTCTAACCAGTTACTCTTAAGAAAGAGGAAGATTTGACAACTTAAGATCTGGCTTGCTGGGAGCCATGAGGCGGGTAGGTATGGAGCAGTCCATCACAGATTACCTCCCCTTCTGTCTTTCAGCAGTCAGATGCATCCTTGTATATTCCTCACTGGCCTCTACAAGCATCTGCATTAAGGCCTCTGCTCTACAGAACATTGTTCCAGATGTGGATCTCAGGAGCAGGAGACCTCGTGGGCACAGACCAGTTACATAAGCATAACACGGTGAGTTAGTTTATCTTAAAAGTTCTCGCTATGGTGATGAGTTCCCCCTGGGCTGAGAATCCCAAAGACAAGCAGCTCAGAAGATGTTACATGCCCTGAAGTCAATAATTCTCCCTAGGAAGGATCCCTCAGAAAATTTAGACAGAGGAATGATTTTAGGCAAAGCCCATAAAGAAACTTTTATGCGTGCACTGTCTTCTCCCATCATTAGTAATTCAGGTAAGAGACCCATGAGGAGCATAGACCAGATGAGAGCATTCTTACCTCTGATTCTATTCTTTGGGAATGGTCAGATGTTCAGTTCCTGATTAAAGTTTCCAATTTAGCTTGCTAAAAATGTGCCAATGCATTTTAAATCCTGCAGGGTTTTGTCAGAAAACAGCAGTTTTTCCATCCATGACTTTCCTTATTACTAAGGATGTTCTATACTCAAATAGCTGATTACCTGAGACAGTCTTTAAAAATTAACATCCTTTGGTATGAAGTACAGAGATAACTCAAAAGCTTAATCTAAAAAAAGAGATACTCTTTATAGAGTTTGTAACCTATGGATGACATGACAAATTTATCTACTACATTCATAACTGATATGTAACAGGTACAAAAAATTAAGAAAGCTGTAATACAATGTCCTATTTTGGGTTAAAGTAAAGTCAAAGGAAACCCCAACCCCTCCATACACTGGTCACGTGTACAGGATATATATTTCATTGTCAAGGGCAGTGCTGGTAAGAAGAGTGATGTGAATGGACTTCATTTTATTGAACTGCTTCTTTGTTAACAGAGACCAACAGCCAAGGGGCATTTTGCCAGAGTGTGTTAATAGAATTTTCTATCCTGCATTTGATAATGTAGGAAAAATCAACCAGAACTGGACCTGTGCTTGGTTATGTGTAGATCTGGACGCATTAGAAGTTTCTACCATTTTAGAGAAACCAGTTTTTTTATTTAACCCCATTTAGAGATCAATGTGCATTGCAGATAAAATCCACTGCTTTGACAATCCTGGTGAACACTAGTTAGTTCACATAGGTAGCTGAAGTACTGACTTTGAAAGTCTACTCCTGAGCTACTAAAATAAATGATACAGTTTGTAGTTATTGCCAACGGTGATATGAATGATGAAAAATGCTGAGTAGGACTAGATTACAGGACTTTGTACTATCTTTCTCCAAAATGCATTAGGTCTCGTTGAGGGTGGCCATTGCTAAACATGGAACAAGTAAAGCAGGGTAGGTCTGGAACATCTTGGTTGATGGGGAAACAGTGGTAGTTTCAGAGATTTCTAGAGTTAATATTGAGAGGGGAAAAGAGACCAGCCCTACAGAGGCAAATAAGTCAGTCACTATCATGAAGTGAAACAGGTTGAGTTTGTATAGAAATTTTGGTTTCATACTCCTAGGGGAAAAAAAAAGAGTAACGTTGAGTGTGCTGACAGACTATGGGAAGACGTTGTATTAAACACATGAATTTCAGTTGAGGAAAAGATAATATACTAAATGATATTATGAGCATTAAACAAAATCACTATTGAGAAATGTCCATCTCTATTTCCTTAATTATGAGTATCAGCAATCTCAGCTGCCCAGATTACGTGTTTGTCTCTTCCCAACTCTCTCTATGGAAGGCTGTGTGGTGTCACAGGCAGACTAATCTGATGGTATCTCCTCCACTCTTGGTAGCTGTGTGATCTGTCTATATTGTAAGACACACAGTTAAAAGCTCACCCCATTGATTGATCACTGACAACTAAGACTGCTTTTGAATTAACAAACTGTAGCAGCTGCCCTGGGAGAAGGCAATGGCAACCCACTCTAGTACTCTTGCCTGGAAAATCCCATGGACTGAGGAGCCTCGTGGGCTGCCGTCTATGGGGTCGCACAGAGTCGGACACGACTGAAGTGACTTAGCAGCAGCAGCAGCAGCAGCAGCTGCCCTGCTCTGATACGCAGCAGCAGAGAGACAAGGGCAACTACTGAAAAAGGCTGAGCTCTGGTGGTCAGGCAGGACTGCTGCTTAGGTTATATCTCTCCCACCTGGTTACTGATCTGGGATTCATCTCTACTCCTTCATCTTTTTCTGGAAGTGGGGATTGTATGTGTGTATGTGTGTAGGTGATGCCAGTAAATCATGGTGTATGTGGTGCCTGTCACATTTATCCTGAGGTTGCCAGCTCTTAGATTAAAAATTATCCTGCCATTGGACTAAGGTAGGTAGTTGCTGCTACTTCCCCATTGGCCACTTGACCCACTAAATGCAAATCGTGTTTTCTTTTTGAGATCCCTAATATTGACTGCTTAATTTAGGAGGCCCATTTGGATGAGTTTGGAGGGTTGGAGTAGATTGCTTTTAATATCTCTAGTTTTATTTGAGGATCACTAGTCATCCTCAGTGAATTGGAAAGAGTGCACACTCTAGTGGACATTTTCAGAACTGGTATAGCCTGTTTGTATAAAACAGGTCAGGACTGGGTCAGTTCACGGTGGCAGCAATACACACTCTTGGCACCCGTTCATGTCTAAGTTAGTGGTTTCTGCCTTTGCGGTAACAAAAGGAGTCTGAAAGCTTAACCACAGGACCTGAAGAATGCAATGACTGGTAGAGGCGGGCACGCACGTGTGTGTGTGTGTGTGTGTGTGTGTGTGTGTGTGTAGGGGTGGTGGAGGGTTTGCTGCTTCACTCCACTGCCCTTTGTAAAATGTTTGGGAGCCAGTTGCGGGTGGGGGGAAGTTTGGAGAGACAGAAAAGTGAACCACAGTGTTTGGTTATCATGGCATTAAAGTAAAAAAATGCAAGGAAAAACTGATTGTGAAGGTAGAAAGATTCTCCTAATTCTTATTTTACTAAAATCACTTGGTGTATTGAGAATTGCTCAAAAATGTGCCATTAGAAGTATTAGAATATAAAGGCTTCCCAGTAATAGTATTTCTCTCAAATTGTCACAGTGTTTTTAATTTATTAATGTCATAGTAAATATATATATATATAACTTTTCATTGTTAGCATGAATTTTATCATTTTTTATATTATACACTGTCAATTCTCAATGCAAATATAAGACCATTTAACTTGTATGCAGAATCACTGAAATTCCATAATTTGTATTTCATACAGGCATATGTAATTTTCTCTTAACAGATGACATAAAAAAATAACTAAAATATTATTTCACTTCTTGATAAATGCAAAATATGGGCTATTCTATCTTTACCCTTTCCCCCTTAACTTCCATGTTATCATTTTCAGTGTAAGTGGTTGGTTAATACAGGGAATTTACACAAATAAGAAAGGACATGACTGGGTTTCTCAGTTTTTAATGTTTCTCAGGCCACCATTGCCTTCTTTCTGAGCTGAGAATGGAGCGGGGAGGTGGCTTTCTGGGATTGTCAACACCTCCACTTACTCGGTCACAGATACAACATGCTTGCCCTGCTGGACTCCTGCCACTGCGGGTCCACTGGAGCATCTCACTTGTGGGGCACGGAGAATGCCATCTGCGAACAGGGCAGCTGGGAATGGTCCATGTGCAGACTGCACGCATCTTCTGTGCTCATGCTCCACTGTCCTTTCAGACTCACTGACAAAACTGAAGTATAAATATAAAGATAATGGTGTTAAGAATTAGAGATGGTGACACCAGAGCATTACACCAAGCACAGAGCTCTTCTGAGCACGGCAAGCTGTGTGACTGCACTGGCCACCCAGATGACACCCTAAGATTTACACAGTTTCTCCTTAGAGTAGTAGACCTTTCAGGACATGGTGCTTACTCAAGGGAAGCCTGGGACGAAATATCAACACCACCTTTAGACTAGCTCCTTTATCCCAATAGGATTTGCCCTTGTTATCATCACCATCATCATAGTTTTTGATAATTTCGTTGTTTTTATTCTTTCTGTCCTTTCATTTTGGAACTCCTATTAGTCACGTACTAGATCTTCTGTACTGAGTATCTGATTTTATTATCTTTGTTTACTTTATTTTAAATACAACTTTCTTGGAGAATTCTTAAAATATTATTTTGATTCTTCTATTAATATTTAAAACATTTATTTTCTTTATTTTTGGCTGTGCTGGATCTTTGCTGCTGTACAGATTTTTCTCAAGTTGCAGCAAGCAGGGGTTACTCTCTAGTTGTGATGCACACAGCTCTTGTGGCTTCTCTTGCTGTGGAGCATAGGTTCTAGGGCTTGTAGGCGTCAATAGTTGTGGCTCCTGGGCTCCAGAGCACAGGCTCAGTAGTTGTGGCTCACAGGCTTAGTTGCTCCATGGCATGTGGGATCTTCTTGGATCAGGGATCAAATCTATGTCTCCTGCATTGGCTGAACCACCAGGAAAGCCCTCTTTTATTAATATTATTTATTATGATTATCACATCATGCCAAAGATTTCTATCTTATTCTTATATGGATACAACTGGTTTCATTGACATGGGATAATTTCTTTTATGGCTATGTTATAAGGTATGGTTAAGAGGTGAACCCAAAACCAGACAATTTATACTCAAATCCCAGCTCTGTTATTTACTGGTTGTGTAAACTTGGACAAATTACTAAATTTTCTCATCTGTGAAATGGGCTAAAACCTTCATCAAAGGATTGTTCAATGAGTTAAAAGCACTTAGAACAGTGCTTGACCCAAAGCAAATCCCTCCATTAGCACTTGCCATGCCACTCTTAGTATCTGTCTGAGGTTATTAATCACAGGATTAACTTTTTTTCTGGTTTCCCTGTCTTTCCTTCCTCTGGGTTCCTTTTGTTTGATTTGATGCTTGTCTCAGACATTTGAAGAGTTCCTCAGATCTGATGATCTGGGCTCTCTGTGCATAGTGAAGAGTGAGTCGCTAGAAAGTGGATTGGAAGTTGTGTACGTGTGCATCAGGGTTCTGACTCCTGGGGTTCACTGTAGGATTCACAGATTGTTGAAACTGCCTTTTTGTCAGAGGATGCCAAAAACTTACTCTGTGGGTGTCTTCTGTCTCAGGCTGTTCTGTTTCTTCAGAGAAGAATTTTGTTCATGGTAAAAGGCTTTAGAGTTCGACAGTTCAATATATGTATATTTTCACTAATCTCCGTTTCAGTCTTAACTTTGCCACAGTCATTGCCTCCCTCAGTCTAGACCCTTGTTGCTTAGGTTTCCTCGAAGAATACATCTTCCAGCTTTTCTGGGGGAACTACTAAGGGGTTACCTGTTCTGCTTGATTGGAGAAGAGAGCTGGCAAATCCAGCAACTCCCTGTTTAGACTGTCATTAAATCCATCTATGTTCCATTTTGCACCTAACACTTACCTGGCCTCTCAGTTACCCATGAGTCTTTTGTGGGTGCTGTAGCATGTTGGTTCATTTCCTGTCTGTATTCTCTCTTTATAAGCTCTTATAAGTTTTTCAACTCTGCTAAGTCAGTTACTACCACTCCATCCATTTTTCCATCCTTGAAAATTTTATTAAAATCTTTCCTCTGCAGTTGTTTGGTCTCCGATTTACTTTGCCTTTTGGCTTCTATCTTTTTTATCTCCCTTAACTATCATTTTTAGTAGAGTTAAAGGAGAAAGAGGAGACTAAGGTTAATTTGCCATGTTTAACTAAACTGAGATGGTTGGATGGCATCACCGACTCAATGGACATGAGTTTGAGTAAACTCCGGGAGTTGGTGATGGACAGGGAGGCCTGGCATGCTGCAGTCCATGGGGCTGCAAAGCGTTGGGCATGACTGAGTGACTGAAATGAACTGAACTGAACTGAACTGAATGAATTTTAAAAATATGTATTTGTTTATTTGGCTGCCTTGAGTCATAGTTGCAGCAAGCAGGATCCTTTGTTTCACCATGAGGAGTTTAGGAAGGCTCAATAATTGTGTGCACGCTCCAGAGCACAGGCTTAATTTGCTTCACCGCATATGGGATCTTTAGTTTCCAGGCATATGGGATCTTACTTTCTGGACTAGAGATCAAACCCATGTCCTCTGAATTGTAAGGTGATTCTTAACCACTGGACCACTAGGGAAGTCCCTGAAATGAATTTTTTAATAGAAGGTTTTTTTATGCATGTGTTTTGTATTTTTCTTGTAGTAGGTATATAGGAAGTGCCAAAGAATCAGATATTGCTAAGAATGCTGGGTCCTCTGGAATATACCCATTCCAATTGCTAGAAGCCAGTATTTTTCCTTTTAGCTTGCTACTTTGGGGTGAGACAGAGTTTGTGGCAGTTTATCAAATTGTATTGTTACCTGAACTTCAGAGGCCTCAGATTACTGAGTCCACAGAGAATTATCTTTTTTTTTTTTTCTTTTGGTTGAGGCCCTGCAGTGCATGTGGATCTTAGTTCCCTGACCAGGGAGCAAACCCACAGCCCCTGCAGTAGAGGCACTGAAAGCAGAGAGTCTTAACCACTGGACCACCAGAGAAGTCCTCCAGAATAATCTTTCTTTGGCAAAGCTGTATCATCTGTCCCTTTGTTTCCTGTCAACTTTCAGATTGTCTGAGTCAGGTTGTCTGTGCCTCAACTTGATGAATGCTGAAAGGAGTACCCAACATCCTATGATAGTGATGACAGCATTTCCCACCATGTCGCCCAAGGCTCAAGCCTCGGTAATTACTTGGTCTGAATCCAGGAGATAACATGTAGTAGTTTAATCGATTGCTTCACAGCCTTCAAAAGGTATGCCTGTTAATGAAAGTGTGCATATCAAATTGTTGCATTGGAAAGCTCTGACTTTCAAAAAGATACTCACTTCCACCCTACCTGGTCAACATTTAAGGTTCTGTCCCTGTAGGAACCAGACTCTTTTGGTTGTAAGTTACCGTGTGTGTGTGTGTGTGTGTGTGTGTGCTGTCACCTTAGTCATGTCCGACTCTTTGTGACTGCATGAACTGTAGCCCTCTAGGCTCCTCTGTCCATGGGATTCTCTAGCCAAGAATACTGGAGTGGGTTGCCATGCCCTCCTCCAGAGGATCTTCCTGACCCAGGGATTGAACCCACGTGACTTAAGTCTCTTGCATTGGCAGGTGGGTTCTTTACCACTGAGCCACCAGAAAAGTCCCCAGGGAAGTCCTAAGTAACCATAATCAGACTTAAAATCACCTCCCAGAATCCATGGAAGAACTGAACAATCAAATTTCAGAGAAGTAGCTGGTTCTCACAAGCCCCCTGTACCCATGGATTTGAATGCCATCAGGATGTAATGTTTCTCATCTCTGATGAGAGACAGAGAGTTGAATATAAGCCATAAATAGTCCATGAATTTTCCATATTAAATTTTCCACTGACACTAAATACTGACCTACTTTCTCAGTTTCAGTCCAAAAAAATCCCCAAGGAGGACTTCACTTGGCCCAACTTGAATGAGTAGCAACATCTGGTCCAATCAACTGGGGCCCTGGGGTGAAGTCAGGGAAGAGTGTCATCTCCCAAGGGGCCACGTGGATGGGGTCTTTGTGGTTACAGTGTCACGTCCTTGGAAAAGTAAGAGCTGGGGCTGACAAGAGAATAGCTTAGACATTCACCACAAACTAACCTTGAGTTTTGAGTAGAATTTTCTCTTAGTTCAAAACACATGTAATACTGTGTTCCTTGTAAACATCAATTTCAAGATTAGAGGCAAAGGGAACTTGTCATTTCAATGTCAAACCCTTAACTCTTTTTCATTCTGAAATAACCCACTTATAACAAGGCTGAGAGCTCACTTTAAGATCAGAAATCTGACAGCACCTATTGACTTTGACACTCTCCATAGGAAAACTCTTGGAGTATCCACAACATGAATTATGAGCAGGAGAATCAAGAATGTTGCAACAAAAAATATTCTTACCATAATGGACCTCAATAAATATTTTGGATATTGGTGGTAGTGAAATGTCCAACCTGGAATCAGAATCAATTTGAAATGTGGTAGCCACCGTTTGGAGACATTATTTTGCTAACAAAAGTCCGTCTAGTCAAAGCTATGGTTTTTCCAGTAGTCATGTATGGATGGGAGAGTTGGACTATAAAGAAAGCTAAGCACTGAATAATTGATGCTTTTGAACTATGGTATTGGAGAAGACTCTTGAGAGTCCCTGGACTCAAGGAGAACAAACCAGTCCATCCTAAAGGAAATCAGTCCTGAATATTCATTGGAAGGACTGATGCTGAAGCTGAAACTCCAATACTTTGGCCACCTGATGCAAAGAACTGGCTTCTTGGGAAAAACCCTGATGCTGGGAAAGATTGAAGGTAGGAGGAGAAGGGGATGACAGAGGATGAGATGGTTGGATGGTATCACCAACTCGATGGACATGAGTTTGAGTGAACTCCGGGAGTTGGTGATGGACAGGGAAGCCTGGTGTGCTGCAGTCCATGGGGTTGCAAAAAGTTGGACATGACTGAGTAACTGAACCATCAAATAAGGCACCAAAGTGATTTTTAACAATCTGAGATATATATATATATAATATACAATATATGTAATATATGTATAATATACAATAAAATTATGTAAGTTGGATGTATATACATGTGTATGTACATATATACACATGTATCAATTATACATGATAGAATTATTTAATAAAATTACATAAATTGAAAGGGAATATTGGCATCATTTTGGTTCAGCATGTAGAGTTTATCAGAGGTAGTTATTAATGTCTTTCAATGGACTTGACACAAACTTGAATTTGACATAAAACTGAAACCTTCCATTAGTTTGCTACCACTCAGTGACATTTACATTCTGGTTGTTTAAAAATACAAAAATTCCACTTTACATTTGAGGGCTTGTTTTAATTAAACCCTAAGGCTGAATTATACTTCCCTGCAATCTGAATATAAGGAGATTGAATTATTTATATTGTGTATCTGAGCAGATACCATAGACCTAATTTACTGCTGGTAATGATATTCAATCATAGATTAGTACTCTGAATATGCAAAATTTTAAACACATGTTAGTAATTGTTGAAAGTCTCTTGAGACTGATTTTAAAAAGTAAGGAAGCATATTTTGAGTTGATAAATGCAAGTTTTAGAAACACCAATGTAGAATAGTCATAACTGTACCCTTCTGTTACAGTTGCCTCTACTTCAAAATTCCAGAAACTCTAATCCCAACTGTAAGCATCATGACTATGGGGCCTTTCTAGGACAGACCTCTCCCCCATATTTTCTGCTTTAGCTTGTCTCTGAAGTGCCCAGATAACGGTATCTGATGCACATTATGTGAGTTGTTTTACAGATGCTAAAACCACCACCAAATGGAAGAAATTAAGTACTCGACCATGAGGATGCAGCCCCTAGACCTACTGGCACCTAAGGGTTGATAATGTTAACTCCTATGACCCCACTTTGTTAACCTCATCATCAACCAATTGGATGAGCTGAGTACACACCCTGGGTCACCCCCCTTCACCTAGCCTTTAAAAATGCCTTGCTGAAACCCATGGGGAGTGCAGGTGTTTTGAGAACTAGCTGTCTGGATTCTCTGCTTGGTGATAAATGCTGCACTTCCCTCACCACAACCTGGTGTCAGTACATCAACTTCACTGTGCCCCAGAGAGCGGGCTCAAATTTGGTTTGCTAATGTGACTGTAGAGAGTTGTTCAATGATTTCAAATAATTTCACCTATGCGTAAAGTATAATAAGTTGTTGCAGATTTAGGTACATTATTTTAAAAATTTTCTTTTGAGACCTTCTTCTTAGTATAATGCATTAGTATTCTCTTTTTTTGGAATGCATGTATATTTATGTAGATTGGATTGTATATTTGTCTAATATAAATGGAGATGATAGAGTCATTAAGATTTTCATTTCAATTCACATTAAAATCACTGAAATCTAAAACATTCAAGGATGAAACCGAAGGTGGATATGAAAATACAAACATGTGAAGATGTACCTTCTCCCTATTGCAGCATAAATTTAGTGGTTTTCTAGTGACCAAGGAAAGAGAGGAGAGATTAAGAGAGAGGCTGGCAATACTGCACTTTGCCTTCCTGAGTGAGATATAAGCTATGTTAAAGCTGATGGGCTTCAAATAAAGTCACAGCACACCAGACTGTGGAGGGAGAATTCCAGAGGGAATGACTTGGAAGGGATAAGTAAGTTGAATAGGTATATTAAAGAATTATTGACAACTATTTGTTAGTGTCCCTGTCCTTAGCCAGCTGTATGGGTATAGAAAAAACTAGGCTAAATGAGGTAAAGTATGAATTAACCCATGTACTAAAGATGTGAAAATATACTATTATCCTATGTTGTGAGTGCTGGATGCTCAAGGCCATTTAATTGGTGTTCAGAATTAAGTTTTAGGAGTGGGTATTATCAGATATTTGACACAAGTAGATGTACAAGACAAGGTGCCTTAGAGTATTTCCTGTGCCCAACTTTGTGGTGGCAGAGACAGTGACTGAGGATATGGAAGATTTGGGAATGACAGTGAACCTTGATGGTATATTGGTATTTGGCATGGTTTTGGGGACAAAGAATTGATGCTTTCAAATTGTGGTGCTGAAGAAGACTTTTGAGAGTCCCTTGGACTGCAAGGAGATCAAACCAGTCAATTCTAAAGGAGATCAACCCTGAGTATTCATTGGAAGAACTGATGCTGAAGCTAAAGCTCCAATACTTCGGCCCCCTGATGTGAAGAGTTGACCCACTGGAAAAGACCCTGATGCTGGAAAAGATTAAAGCCAAAAGAATAGAGCAACAGAGGATGAGATGTTTGGATAGTACCACCGATTCAATGGACATGAGTTTGAGCAACCTCCAGGAGATAGTGGAAGACAGAAGGGCCTGGTGAGCTGCAGTTCATGGGGTCTCAAAGAGTTGGATATGATTTAACGAATGAACAACAATGGCTTTGAAGGAGCCCAAGCAACACCTTCTTAAGGGAGTAAACGTCCTATGTCAGTGAAATATGTTAGCTGAATATTAGCAGGGATAAACACTCTCTTAAAGATTTTTGCCCTCATCACTGACCATGTTCCACCAAGTTCTATCAGGGTATTACGCCATTTTTAGAGTTTAGTAGATGATAGAAGCAATATGTAAATCAGAGATCAGATCAGATCAGTCGCTCAGTCGTGTCTGACTCTTTGCGACCCCATGAATCGCAGCACGCCAAGCCTCCCTGTCCATCACCAACTCCTGGAGTTCGCTGAGACTCACGTCCATCGAGTCAGTGATGCCATATAGCCATCTCATCCTCTGTCGTCCCCTTCTCCTCTTGCCCCCAATCCCTCCCAGCATCAGAATCTTTTCCAATGAGTCAACTCTTCGTATGAGGTGGCCAAAGTACTGGAGTTTCAGCTTTAGCATCATTCCTTCCAAAGAAATCCCAGGTCTGATCTCCTTCAGAATGGACTGGTTGGATCTCCTTGCAGTCCAAGGGACTCTCAAGAGTCTTCTCCAACACCACAGTTCAAAAGCATCAATTCTTCAGAGCTCAGCCTTCTTCACAGTCCAACTCTCACATCCATACATGACCACAGGAAAAACCATAGCCTTGACTAGACGAACCTTTGTTGGCAAAGTAATGTCTCTGCTTTTGAATATGCTATCTAGGTTGGTCATAACTTTCCTTCCAAGGAGTAAGCGTCTTTTAATTTCATGGCTGCAGTCACCATCTGTAGTGATTTTGGAGCCCAGAAAAATAAAGTCTGACACTGTTTCCACTGTTTCCCATGAAGTGATGGGACCGGATGCCATGTAAATAGCTATGTCCAAATTTCCAAGCTTCTCTATCTGATTTAACTCAAAGTTAAATGTGGATGGAGTCCCTGCTGTAGGATTGGGGTCTTAGGTGAACCCAAACAATGAAGGAGGTGAAAGACAAGCAACTCAGAGACTTGAGGTCCAAAATAAGAACATGCTATGGTGAGTCAGCCACTCCTCCAGGGAGAAAAAGGCACCCTCAGACTTGACATTGATGGTGTTTTCCTGGTATCACACACCTCTGGCTGAGATGGCGAGTGGCCATGAAGCTTCAGTGGCAGAATACTCCTGGTTGCCCCAGAACCTCCAGCAGAGGGCAAGACTGGAACAACCTGGCTCTACTGTTCCATCTTCACCTCACCAGGAACTCAGGGATATTCAGCAGGATCTCACCATTTTGCTTCCCTCTGATTCCATTCAATTCCTTTTAACTTAGTGCCTACTTGTAATGAGAATGGGGTGGTCTATCCCTAACCTCTGCCAAAGGAGCAGGGGAATATTTATCATCAAGACATTATTAAAGCAGATCTTACAGTCTCTCCTACTACCTCCAAACCACTCTACTGCCATTCAAAAAGAGAAAAGGAGAACAAGGAAGGGGAACAAAAGCAAAGAGAGAGGCTTGCATTCTTTACATGGTATGTGTGCAGAAATAAATTTTAATAAAATATTTGATTTCACTGCACAGAAAACTAGAACTGTCAATCAGTTTATTGTAAGAAGGTGTGAAGAATATCATCCACAAGGCCAATGGAACTAGATTGAGAAAATAATTAGGCATTTATGTGAATTGGATTGCCATTCAAACCTACGGAACTGAAAGAAATTAGGAATATCCTTTACGCCCCTGTTCACTGCCAGCACTTTGATTTGGAACACAAATTCTATTTAAAACCTAGATTTCCCTCTTTCTACTTGGGGCAACTTGTACCAACATCTAGGAGTTAATTTGCTATGAAGTAAAAAAAGTCACCTGGAAGTATATGATAACCCTATTAAGCCTATAAATCCCATCAGTCCCCTGCAATTCCAAACCCTAAAGTCCCATCGTTCATGGTCCCCATCATTATTTTCCTTCTTTATAAACTTTTCCTCCATTTCTGCATTTCTCACTGTCTCAAAATATGATTATCATAACTTTTCAATTGCTAATTATATGCTGACGGGAAGGTGGGAACCATTCAAACAGTATATTAAAAAGCAGAGACAGTACTTTGCCAACCAAGTTCCGTCTAGTCAAGGCTATGGTTTTTCCAGTAGTCATGATGGATGTGAGAGTTGGACTATAAAGAAAGCTGAGCGCCGAAGAGTTAATGCTTTTGAACTGCAGTGTTGCAGAAGACTCTTGAGAGTCCCTTGGACTGCAAGGAGATCCAACCAGTCTATCCTAAAGGAGATCAGTCCTGAGTGTTCAATGGAATGACTGATGCTAAAGCTGAAACTCCAATACTTGGTCCACCTGATTCAAAGAGCTGACTCATTTGGAAAGACCCTGATGCTTGGAAAGATTGAGGGCAGGAGGATAAGGAGATAACAGAGGATGAGATGGTTGGCTGGCATCACCTACTCAATGGACATGAGTTTGGGCAGGCTCCGGGAGTTGGTGAACAGGGAGGCCTAGCGTGCTGCAGTCCATGGGGTTGCAAAGAGTAAGACACGACTGAGCGACTGAACTGAACTGAGTTAAAATATTTGTTTGTAAGAATCTTGAGACTTTCTCTAATAATGGGGATTTATTACAAGGTTACCTGTGTGGCAGTAAAAGAGATGGGGCCTCACAAGACTATAACAGCCAGGTCACAGGAAAGAAATGGGAGCTGAGCTTCATCCATGATTTACAGAGCTCATCCAAGAAGGAAGGGTCCTTTAGGATTTAAGACAGCTCTGAGGAACAAGTATTATTTCATGGCCACTCACTGACAGTTCTTTATTTCTCTGTTGAGTTCCCTCTGATTTTACTATTCTGCTTAATTACCATTCTGTCTACTCATACCTTTACTCCTTGGTGTACTTTCTACTTATTCAGTGATTCTGTGTGTGTGCATCACTTCAGTCATGTCCAACTCTTTGCGACCCCGTGGACTGTAGCCCGCCAGGCTGCTCTGTCTGTGGGATTCTCCAAGCAAAAAAATACTGCAGTGGTTTGCCATTTCCTCCTCCAGGGGATCTTCCCAACCCAGGGATCGAGCCCACATCTCCTGCATCCCCTGCATTGCAGGTGTATTCTCTACCCACTGAGCCACCTGGGAAGCCCCATTCAGTGTTTCTGGTTACTTATAACTTGGCTCCTTTATGACTCATCTGTTTTATGTCTGCTTTTGGTGCTTTAAATGCCCATATACTAGCTATAATGCTTTCTATATTTCACACAAAATTTCTGGTACAGTACTTTGATTGGGATAGTTAATCACCATGATTACCATTGGGCAGAGGTTTCAAATGGGCTGATCTGTTATGTGGTGCCTACTCTGGTCCAGACAGCTATAGCTGACGTGCAGGATTACTCAGGTAGAGAACTGAGTCTACAGGGGGAAGAAATCCCCAGGACTGTTGCCTCAGCAG
Organism: Bison bison bison; assembly: GCF_000754665.1. Lineage (NCBI taxonomy): Eukaryota > Metazoa > Chordata > Mammalia > Artiodactyla > Bovidae > Bison > Bison bison. The sequence continues at coordinate 3,540,734 of NW_011494945.1, read as the reverse complement.
ATCGGGTGCTTAGTGCTTTCCTTTGTAAGGCTGTTAGAATCACAGGCACTATTACTCATCAGTTTATATTTGTAGAAGTCAGATATTAGCCAGAAATTTGTACAAGTAAAATTCCTTATAACAAAAACCTTCATATGAATATTCTCAGACTAAAAAAAAGATTATAATGCATTGATAATCATGTGGCTTAATAAAAGCTAATTTGATTCACAGCAGATTTGATCCCTCCTCCCTTCCTCCCTCCCTACCTGCCTTGCTCCCTTCCTTCTTTCTTTCCTCTCTTCCTTTCCTCCCTTATTTATTTTTGTCTCTTTGGGCTTTAATTTAGAATTAACTTCATAAGTGTTGTATATAGTTGTGAATTGGTTGTTCATGATATTTACTATTAAGTCTTTTCTTTATCCTTAAAGTCACTCACTGCAGCCAAGAACCTGCAAAGAGCTAACTGGTCTCTATTAAATTTTTTAAGCCAAGGCTACCACCATAGTTCCTCATTGATAGCTCTTAAATGATATTTCAATTTTAAAGTATTCAAGACATGTCTAGAAGGGTCATTCTCTATTTTTTATGAAAAAAATTCTCCACTTTTTTATGAAAAAAAAATCCAGCATTCTAACAACACAATTTAATAATTTTTTAAAGTAAAAAAGGAAAATATTTAAAATATTTTTAAAATATAAAGTTTTATATTTGTCTTACATTTGTCTATCCTGTCTATCTAGTTATATACCACTTATAATCTCAACTTTAAAAAATTGTAGCCAGTTAGACATGGGTTGAAATTACAAATTTACTGACTATTGTCTGTAGTTTTAGCTAAGTATTAGATTAGTGTTCCATATCTCTATTTGTAAAATCAGGATAATAAATTTATAGAGCTGCTGTTTTAAAGACAAAATCAGATTGCATTATACATTAAACATGAAAATCACCAAAGACAGTGTTCTGGTTCATTACAGAAATTTAAAAAATACTAGGTTTTCTCTTTTCTGCCGTAACACAACCGTTTTATTTTTGCACACACTTATTGTGGGCTCTGCCTCCTCCACAGCTGGGAGAGCACATGATTTATTATCAAGAAGAGAACATTTTGAGAGTTAAAGCGATTGCTATTGATTTAGTCCAAGAGACTGTATATGAAATGGGACTGTCAGCAAACTGGGTGTGTAGTTACCCTGTTCATGGTCCCCTTCTTGTTGGTTTGGGTTTGGAGCCCAGGTAGTTTTTCAAGTCTTCAGAAATCACAGACTTTTATTCCCTTGGAATTTTGGCAATATATATTTTCCTTCACTCCTCTTTAACCTCTTTATATCCTCACCTCCTGGTTTCCATCGTCAATTGGTATGATGATATACTCTCAATTCCTTGGCATTCATGTGAACTCATCCATCTTTCAGAATAAGCACCTTCACACAAGTATTTTAAGTGACGTTGGAGAAAAACTCAAGACCATGAGTGAGAAGTGGCTTCTTCACTACTTGCCCAATAAACCTCTCCTCCCCCTAACACTAAGAAAAAGAAAATCTCAAAAAAGGAAAATGAATTTTAAATTATTTAGTTTGCATGAGTATGAATCTAATTGTATAGAAACCATAAATTGAATCTATAATTTTTATATGTGACATTGCTACTTAGAAAACATATTAGACTGTATTCAGTTGCAGGATGGGAAATGTAATTTTCTCATTTTGGGGGGAAATACTTTGTAAATAATATTCTACAAAGGATAAGAAGCCCATCTACCATATTTTTGCTTTTCTTTCTAAAGGCTTCTAATATTTGAAAAATTGATAGCATTTTGTGACTCTAAAATTGACCAGAGGAAGGAATAAATAAAATGTTCTTTCCAAAAATAGTTTATATCATATATTAAAACTGTTCTTTAAAACTGGACAGCTGAGTAGAGTTCCAAATCATGGGCTGTATGAAATGAGATGCATAGTATGTGTTTGATACATGATGACCTAAGAATGCTTAGGTCATCTCTGAAAGCCATAGTTTTATAAATTAATTAAAAGGGAAGAATCCTCTTTCAATATTTTTATCAGGGCAGAAAGTAAATATTGAAATATGAATTAAATTGGAATTCTTCTATTTGACCAAGTTTCAAGCTACCCAGAGATGGACAGTCTTTTACTTAAAGATGATACCGTCAACTTCACCAGCAGAAAAAATAGTCTAAGACTGAAGCCCCATGTCCCCTTCTGCTGCTGTTTTACCAGAACTAAAGGTCAGTAAGGCAACCAGACAGTATTGCTGAGAGCCTTTTATGAGCAAGGCACTGTGATTAACTCAGGAAAGAAATAAAGTCTTTTAGAAGGAACTCACTAAAATAATTCTGTGTATTTATTGAAAGATTTGTATATGTGAAGAGCATACTTCCTGGTTTAAGTTAATAGTTATTTCCAGGTGTGTCACAAAAACCAAACTTGGATATTTATGAATTCTTACCTTGGGCCATTGGGTTCAGCAAAAGAAGACATAGAGGTTATCCTAAAAAGGAGATGATTGCCTGTCACCCAGGTATATGTGGAAGAAGTGAAATAAATGAGTCAGATTTTGCTTCCCAGGTGGTGCCTGGGAACCTGCCCACCAAAGCAGGAGACTTAAGATACGTGGGTTCAATCCCTGGGTTGGGAAGATCCTCTGGAGAAGGAAATGGCAACCCACTCCAGTATCCTTGCCTGGAGAATCCCATGGACAGAGGAGCCTGGCAGGCTACCGTCCATAGGGTCGCAAAGAGTCGGACACGACTGAAGTGACTTAGCACAACCCGCATCAAACTTAATACCTCTTGTATCTGATGTGTGTCACAGGCCTTAGAACTTCGGACTAATTTGCCTAAGTCACACATTGTGAAAGGAAGTCAAACATGTAGAAATATTCTATTAGACACTGCTACTTAAAAACTCCAGTGTGCCTCATTTTAAAAAGGACCTGCTGAGATTCTTTTGAAGTGTGATTATTATTATTCAATTGAAAATGCTCTTAAGTTTTTATGAATTTGTAAAATGATTTATCAGCCTTGTCTATGGACTGCTCCAGATGTTGCTCTCCAGGCTGTAATTTTTATGAGTCTACTTTATAGGTCAAAGAACTGTGAGTCTGGGTGACTAGTTTCAGCCTCAAGTCTAGAGAGGGGATACTTAATCATTTAGAAGGGCAGGCAAGCAATGAAATGACCATTTGAAAGCTTGGATTTTAATGAGTGTATGAGATACAAATACAGGTGACAACTAGCCCAGGGCACCTGTGAACTAGGCATATTTCCTTAAAGGTCTTTCATCTTTTCTTACCTAAAAACAACAACAACAACAACAACAACAAAACAAAACTAAACCCAATGGAGGCAATAAGCAATGTCTTGTGATTGAATTTTAACTTAAGGCTCCACTGCATCTTCTTATTTCCAGTTCTAACCTAAGAAGTAGGCTTCCATCTTGAGGCTCTGATGCCTTTGGGAAGTGAGATGTAGAACCTTCTAAGCAACAGGAATAAAAGCTGAGTCATGGATTCAGTTTGCATTAATCCATTGTTCCATTCATCCAGCAAGTGAGTGCTGAAAGAACACTCACAGGGCACTGGGACCCTGCCCCTGCCCTCCAGTAACGAACATTCCTTCAGCTGGAGGGAGAAAGTGATGGGGGACCCCAGGGAAGGTAAAGAGAAATGGCAGGAAAGTATTAAAGAGAGGCAGCAGGACTTTTGGAAGACCATCTAGGTACTTTCCACTGTAAAATAAGCAGGACTGGGTAGAGGTTAAGCCATGGATTTTGGAGTCAGGTGTGAGTTTGAATTTTCCTTCCTTAACTTCCAATACCATGACCTTGTTCAGGTTATTTAGCTTCCCCTATTTATTACACAGCCGAGAAGGCAATGGCACCCCACTCCAGTACTCTTGCCTGGAAAACCCCATGGACGGAGGAGCCTGGTAGGCTGCAGTCCATGGGCTACTGAAGAGTCGGACACGACTGAGCGACTTCACTTTCACTTTTTACTTTCATACACTGGAGAAGGAAATGGCAACCCATTTCAGTGTTCTTGCCTGGAGAATCCCAGGGACCAGGGAGCCTGGTGGGCTGCCGTCTATGGGGTCGCACAGAGTTGGACATGACTGAAGCCACTTAGCAGCAGCAGCAGCAGCATTTATTACATAGGGGCTTCCCTGGTGACTCAGACGGTAAAGAATCTGCCTGCAACTAGGGAGACCTGGGTTCGATTCCTGAGTTGGGAAGATCCCCTGGAGGAGAGCATGGCAACCCACTCCAATATTTTTGCCTGGAGAAAGCCCCTGGACAGAGGAGCCTGGCGGGCTACAGGGGTCACAAAGAGCCTGAGAGAACTGAGAGAGTAACACTTGGACGTAATGATAATGACTTCATAAGGTTCAGGTGGTGATCAGTTTTATCCTGAAGGACATCAAAGCTCTGCATGTTAAGAGTTGCTGCTGCTGCTAAGTCACGTCAGTCATGTCCGACTCTGTGCGACCCCATAGATGGCAGCCCACCAGGCTCCCCCGTCCCTGGGATTCTCCAGGCAAGAACACTAGGTAACTGTTAATTTTATAGTTTTATTTAAGGCTGCTCAGAGGTTTGGATTATTTCTTGACTGGGGCTAAGAACTGGATTCGGGGTGACTTCCCTCACTAGTTTTCCCACAACAGCTCATGAGAGCCCACTGTGAAGTTTTCAGGAATTTTACAAGCCGTTTGTTAAACACAGTCATCTTTGAAATTGGCCATGGTGGAAGTATTTACAAGATGAAAATCAGCGAATGCCACAGGTCAGAGCTCCCCGATGTCCTTGATTTATCAGCATATGATTGCAAGTGAATTTCAATCCTAGTAGATCTACGGGGCTCTGGGCGGTGGTTGGAGCTGGGGCATAGGGTGAAGTGGGGAGAGAGCCTCCACATAATTTAGGTTTTTAAGTCCTGTCCTGAGGGAATATACCACGGTCAAAGGTGAGGCCAGAATGAGAAGGAAAATGTGGGGGAATAAGCCTTGTCTTCATTTAAACTTTTATGTAAGGCTTTGAAAGCACTGTTTAAATGTCATCGTTATTGGTGCATTCTGGAGTTGAAAATCACAGCCCCAGAACGGCCCAAATGTTTGTTCCTTCATAGCAGCTGTTTTTAATATAATTGAAAGAAGTGGTACACACATGTAGTTATAATATTTATAAACACTTCTCCTCTGCTAGCCAGATCCCTGCAGTAAATAAGAGTGTTCAGGGTACCCACGTAGCACCCTGGTCAGTCTCCCTCCTGTCTGTTTTTTTAGTGATAGCAGAAGGTATTCAATAGTTATGAAGAATTTAAAATCCAGCCTCACTCTTATGATGGAGAAAGTATTTCTAATACCCCATCTGATTGCTGCTGCTTGAATTTAATCTTGTTTCTTCTCTCTTTACCTTGATTAGAGATGGGGAATAACTGGGCAGTAACCTTCTTGTTTATTTTGTTATTGAAGTTAGTGAGCTCCATTTCAGTTCAGTTCAGTTCAGTTGCTCAGTCGTGTCCAACTCTTTGCAACCCTATGAATCGCAGCATGCCAGGCCTCCCTGTCCATCACCAACTCTTGGAGTTTACTCAAACTCACGTCCATTGAGTCGGTGATGCCATCCAGCCATCTCATCCTCTGTCATCCCTTCTCCACCTGCCCTCAATCTTTCCCAGCAACAGGTCTTTTCCAAGGAGTCATTCTTTGCATTAGGTGGCCAAAGTATTGGAGTTTCAGCTTCAACATCAGGCCTTCCAAAGAACACCCAGGACTGATCTCCTTTAGGATGGACTGGTTGGATCTCCTTGCAGTCCAAGGGACTCTCAAGAGTCTTCTCCAACACCACAGTTCAAAAGCATCAATTCTTCGGCGCTCAGCTTTCTTCACAGTCCAACTCTCACATCCATACATGACCACTGGAAAAACCATAGCAATGACTAGATGAACCTTTGTTGGCAAAGTAAAGTCTCTGCTTTTGAATATGCTATCTAGGTTGGTCATAACTTTCCTTCCAAGAAGTAAGCATCTTTTAATTTCATGGCTGCAGTCATCATCTGCAGTGATTTTGGAGCCCCCAAAAATAAACTCTGACACTATTTCCACTGTTTCCCCATCTATTTGCCATGCAGTGATGGGACCAGATGCCATGATCTTTGTTTTCTGAACGCTGAGCTTTAAGCCAACTTTTTACTCTCCTCTTTCACTTTCATCAAGAGGCTTTTTAGTTCCTCTTCACTTTCTGCCATAAGGGTGGTGTCATCTGCATATCTGAGGTTATTGATATTTCTCCCTGCAATCTTGATTCCAGCTTGTGCTTCTTCTAGCCCAGCGTTTCTCATGATGTACTCTGCATAGAAGTTAAATAAGCAGGGTGACAATATACAGCCTTGAGGTACTCCTTTTCCTATTTGGAACCAGTCTGTTGTTCCATGCTGCATTTAAACCCCCTCAAATCCATGCTACCTTTAGTCTTTTAAAATTTCTCTCTTAGTACTGTTATGTGAACTTTTCAACTATCTAGATTTACCTTCTATAGTCTTTGAATGTTTTTTTTTTCTTTCTCTATTTCTTCCCTGGATAATTCCTATAACTTCTCCAACCCAGGTCCTGCATTTGGGGCCCCTCCCATGCATGTATTCATGCAGTAGAGCCCCTTGTGATGGATCACTGGCCCACTGATTCTCTTCTGCTGTGCGCAGCCCTGCTCATTTGTGATGAACCCCCATGTACCTCTGAGGTTAGGAGCTAGGCAGTATATTTATAGCTTCTTTACTTAATTGGTCTTCTTGGTTTTGCAGCTTGCAGCTATTCAGTTCCAAACCTTAGTGACCAATGATGTGTTAAGCCATTGAAAGTCTCTTAATTTTCTCCCTGAGTGAACCTGGTACTCCAAAGTTTAGAGTTATTAATGGTTTTTCTGTAAACTACTAAACTGTGCTTACTTGGCAAAGAAGACATTTGTGGGACAGGGTAAACACACTGTTAACATTTCAAGGACTGAGTTTTCTACTTGCTGACAGCTGAGTGCCAGTGAAATTGGAGATAAGGTGGAAAACTGCCAAAGTGCGTTTTCCCAATCTTACAGGGCAGAATCTCTCCACACCCATCCTTAGATCATTCTATCTGATGCTTTTTGCATGACTTAACCTTTCTGGACTGTAGAGAAAACCCCTGGGAAAAGAGATGAGAACCTTAAATTAACTGACATTGCTCCTGCTATTTGGTGAGATGGGCATTAAAAACTAAAATTAAATTTAAATAAAGACAAAGGTAACATTAAATATTTAGCAACCATGTAACACTGGTACCAATCCCTAAGAACAGTTGTTGGCTTAAAAATCCTGGAGTCCTCCTGCTGTGAAATCTCTTAAATTGTTGGAACATTCAGATGGCTAGGAGTTTATGGAGTATGGCCTAGGGTGGCAGTGGCAGCAGAGGGGTGCACTTGAACGGGTAATGAGGCATTTTGGTATTTAACATCTGTTCTGCCTGTGCTTGTGCAGAGCAGCTCAATATCAAGTCTGGTTAAAAACATAAGCTAAGTCGCATTTCTTGCTCATCTAAGTTATAAGTTGATTGATACATGCTGCTTGTAAATTGAAATTTCCTTGCACACAGATTTTTGCTCTCTACCTTTTTTCTCTTTTGTCAGCATGTGTTTAATTTCTCACCATCATTACTATTTATTTTTATTCTTTAAACAATAACACATGCACATATACACATGAGAACAGGAACACTACATCATTGATCATAATGAACTCTTCAGATTTCTTTTAGTTTTGATGTAATTAAATATTTAAATCACTGAACATATTTCCATATTAAGGGAGCAAAAATATTTGTTAAAAGACATGGTAAGAGGTAGTACTGATAAGCTTACTATAATATATCAGATTGTTGTTTGACTGTTTTATTTATTTTTTTTTAAATTTTATTTTTTTTTAAACTTTACATAATTGTATTAGTTTTGCCAAATATCAAAATGAATCCATCACAGGTATACATGTGCTCCCCCAAAGAGACCAAATAATGGTGATTAAGTAAGATAGAAATTTTTTTATTGTCATATGCATGGGATATGAGGGTGTTCTACATGAAGTACCCGAGGGACCAAAGTCCTTTCTATCTTGTTACTCTGTCTCCTCCTAAGACATTGCCCTTGTCTGTGTGGCTGAAGACTGCTCGTGACCTCATTGTCTCTGCTGCAGTTTTTTATCCACAGTAAAGAGGAAGAGGAGGTGTCTTTGTCTGTTCCAGCTGCTATAACAAAATACCACAGACTGGGTGGCTTACAAATTGAAATGTATTGCTCACAATTCTGGAGGCTGGAATTCCCAGATCATGGTGCCAGGCATGCCTCTCTTCTGGGTCCTAGATATCCTAGATATCTTATTGTATGCTCACATGGCAGGAGAGGCCGGGGAGCTGGCGGAATCTCTTTTGTAACAGCACTAACCCCCAAATAATACAAATGAACTTATTCACAAAAAAGAAACAATCTCACAGACATAGAAAACAAACTTATGGTTACCAAAGGGAAAGGGGGGGTGGGGGTAAATTAGGAGTATGGGATTAACAGATACACACTACCATATATAAAATAGACAAGCAACAAAGATTTACTGTGTACCACAGAAAACTATATTCAATATCTTCCAATAACCTATAAAGGAAAATAATAAAGAATATATATATATATATTATGGAGAAATATCAATAACCTCAGATATGCAGATGACACCACCCTTATGACAGAAAGTGAAGAGGAACTCAAAAGCCTCTTGATGAACGTGGAAGTAGAGAGTGAAAAAGTTGGCTTAAAGCTCAACATTCAGAAAACGAAGATCATGGCATCCGGTCCCACCACTTCATGGGAAATAGATGGGGAAACAGTGGAAACAGTGTCAGACTTTATTTTGGGGGGCTCCAAAATCACTACAGATGGTGACTGCAGCCATGAAATTAAAAGACGCTTACTCCTTGGAAGGAAAGTTATGACCAACCTAGATAGCATATTCAAAAGCAGAGACATTACTTTGCCAACAAAGGTTCATCTAGTCAAGGCTATGGTTTTTCCAGTGGTCATGTATGGATGTGAAAGTTGGACTGTGAAGAAAGCTGAGCACCGAAGAATTGATGCTTTTGAACTGTGGTGTTGGAGAAGACTCTTGAGAGTCCCTTGGACTGCAAGGAGATCCAACCAGTCCATTCTGAAGGAGATCAGCCCTGGGATTTCTTTGGAAGGAATGATGCTAAAGCTGAAACTCCAATACTTTGGACACCTCATATGAAGAGTTGACTCCTTGGAAAAGACTCTGATGCTGGGAGGGATTTGGGGCAGGAGGAGAAGGGGACGACAGAGGATGTGATGGCTGGATGGCATCACTGACTTGATGAACCTGAGTCTGAGTGAACTCCAGGAGTTGGTGATGGACAGGGAGGCCTGGCGTGCTGCGATTCATGGGGTGGCAAAGAGTCAGACACGACTGATCTGATCTGATGAATCAGTTTGCTGTACACCTGAAACTAACACAATATTGTGAATCAACTATACTTCACTTAAAATAATAAATTAAAAAAACACTAATCTCATTTGTAAGAACTCCATCCTCATGACCTAATCACCTCCCAGAGATCCATCCTTCTAACACCATCACATTAGGATTCCCCATGTGAATTTGGCATTAGGAATCAGCATGTGAAGTCTGGGGGGACACAACATTCAGACCATAGCAGGAGGGTAAGCAATGACTTTGAAGAGCCAGACTCAGAAGTTGTACACATTGCTTTTTCTCCTAGTTCATTGGCTACAGCTTAGTCACCTGGCTGTGTTTAGCTGCATGGGAGTGAGGGAAAATGTAGTCATATTTGAGCAGCTATATATGTAGCTAAGGCTCAAGGGGTTCTGGATTCTGGGGGACAATTAGTAGTATCTATCGTATTTATGAAAACACATTTACTACTATCCTAATCCATTGCTACCGTAAAGGTATCTGATAAAATGCATGGTATCTTAAGTGGATAAGGTGTTTTTCACATGGCTGCTTTTCTGAAAGTCTTCACAACTGTAACTGCTCATTTAATTGCTCATTTGTGTCAGACTCTTTGTGACCCCATGGACTGTATTTTGCCAGGCTCCTCTGTCCATGGGGATTCTCCAGGCAAGAATACTAGAGTGGATTGCCATGCCCTCCTCCAGAGGATCTTCCCAACCCAGAAATTGAACATAGGTCTCCTGCATTGCACGTAGATTCTTTGCTGACTGAGTCACCAGGGAAAACCTCTGTATTTACAGTCTTTCTTAAATATACTATTAGGGCTTCCCTAGTGGCTCAGATGGTAAAGAATCTGCCTGCAATGCGGGAGACCTGTGTTCGATCTGTGGGTTGGGAAGATCCCCTGGAGAAGGAAATGGCAACCCACTCCAGTATTCTTGCCTAGAGAATCCCATGAACAGAGGAGCCCAGTGAGCTACAGTCCATGGTGTCGAAAAGAGTCAGACATGACTGAGTAACAATTACATATACTATTAAACCATGGTCACAAAATTTTCAAAATTCAATCAAACTACAAAAGGCTGTTTGGAGTTTTATTTTGTTTTTGCTCTTGTTTCAGAGTTCTGATACTGTATATTTTCTGTTTACATTACAGTTTCTTCAAACACATCTTTTTGTGGTTTTAATGAGCTATTGTGAATAACCTTCTTCTCTCTCTTTCCTTCCATCTCAGATTCCACTCCTCCTTGAGGTTCCCTTTGCCTCATTTTGTATTTCCTCCTCCATCTCCTATTATACTTACATTGATCCTCTGGAACTCCTGAGGTAGAGGGTGTGTCCTTCCTCTGATCTTAATTTTCCAAGATATCCTATTCCTTCCTTGTCCTTATTAAGGTTGCAAGTGGGATCTTCAGGAGTTAAATAGCACTTTCTCTTTTTCTTACTAGGGACATTTTTTCCCTTCTCATTTATTTTTAAAGGCACCTGTCTACCTTTCAGTTCAGTTCAGTCACTCAGTTGTATCCAGCTATTTGCGACTGCATGGACTGCAGCACGCCAGGCTTCCCTGTCCTTCACCTTCTCCCAGAGCTTGCTCAAACTCATGTCCACTGAGTCAGTGATGCCATCCAACCATCTCATCCTCTGTCATCCCCTTTTCCTCCTGCCCTCAATCTTTTCCAGCATCAGGATCTTTTCCCATGAGTCACTTGTTCGTATCAGATGGCCAAAGTGTTGGAGTTTCAGCTTCAGCATCAGTCCTTCCAATGAATATTCAGGACAGATTTCCTATAGGATTGACTGGTTTGATCTCCTTGCAGTACACTTATCTACTTTAAAATTTTTCAATATTTTTCTGTTCCAAACAGACATCAAATTCATTATCTTTTCTTATTAGATATCCTCTGACATTCTGCATTTCCATGTTATTGTTTGGGTTCCCTTTTTGAGTTCTTGCAAACTCAAATTATTTGCTGTAATATTTTGTTCCTGATGAGGCTGTGGGGGTTAAAATATAAAATATATATAAAAATAATAAGATCTTGCACAACTGCTGCTTTACTCAAGACAGGGGTATTTGACAAACCTATGGAATTTTAAAAGAAAGCCCATTCCACATAGTTTATCTCTGAGATGTACATTCACCAGTGGGACCAATTGTGTGTTACTTACTTAAAACATCTAACAGATACTATTTAGATTTATACAGTGGTGATAACCATGGCTCATCCCCTTCTCATTTCTAATGTATGCATCCTTTTTACATCTCTATTTTAAGAATTTTGTGTCTTGTGATTCTTTCACTGAAGCCTATCTCAAAGCCTCTACTGGAATTAGGTTAAGTATAGAAGACCAAATGAGGTGGATACTAGGGAAAGTCTCTCTTTAACGTCCTTGTTCAGAATCCTCAATCAGTCACAAATCCTGACTTAACAGAAAGAATTGCAAACTTTTTCTCTAGCTTTCCCTCTGGTTTGATTCTTGCTGTCTCTGAATCTCGGTGTGTTCATTTGTCAAATAAAGTTAAGATTACATCTTGTGTGACAGCCTCAGATGAAGTCGAGAGTTACTGCCCATAAAATACAATGACATGCTTTTTCACTAGAAAGTGTCTCCAGCCTGGAGGATAAGAAAAAAACAAAAACAAAAAACTTAGGAGGTTAAAAAGAGAAGAGCCAGGCAGATGAGGTAAGAAGAGATTACTCAGCAACTTTAAAAGTGGAAGTACATTTCAGGCATGGAAAAGGTTACAGACTTGATCTCAGAATGAACATTTATCTTCTTGTAGAAACCATGGCACACAGGAGAGGTGTGAGAAATGTTATTGTGTCTATAAGGGAATATATATTCTGTCACTTTCAGGCAGAGCTTGATGTTGATCTGTAGAAAGTTTGCAGAATGTATTATTAAATATTGGGTTTACAAGAACTTAGAATAGTGTTCATGACTTCTGGATCAAGATAGCTAGTTGAGACACAGATTTCCCTCTTCTACCTTCCCAACTTGTACTGAAATTACAGGAAAAAAAATAAGAAAAAAAGACAGGTTTCTGAGAGTGCTGAAGAAACAGATACTAGGAAAAGACAGAAGTATAGAGAAGGTTGCTATAGAGTCAAGAGCTATCTTTTTCCATGAGATTTTCATAGGGATACAAGCTTGAAATCAGCAAGGGTGAGGACAGGAAGTGGGCTAGAGATCCAGCAGTAACATTAATTAGAGGACTTTAAAAGAGCTACACCAGTCATCTGTTTTCCGCCCCCACCCGCCACGGTCATCTGTTTTATGTGTACAAAATGCCTGGCTATTATGTTTCTTCCCTAGATAAAGCCTGAGAGAATAGCACCTTCCAAAAAAAGTGGGTGGGTGTTTAGTGTGTGTGTGTCGAGGGGAATGAAGTTTAACACAAGCTTTGGAGTCAAATAGAAGAGATGGCATTTGGTAACTTCACAGACATTCACCATGGATAGAGAAGAGAAAAAAGAATATAAGGAAGCCAGTGACACACAGGAGTAAAATAACCTAAAGTACTCTATTTCCCAGAATAAAGTCTTCCTTATGTTCTTTCCAACTATAATGGGAGCCATCACACTGGAGCATTTCTGCTCATTCATTTGCAAAGCTGTAGAATTAACATCTCACTGAGAGGAGCCTTCCCATCAAAAGTAATTTTTGAAACTCTCGAGGAATTCTATTGTACCTCCTATATGTCATGAACTGAATAGTGTCCAGCCACCCTCCAGTTCATATTTTGAAGTCCTAACCCTGAGAACCTCAGAATGTAACTGTATTTTGAGATAGAGTCTTTGAATTAAGTTAAAATGAGGTCATTATGGCGAGCCTGAATTCAATGTGACTAGGGGCCCAAGAGGAGGAAATTTAGAGACCTAAAACCGGAGTAAAGATGATGCAAAGACACAGCGTGAAGGTAGCTAGTTACAAGCCAAGGATAGAGGCCCCCAAACCAACTTCAAGGACTTCCCTGGGGTCCAGTGGTTAAGAATTCACCTGCCAAGGAAGGGGAACGGGTTCAGTCCCTGGTCTGGGACGATCCGTCATGCAGAGGGGCAAATAAACCTTGCACCACAACTACTGAGCCCTTGTGCCCTAGAGCCTGTCCTCTGCAACCAGAGAAGCCACAGCAATGAGAAGCCCTCATTGCTGAAGAGTGGCTCTAGCTTGCTGCAACTAGAGAAAGTCTGCTGAACATAGCAAGGAAGACGCAGTGGAGCCAAAAATAAATAAATACTAAAAAAAAATCCCAACTTCTGTCCTAGGCAGATATTGCTTTAGTCAAGTGATCAAAGTTACGTTAACGAGAGACCAATATCAACTCCCCCGCAACCTCCTACCACCATGCAAAGTACTAAGAAAAATAGAACTATTCTTTCTGTAAGTGTTTAATCCATATCCAATCATGAGGACAATTCAGACAAATCCATATCAAGCAGCATTCAGCAAAACCATTGATATAAAGAAATATCAATATCAGGAAAATGAAAGGCAATAAAGTTGAGAAACTATTCTTGATAAAAGAGGATTAAAGGGACAGGGAAACAAAATTTAGTGTGTGGTCTTTGACAGAGTTCTGGGTCATTATCAGGATAACAAAGGTTATTGGATATGGCTCATATAATAGATAATGTTATTAACATTTCCTGGTGATAACTGCATTTGGTTATTGTAGGATAATGTCTTTGTTCTTAGCTGATATAATCTGAAGTATTTGATATAAAGCGTATTGATGTTTGTTGGTAATTCTTAAAAGGCTCCAGCTATGATATATATATAAATGTATATATATATATATATATCATATAACATATTATATACATACATGTACATACATATACACATAAACATACATAAGTGTGTATATATGTATGCATATAAATAGATACAAAACAAATGTGATGAAATTTTAATAATTAGTAAATCTGGGTGAAGGATATAAATGGTATTTCTTACGGTATTCTTGCAGCTTTTCTGGAGTTATGAAAATGTTTAACGTAAAATTGAGGGAAGGTTTAAAAGCTAACTCTTGGTGTAATTAGTGTGTTTAGTTGCTCAGTCATGTCTGACTCTTTGCAATTCCATGGACTATAGCCTACTAGGCTCCACTGTCCATGGAATTCTCCAGGCAAGAATACTGGAGTGGGTTGCCATTCCCTTCTCCAGAGGATTTTCCTGACCTAGGGATTGAACTGAGGTCTCCCACATTGCAGGCAGACTCTTTACTGTCTGAGGTACCAGGCAAACCCAACTCTTGGTGTAAAGGGAATAGAAAAAATTAGCTTTTTTTTTTTTCCTATGGCAAAAATAGTGACTTGATACTTTCAGTTTAATTAAACAAAATGAAGCACTGGTTTCATAGTAAGGCCAAGAAGGATTCTAGGGTTACTTGTACTACTAATGCCACTTCTTGGTTGTATATCCAAAGGCAGATTGCTTAAATTTCTCATCTATAAAATGGAGATAACAGCAGTACTTACCTATGATAGAGGCAAGTTGGCTGCCTAACCAGTATCCATTCTTAAATACTTTTTAAAAGAATAGTAAATTTGATGACATTGGCAAGGTACTCCATTTTGGAGCATACTTTGCCAGGTGGTCATGTCTTGGATCAAGAGATGTGAGTGGGAGTTGTTTAATGAGGGCTTTGACAGGTGGTACACTTATCCAGCTGGTACTTTTTTGCCTTTGCTCTTTCCTCATCCTCTTATTCCTTCCAAGGAGATGCATGCAATGGTTGGAGCTCCAGGGTATCTTGTGAACATGAGGTTGTGGGCTATATCTGTATGTGAAAGGAGATGGGTTGCTGGGGCCTGGTGAAGCTTCTCCACCAGCCTGGCATCATCACTTGGGACTTTGTTAAACAAAAAGACAAACCATTATTGACTTAACTAAAGGAACAGCCAAAAGCTATTCCTTATTTACATGCTATCTTATAGTGTTATGAAGATTGATTTGATTATAGATCTAAAATGCACTGTACTATTCTTAGTACACATAAAGAAGCCTGAGAGACATCTGGCCACTATTACATCATCAGTTTCATATAAAGGAGTGTCCTTTCCCATTGACCTAGAGAGGGAATAGATGTTTCCTTCTCTCTAAAGCTTCCCTTTTAAAATATTCCTCTTAAGCTCAGGGAATTCATATCAGTTCAGAGTTTTTCAAATATCTAGTCTATTTAAACTGGAAATGATTAGCATAATCAGCCCCATATTTAAAATGAAGATATGAAATAGGTTCCTTGAACTGATGCAACTAAATCACTTTTAGTGAGTAATTGCTGTTCAAAGAGTCAGAATGATTTAAAATGTTATAAAAGTGATTATCAAGTATGCTAGGTGAAGCGAAATATATATAAAATTTTGTATATATGTGATATATAGACTCAATAAATAAAAACTTAAATAATTGCAATGTTTGCAAAACCTGGCAAACTGGTTGAATAAATAATGTGATGTATGAAAAGGCAATTCTAGATATTTCTTTTGCAATAAAATGGTAAATCAACATATACATGCTTAACTTGATTTTGAATGAAATAAGGCTAGCATGGTTGAATTCCAAAGCCAGAAATTATCTTTAAAAACCCATATACTGTTTCTTGAACATAAAGAATAGTCAGTTTCCTGTTTAACTTAGTAAGATATTATTTACTTAACATGTGTTACCGATATGTTACTTGGACGGTTACTTACTTAAGCAGCGTAGTTACATATGTAGTAAGATGTTATCCATAGCTGGACATAATAGATCTCACAGAGTAATTCTTTCATATTCCTATCCAGAGACTGGCTGTGGGAGTAAGAACCTATATATTTAACAAGGTGTTGTGTGACTAGAAAACAAAATGCTTGGTGGTGGTGAAGTAGAATTCCTCTTCAGTTTCTAGCACTTTATTAGTGAAGTCTTTGTAGCACACAGATATCACACCAATGTTTAAACTGTGGAATCTGAGGATCCATTCCAAAGCATATAATACTTTCACTTTTGCACATAATGAAAATTCATAACTGAACCAAAGTATTATAGGGAAAACAAATGTATACTGAATGCCAAGGAAGGGCCGAGCCCTGCACACATTTATCTTTTCACTTTTCATAATAACCCTATGGGGTGGGTATGATTATTCCCATTTGTTTGGTTGGGAGAACTATATCAGTCAGGGTTTAAAAAAGGAAGCGGATGGGACCCTTGCAACAGAATAAATCAAGGATGACTTAATAAAGGGGCTCTTTATGAAAGTCCTCAGGGTGAGGGACCCACAGAGGGACCCACAGAGGTAGTGCAGTCTTCTAAGGCTGGTCATTCCCACACTCAAACTCAAAGGACAAGGGGAGGAAGTGGGAGTGGGCACTGGAACCTGGAAGGAGACTGGTGGAGCATGATGCCTTGAGAGATGTTGTGACCTTTTAATTAAATGACAGGGTTGACTGGAGGGACTCTGCAGAAAGGGAGCTGGAGAGTGAATACTGAACCTGGTTTCCTCCTGCCAGTTTTCTGGCAGGCTCCACATACTTGAGCTTAATGAGAAGCCAGTGGACAAGGTCATCTTATGACATTGTCCCTGGAGGTCAGCCTCCTGTGAAAGACAATGGGGTGGAGGAGTGGGTAGTACATCTGGGTGAACAAGAGGAAGGTGTCCAGCTCAGGAACTGAAGCTCAAAGAGGTTAGGCTCTGTTAGAAGTCAGACATTTGTAAGTCTTCATAAAACTTCAATTGGAAATTAGGTCTGACTTTCAAAGCTTTATTCTTCCCATTATACCAAGTGCCAGCTCCTATCATTTTGAAGACAAAGGGCGTAGTTATATTTTCAATGTCTTATCTAATCATTATGTTTCTCAATAGAAAGTGATATAAAGCCTTAATATGTCTATGTGGATGCATCTATTTGTTTCATAAACTATCACAAGAAGAAACGAATGCAAAAGGCCATGGTTTATATTACTTTGAAAATATTCCACACAGGCAAGGAGCAGATAAATTTTCTGTGGTCATAAGTAGCATAAGTCCAGATAATTGACACATGGAACAATTGTTTCATTCTTTCAATCATTTATTTGATTCTCCTTTATTACATGAGTCTCTAGAATCATTAAAATTCAAGAAGGGTTGCAAACCAGTATCTTTAGAAGAAGACTATCATTATTAGTTTGTTAAGGTCCCAACTAATAATAGGGAATCTATTTTCTTGCATCTTGAAAAATGGTTTCAAATGCTCAAAAGAAAAACCAAGTTTTTTGGAAAGTAATAAAATTGCAAGTCAGAGGATAATTTTCCTCTTTATGAGCATCTGTCAATATCACTGATAACTTCAGTGAAACTGAAATGAAATGCTCACCATTTGCAGGAACCATTTAAAAATGCATCTCACTTTTACAAACTTCCATCAGACAAAGGACTTTTCCTCAAACACCACCAGAGCCATGGTCTGGAAATATGAGAATACAATCATGGTTCTGTTCTTCTAGGACACTACAAGTTATATTTAATTAATACGGTGATTGAGGGTACAGCTGGTGGTTTTGTTAAATAATTCCCTAAATGAATCATTTAGCCTCTTAAACAAATGGCTTGTTTTTTTTTATTCCCAGAGTTTATAGTTCACCATCGATTATTTTTTAAATAATTGGTTAATACAAACAGTGGTAGCATTAGAAATAATACTATTCCAAATACAAAAACCAACTATTTATAGCTAAAGTTTCATTCCAGTTAATATTAAATTCTGTATGTTATTCAACAAGAGTGACTAAGAATCAGTTTAACAAAGAATGAGAATAATTTTTGAAATTATTAGAATATTTGTAAAATGTAAAAAAAAAAAAATAGAGTATTTGTAAACTCAGCAGCAGTGGCCACAGGACTGGAAAAGGTCAGTTTTCATTCCAATCCCAAAGAAAAGCAATGCCAAAGAATGTTCAAACTACCACACAATTGTACTCATCTCACATGCTAACAAAGTAATGCTCAAAATTCTCCAAGCCAGGCTTCAACAGTATGTGAACTTCCAGATGCTCAAGCTGGATTTAGAAAAGGCAGAGGAACCAGAGGTCAAATTGCCAACATCTATTGGATCATTGAAAAAGCAGGAGAGTTCCAGAAAAACATCTATTTCTGCTTTATTGACTATGCCAAAGCCTTTGACTGTGTAGATCACAACAAACTGTAAAATTCTTCAAGAGATGGGAATATCAGACCACCTGACCTGCCTCCTGAGAAATCTGTATGCAGGTCAAGAAGCAACAGTTAGAACTGGACATGGAACGATAGACTGGTTTCAAATCCAGAAAGGAGTATGTCAAGGCTGTTTATTGTCACCCTGCTTATTTAACTTATATGCGGAGTACATCATGCACAATGCTGGGCTGGATGAAGGACAAGCTGGAATCAAGATTGCTGGGAGAAATATGAATAACCTCAGATACGCAGATAACACCACCCTTATGACAGAAAGCAAAAAAGAACTAAAGAGTCTCTTGATGAAAGTGAAAAAGTTGGCTTAAAACTCAACATTCAGAAAATGAAAATCATGGCATCTGGTCCCATCACTTCATGGCAAATAGATGGGGAAACAATGGAAACAGTGACAGACTTTATTTTTTTTGGGGGGGTGGCCTCCAAAATCACTGCAGATGGTGACTACAGCCATGAAATTAAAAGACATTTTCTCTTTGGAAGGAAAGCTATGATCAACCTAGACAGCATATTAAAAAGCAGAGACATTACTTTACCAACAAAGACCCATCTAGTCAAAGCTATGGTTTTTCCAGTAGTCATGTATGGATGCGAGAGTTGGACTATAAAGAAAGTTGAGTGCTGAAGAATTGATGCTTTTGAACTGTGGTGTTGGAGAAGACTCTTGAGAGTCCCTTGGACTGCAAGGAGATCCAACCAGTCCATCCTAAAGGAAATCAGTCCTGAATATTCATTGGAAGGACTGATGCTGGAGCTGGAACTCCAATACTTTGGCCACCTGATGCAAAGAACTGACTCCTTGGAAAAGACCCTGATGCTCGGAAAGATTGAAGGTGGGTGGAGAAGGGATGACAGATGATGAAATGGCTAGATGGCATCACCGACTTGATGGACATGAGTTTGAGCAAGCTCCGGGAGTTGGTGATGGACAGGGAAGCCTGGCGTGCTGCAGTCCATGGGGTTGCAAAGAGTCAGACATGACTGAGTGACTGAACTGAACTGAAAATGTTAGTAACATGGACCTGCTGACATCTCTGCAAACACTTCTGTTCTACTCAAGCAATTCAGCTAATTTGTATTCATGGATTTTAGTTAAAGTTGACTCTAACTGTGATTACATAAAAGTATTACTTTATATATACATTGTAATTGCTCGTAAGAGACCAATTATAGACAATTTGAGTACATAGAGACTCAGAAAGGATCTTTTACATAGTGTATTGTATTTTAACCTTAGTATCATTTTTTGGTTGGATGGAAAGAAAGGAAAAAAAATGTGTTTCTCTGAACAAGGGACATTACTGTCTGTTTTTATTTACTAAATATTAAGAATCTGCATAAAGCAGAATCCTTAATATGTAGACTTGGGGCATTGGGTTGCCTGGGTTCAAACCTCAGCTCTACTACTCACCTGTAATAATAGTACCTACTCCACTGGTATCTGTGAAGAGTAAGCAAGTTAAGGGTTTCTTAAGTGGCTCCATGATAAAGAGTCACCTGCCAAGGCAGGAGATGAGGATTCAATACCTGGGTCAGGAAGATCCCCTGGAGAAGGAAATGGCAATTCACTCCAGTATTCTTGCCTGGGAAATCCTAGCGACAGAGGAGCCTGGCAGGCTACAGTCCATGGTTGCAAAAGAGTTGGACACGACTTTGGACACGACTTAGCGATGAAACAACAAACTAACAAAGTGAGTTAGTGTCTGTAGAGCTCTTAAAATAGAGTCTGTTACACAGGAGGCTTTCAGTAACTTTCACAGTTACATGATATATGGTTAATGGCACTCCATTGCCCATACTTCTGGTATGAGATACCATTGGCATATCACTTTTTAATATAGCCATTTATATACTTCATATGGACTTCCCTGGAGGCTCAGACAGTGAAGATCTGCCTGCAGTGCAGGAGTCCTGGGTTTGATCCCTGGGTTGTGAAGATCCCCTGGAGAAGGGAATGGCTACCCACTCCAGCATTCTTGCTTGGAGAATTCCATGGTTGGAGGAGCCAGAGTTTTTTCCCAAAGCTTATATAAAAAAAATTATCACAAGGAAGTTATTATTTTAATTTGCATTTGTGTATTGCTGTTGTTTTCATAATCAAAGAACAGAGAAATCAGAAAGGTTTTTAGAGGTTTGGAAGAGGAAAGAAGATGAGAGAATATAGTTTTGCAGCTAAGAAACCTGTTTTATTCTGAGCTTGGCCATTAATTAACTGTATCATCTTTGGGAAAATCACTTAATCTCTTGGGTCTCCGTCCCATTAACTATGAAATGGACATAATGATACCCTTGATATAATGCATATGCTCCTACTTAATGTGATCTTTTCATTGATGACCAATTACATCCACGTTTTGTATCTGTAAGTGCCTGGAAACATTTAATCCCTTTCTTAGACTTTGGATTGTCTAGAGAGTAGCAAACTTCCTATTACATTCCTGTCCTTTAGGCCATATGAGTGGAGAACAAGAAAAGGACCTCAGAGAAAGAGGCCTGGAGAATCATTTTCATTGCAACTAGGAAAGTGTTAGATTGTTCTGATGTGTGACATGAAGGGGCTATCTAGCCAGGCACAGCAACCTGGCAGGCAGACCCTGCTTGGTTAACCTTGCTGGACACAGTCCCTACTCACTTCATTAGCCCAAAGTTCATTCTGATCTGGGAGTCCCACGCCAAGAACACAGTTCATTCCCCTTCTGATTCAAAACACCTGGATTCCTTTGGCCAGAGGCCACATCCTGGGGCTGGCTCATCTCCGAGTGGCGACCTGGGTCTTGCCTAAGCCTTCACTACAACAGCAAACACACCACAAGGAAAGATTAATTTTTATGGAATGAGGCCAAGTAAAGCAAACATAACTGAGAATCTAAAATATTAAAAACCTATTAGCTGGGACAATGAGGAGCCCACATTAGCCCTGAAGTAAGAAATGTGACCAATTAGAGAAGCAAGAGCTATTAAGAGCAATCTGAACTAGTGGGAATGAGAGCAAGATTCCTTGCAAGGATAAGTGATTATAGCAGCAGCATTGCCAGAGCTTAGTTAGATGAATAAAAACACCCATTTTTGTTTCCATGTTGATACTTTTCTATTGATGCCGTTTGTATCACTGTAATGATGGATGAAACAACCCCATCCTGAGAGTTTCAGCTGCAACTGTAGGGCTGTGAGATGTGTGCATTGACTTAACTTTATGAAGACATAGACAATGAAAGAGAGGGAGTGTGAACACGGAGTTGTTAGTACCTGTAGGTTTTCAACTGGATGTCTGTCTTCATAGCTTGTTATGTACATAGAATTTACAGCAGGATTATTTTCTAGTTTGTGTTTTGTTAGTTCATCCCTGAGCTCTTCACTACTGCTCTCTTTTGCTTGCCTCCCATCCCAGTTTTTCTTGTCCCCTCCATATACTAGAGAGGAAAAGCAAAAACAGGTGGTGGTATTCCAGTTAGTACGGTAGCTCTACCAAAGTTTCATCACATGTTCTCTTCTGTTGTTGAGTTTTGTTTCTCTCTCTCTCTCTTTTTTTTTTGACCATGCATGCCACGTGGCTTGTGGGATCTTAGTTCCCTGACCAGGAATCAAACTGAGGCCCTGGCAGCGAAAGCACTGAGTCTTCACCATGGACTGCCAGAGGATTCCCTCAACGAGTATGTTCTTCAGCACCCCTCTGTCAGGCATGGTGCTGGGAACTGCACAGACAAATGGGTCTTCGTTTTAACTGAACAGTATATAAGGACCTTTGTCACACCATGGGGTTGGCTACCTGTCTTCTCATAGACACTGTTCCTCACTCAAACAAGGACAGAATGCCTACACTAGCCCTAATGTAACTTTTAATGTAGTTATTTGTTAGTTGTACTGATGGTACAACTATAGAAGAAGAAATAGAGGAAGGTAATGGCTCAAATATGATTTATTTTTGTTTTTGTTTAGTTTACCAAGTTATGTCCAATTTATTTTGTGACCCCATAGACAATAGATCACCAGTTTCCTCTGTCCATGGGATTTTCCAGGCAAGAATACTGGAGTTGTTGCCATTTCCTTCTCCAGGGGATCTTCCCAACCCATGAATCAAACACCCATATCCTGCATTGGCAGGCAGATTCTTTACCACTGAGCCACCTGGGAAGCCCATGATTTCTTTAGCATTTGTAATAGATTTAGTTTTCTATAAAAATTGACTGCTAATATTACCCTTTTCATCACAAAGATATTATAAAACTTTCCAAGAAGATGTTATTCTCCTATATTAGAAGCATGACAAACCAAAAATATATGGCTAGGACACAGAAAAACAAATGAAAGAAATGTAAAAGAAATGTTTTATAATATAGAGGGAAAGAATTAAATGTTTATTATAACCTCAGATATGCAGATGACACTACCCTTATGGCAGAAAGTGCAGAACTAAAGAGCCTCTTGATGAAAGTGAAAGAGGAGAGTGAAAAAGTGGGCTTAAAGCTCAACATTCAGAAAACTAAGATCATGGCATCTGGTCCCATCACTTCATGGGAAATAGATGGGGGAACAGTGGAAACAGTGGCTGACTTTATTTTTTGGGGCTCCAAAATCACTGCAAATGGTGATTGCAGTCATGAAATTAAAAGATGCTTACTCCTTGGAAGGAAAGTTATGACCAACCTAGACAGCATATTAAAAACCAGAGACATTACTTTGCTAACAAAGGTCTGTCTGGTCAAAGCTATGGTTTTTCCAGTGGTCATGTATGGATGTAAGAGTTGGACTATAAAGAAAGCTGAGCACTGAACAATTGATGCTTTTGAACTGTGGTGTTGGAGAAGACTCTTGAGAGTCCCTTGGACTGCGAGGAGATCAAACCAGTCCATCCTAAAGATCAGACCTGAATGTTCATTGGAAGGACTGATGTTGAAGGTGAAACTCCAATCCTTTGGCCACCTGATGCAAAGAGCTGACTCATTTGAAAAGACCCTGATGCTGGGAAAGATTGAGGGCAGGAGAAGGGGATGGCAGAGGATGAGATGGTTGGATGGCATCACTGACTCAATGGACATGAGTTTGGGTAGGTTCCATGAGTTGGTGATGGACAGAGAGGCCTGGCGTGCTGTGGTTCATGGGGTCACAAAGAGTTGGACACGACTGAGCGACTGTACTGAACTGAACCAAGTTTCATGTACAATGCTTTACACTGATGTTCTTCTGTGAGTGGATAAGAGTCAGACTTCTGTGGTGGTTAATATATGGTTCTGTACCAGTTGGAAATATTAACAACTGCTGCCCTGAGCTCCTTGAGTATGTCCTTCCATTTCTGTTTGTAGGGATATCACCCCACCCAGATTTATTCAAATACCACCCCCATTCACTTCCCACTGACAATAGGGAAGGCAAGTCTCAGAGTGTTATAGTGACTTGCTGGGGGGTGGGGGGGACAAAGATAACTAGAGGCTGGGCTCAACTCTAAGTCCAGATATGGCTCCAAGCCTTTCTCACTAAGCATACTACCTCTTGCAGCAGTGGAGTGCGGGGCCACAGAGATTCAAGACAAGTCACAGAGCACTCACTTTCCTTTTGCTGGCTGCTTTTTCTCCTCAAAATGTGGCATGTGCATGCATGCTAAGCTGCTCTGTCATGTCTGACTCTTTGTGACCAGATGGACTGTGGCCTGCCAGGCTCCTCCATTCATGGGATTCTCCAGGCAAGTATACTGGAGCAGGTTGCCATGCCCTCCTCCAGGGGATCTTCCCAAACCAGGGATCGAACCTGCGTCTAAGTCTCCAGCATTGGCAAGCAGGTTCTTTACCACTAGTGCCACCTGGGAGGCACAGCAGCTATTAATTCTGAGGATTTAACTGGTGCCTCTTGACATGTAAAGAACATGCATAGAATGAGAGACTACGGAAAGCAAGGATGCACCTGAGAAGGAAGTGCTTTGTAGAAAATACAGCAACAGTTCCAGTAACAAATGTGCACTGCTTTCCTAACGGGGAAGTTGTGTGCGTGTAAAAAGGTAAGTTTTGTTTAATAACAAAATTATGGAAACTAAAATGCCCATCAATAGGGAGTGGCTGAAAAATCCAATGGACCTCCCAAGAGTGAAATGTTATTCCGCTCTGAAAAAAGATGGGGTAGATCTATGTGATACGAAAATGTGCCCAATAGAAAGTAAATGTGTGGTTTGCTGTGCTATGCTTAGTTGCTCAGTCATGTCTGACTCTTTGCGACCCCACGGACTGTAGCCCATCAGGCTCCTCTGTCCATGGGGATTCTCCAGGCAAGAATAGTGAAGTGGGTTGCCATGTCCTCCTCTGGGGGAATCTTCCCAACCCAGGGATGGAGCCCAGGTCTCCTGCAGCTCCTGCACTATAGGCAGATTCTTTACTGCTGAGTCACCAGGAATGCCCATGGCTGTCATATGATTCAGCTATTTCATGCCTAAATATTTAACCCGGAGAAATGAAAGTGTATGTCCATTCAAAGGCATTTATTTCAAATATTCAAAAATTCAAAAATTCAAATATTTATTGCAGTTTTATTTCAAATTGTCAAAAACTGGAAAGAACTCAAATGTCTAGAAATAAGTAAATGGATGCTGTATCCATAGAATAGAAAACTACACATCAGTAAAAGGAGAGAACTGTACAACATGCATGAATCTCAAAATAATTATGTTGTGTGAAAGAAACCAAAGACATCACATACTGTATGATTTCGTTTATGCAAAAGTCTAGAAATTGAAAACTAATCTGTAGCGACAGAGAGCAGACTAGTGGCTGCTTTGGGAGGAGAAGGGGCAGAGGAAAGAGGAAATGCAAAGAGGCTAAAGGTAACTTTTAGCAGGGGATTGAACACTTTCATTGTCTTTGTTTTGATGACGGTTTGACTAGTATGTACATGTTTAAAAATTCATAGAATTGTATACTGTGTGTAGTTAGTTGTACGCCAACTATATTTAAATAAAGCTGTTTTAAAAAGAAAACATGAGCAGAATTTAAGAGAACTCTAAGCTGTATTTTGGCAGAGAAGTAGACCACTGCTTACTTTTCTCAGTAAATTTGTAAATACAAAGTGGGAGTGAAAGGTGGGGCTGGAAGGCTAGAGAATATTTTCAAAGTCTTAGAGATTCGAATCTGAGTATGTCCTGAAACAAAGAAAGATCTGAATGGGTATTAAAGATCCCAATTCTTTTATGAAAATCCTTTGCCCACTGATATGACTTTGAGTAAATGCCTGAGAACATTCTGCTTGTAATTGGATAATTAAAAGAGTACTCTTGAGTTTGTATTTGAGGAAGGAGTTTAGCCACTAATGGTCAGATTGGCAATTGGATCTCTCAGGATATTTTAAAGATTATTTATTATTTGATTTCTTTAATTTTCATAAATACAGAATAGGAGTTGTTAGCAGCACACTTTCCCCTTCATAAGATTGCATTTCACCATACTTTTTTTTTTTTGGTAGGATTCTTTAATGTCTTACCACCAACTGAGACAGATGGTGTCTTAAAGCTTTGGTTGGAATAGTTCAATCGTTTGTTTTTCTCAAACACAATGTTAATGAGCTTTGCTGAGAGAAGAGCTCCCCAACATATTAGGCTCTCAAAGCATCAAGCAGAAAACAGCTTTACTTCAATTTTTTCCAACAAATTTTAGAGAGAAAAGAAAGTGTTTCTTTCCCATGTTACTTCTCCTATTTCTCTGGATCATGCCCTCAGACATACATGAATTCATTTCAACTTCTGTGGTATCAGAGACCTGAAACAGGTGCTAATGGCAGAGGTGATGATTTCATCCCATGTGGAATAAAGCAAAAGTTGGAAAATAGCAAAAGTCAATGTGGCTTCAGTAGCGGTGATAGTCTATGCTTCATTTCTGAGAGTTTCCTTAATGGGATCCCATACAGAAAACTGATACAGCATTCCAGGTCATAATGTAAGGTTGGGAGCAGTGAATAGAATTTATACAGGTCACAGGACTGATAAATATGACAGTTAAGCAATGCTGATTTCTTTCACATATATCTCCAGAGATATCACCCCCTGATAATCTGTAAAAAACAAAGTAATTTATGAGAAGTTCATCACTGGCTACCAGTCTAAGTCATTTTCACAGCTTTTAACATAGCCCAATGGCTTCTGAATGCTCCTTGTTAAACAGCTCATTTCTCAACGGGAGGGAATTGTTGCTCACACCTTGCAGCCAAGGCATACAGCTTTCTCAGCAAACTTGTAACCAGTTCAAATGGGGAAGTACCTTCAGTGAAATTTGCAAGGAAGAGGAAATTCCTTGATGCATAAAATCCACCTTTATAGGGATTACTAATACGTTGAGAAGCTCTTTGTCACAGTCCCACATTTTCAAAAATAACTGTGCTCTTGCTGCCCCAGAAGACTCTAAAACACTTAATCCAGGCAAGCAACCTAGTGCTAGTGTTTTTCAGTTCTGGCTCAGAGACCTGTCATCAAGGCTGGCTTCTGGGTGTAAGCAGCTGCAAGGAACTGGCTCTAAGGTGCAATAGGTCAGAATTATAATAGATAATGAGAATATAATATGCAAGAAGAAAAGGGGAGTAGGAAGAGGTATGAAGAAGGGACCAAATTCTGTCTCTGGGGATATCTGTAACGAGAGGAGGATTTTCTGCTCTGGGACTGAGCATGGAACCTTGTCACTTTGTGGGACTGGGGCAGTGTCATTGTAACAGAAGATATTTTCTTCCCAAAGAATTTCCTCCCACTTGTCAGGTCCTAAAAAATAACATACATATGCTTCAAGACATACAGAGCATTATTTTCATATATACTTGCCATAAATCCTCATAGCTAGGTTGTATTAAGTGCCATTGTTATCCTAATTTGGGTTTCTCAGGTGGCGCTGGTAAAGAACCCACTATAAAGCAGAAGGTGATTTGAGGATAGAAGGCTCCCCGTTTTCACAACTGAAGGCTAACAACAACAGCAACAACAACAAAACTGGCCTGCTAATGCAGGAGATTGAGAGACAAGGGTTTGAGCCCTGGGTTGGGAAGATCCCCTGGAGGAGGGCATGGCAACCCACTCGGGTATTCTTGCCTGGGAAATCCCATGGATAGAGGAGCCTGGGGACTATAGTTCATAGGATAGCAAAGAGCCGGACATGACTGAAGCAACTTGGCGAGCATACATGCACGCGTGCACTTTATCCTAATTTGCATAGGAGGGTTCTAGATTGTTATATTAAGTCGGGGTACATGACTAGAGAGTGGCAGAGCGTAAACTTGAGTCTGTATTCTGATGTCAATCTCAATTATTCTGTTAGTTGTTTGGTTTAATAGTATATCATCCTGGAGACATAGATTCACTTTTAGAACTTATTACAGAAATCAGATGCTAAGTAATAAGGTTCCTCCTAAGGAGAAGTGTAGCATGATGGTAAAGTAACTGGGTTGTTGTTTTTGCTCTTCAGTCCCTAAGTTGAGTCTGACTCTGCCACTCCATGGTCTGCAGCACACCAGGTTTCCCTGTCCTTCATTATCTCCCAGAGTTTGCTCAAACTCATGTCCATTGAGTTGGTGATGCTACCTATCTCATTCTCTGCCACCCTCTTCTCCTTTTCCCTCTATCTTTCCAGCTTCGGGGTCTTTTCCAATGAGTTGGCTCTTTGCATCAGGTGGCCAAACTATCAGAGCTTCAGCTTCAGCATCAGTCCTTCCTGTGTATATTCAGGGTTGATTTCCTTTAGGACTGACTGGTTTGATCTCCTTGCTCTCCAAGAGACTCTCAAGAGTCTTATCTAGCACCACAATTAGAAAACATCAGTTCTTCAGTGCTCAGCCTTCTTTATGGTCCAACTCTCATATCTGTACATGACTACTGGAAAAATGATAGTTTTGACTATTCAGAACTTTGTTGGCAAAGTGATATCTCTGCTTTTTAATATACTGGCTAGGTTTGTCATAGTTTTCCTTCCAAGGAGCAAATGTCTTAATTTCATGGCTGCAGTCACAATCCACAGTGATTTTGGAGCCCAAGAAAATAAAATCTGTCACTGCTTTCACTTTTTCCTCTTCTATTTGGCATGAAGTGATGGAACCAGGTGCCATGATCTTAGTTTTCTGAATGTTTTAAGCCAGCTTTTTCACACCCCTCATTCACCCTGCTGGAGTTCAAATCCAAGTTCTATCAACTCACAACTGTGTGATCTTAGGCAATATTCTTAAACCTTAGTAATGTTATTTATTTCAGGGAGTTACCGTGAGAATTAATGAGTTAACAAGCATAAAGCACTTAGAACAGTGCCTGGCACCTTCTAAAATCTCCCTATTAGTTCTCACCACAGCAGCAAACACCATTGTTACCATAATTGATGCTGATTATTAGAGTAACTGAAAACATTTATTACATTTCTTCCAGCTCTGTGGGAATAAAAATTAGGTCTGAATGGTATGCTTTTATGTTGATTTGAATCCTGCCAGGAATATATTAGGCACTGGAGAGCTACATTACTCTGGTAAACTCTTATTTCCAGTCTCAGCCAATACTTTAAAAACCAGGAAATGTATGTTCATTTTCTAATGTATCTTATTTACATCTCCCAACCTTATATTTAGGGATTACTAGACTCATTCATACTTTCTGAGTTCGATACTACTTGAGATGACAACAGGTGTGAATGCTCAATTCTAGAGATACACATGTATGACTTCCCTACTGGTACTTCCCCCTCTGTTTATCTTCTTTCTTGGGGTTCAATCGTTGAATGTCTCTTCTCTAGCTTCATCTGCTTCCTTATAGTTCTCGTCTAGTCATATGGCTTTAAATGCCAATGCTATGCTGCTGCTGCTGCTGCTAAGTCACTTCAGTCGTGTCCGACTCTGAGTGACCCCATAGATGGCAGCCCACCAGGCTCCCCCATCCCTGGGAGTCTCCAGGCAAGAACACTGGAGTGGGTTGCCATTTCATTCTCCAATGCATGGAAGTGAAAAGTGAAAGTGAAGTCGCTCAGTTGTGTCTGACTCTTCCCAACCCCATGGCCTGCAGCCTACCCAGGCTCCTCCATCCATAGGACCCTCCAGGCGAGAGCACTGGAGTGGGTTGCCATTACCTTCTCCCGATGCTATGCTAATAACCCCAAATTTATATCTAGGCTGGACTAACTCCAGACTTTTATGTGCAACTGCCTATTCCACATCACCTCTTAGGAGTCCCATAGATGTCTGAACTTAACATAAGTCCAGTTCCTCCCAATCATCACTTCCAAACCTGCTGAACCTTTAGTTTATCTATTTGACGATGACATCTCCCGTCTTCTGATTATTCAGGCCTCAAATCTTGGAGTCTCCCATGTCTCCTCTCTCTCCAGGATGTTAAGAAATCCTATTGATTTTGTCCTTGAAATCTCTCCAGGATCAGACTGCTTTTCACCACCTCTGTTACCATCACCCCTGTCTGAACCACCATGGTCTCATGTGGATTCTCACGATCCCCTGCTAGTAGGTCTTCATTATTCTACCCTTATTTTCCTGCAGCTTCATAGCGGTTGGAATGACACTTTTAATATTGAAGTTGTATTATGTCACTCCTCTGCTCAAAACCCTGAAGTTGCTTAGCGATTCAACATGATTTGGTCTCCTATTACTCCTCTGGTTGTCTTTTCTACTCTTGCTTCTTGATCGTGTCTTTATGTTTTCTTACAGGTGCCTAGGGGTGCCCTGTGTTCCCCTGATTCCTGGATCTTTGCTCTCCTGCTTCTGAAACACTCTTGCCTTGGGTCCCTGCTTAGCTAACTCCCTCCCCTCTGTGAGTGAAAGTGCCTAAATCTCACCTTTCCAAGAGGCCTGACCACTCTAATTAATTCTGCATCAGCTCCCCTCCCCGCCTCTGTCCCTCCAGATCTCCCTCACCCTGCTCCACATTTTCTAGGTCTCTAGGTCCACAATCCCATCCAAAACCCTTGGGATGATGCTTTTCAGCATTTAGCCTTTTTCAAATTTTAGTAGAGAATGCCACATTAGATACCATACATTACATCTCATTCATAGCTGAGTTCTGTGATCAAATACAGTAATATTTCTGAAGCAAAACACAGAAGTAAGCTTTTTAATTGAAATAAAGACTACACATAGTCACTCAGTTCAGATCAAGTTTACTGACAAACTCAGCAAAAACTTTAGGGTTTTAGACCTATTTAGACTTGTTTTTCAGTGAAGGGATTGTAGACTCATATACTGGTGGTGTTTTTTTCTCTCCACTGGAGGGTGGACTCCATGAGGGCAATGTTCATTGTTTTTAGCCCACTGACTTTTCCCAGGTGCTGAGAGCAGTGCCTGGCATATAGGATATGTGCAGTGTACGTGTTGCTTAAATTAAGGAATGGTCTCACAAGACTCTTCTTTTCCTTCTTTCCAGATTAACCAGTCAGTCATTGTTTGTTGAACTTATATGTATGCCTTTCCATCTAGACCTTTCCTTTCTTTGATTCTTGAATTTCTATCCTTGTACTCTTTTTATTCAAGGAGTCCTGTCTCTCACAGTTTAGGGTTAATCTCACCCCCATAGAGTCCCCCTGGCTACATAGTTTGTGATGACTTTTCCCTATCAAGTACTGTAGCAATTGTTTTTGTTTTATTTTACTTATGTATCATTTGTATCCAATAGTTATGTGCCTTATTTCTTTTATTAATGATTTTTTAAAACATGAATTCTCATTACTCCAAATAAATAGCAAATTCCTTGAGTAAAAATGTTATGTTTCCATCAGCACTAGGAGGGCATTTTTTAACAGCTCTTATTTTATGTAATAGGCTTACCATTTAACAAATTATTACATTTTGCCATTTTTGTATGAGATGCTATTCTAGATGCTGGGACTATAATGACTTGTTAGATATACTCCTTATCTGAAAGCACTTTATTTACTGACTGCTGGGGTGAAAAAGAAGAAAATAGTTCACTACAATTGAATTGATTGGTGTAACTGAGTTGGTTAGGGCTGTGGGCATTTAGCCCAATCTTGGGGGACCAGGGATCATCCTGAAGAGCATGGCAACTAAGATGAGAAACACAAATTATAATTTATCCAAAGGAGGAAGGCAATGGAAAAGAATGTTGCAAGCAGAGAAGATTACACGTTCAAAGACCTGGAAGTGAGAGCAAGGGGGGTAAGTTATTTTGTAAGGCACATTTGGATAAACTAAAGGCATTTAGTGTATGTTTCTGCCTGTAACTGGGTAGAAACAGGTCCCTTTTGGGGCTTCCCTGGTAGCTCAGTCAGTAAAGAAACTGCCTGCAGTGGAGGAGACCCAGGTTCAATCCCTGGGTCAGAAATATCCCCTGGAGAAGGAAATGGCAACCCACTCCAGTATTCTTGCCTGGAAAATCCGATGGACAGAGGAGTCTGGTGGGTCCATGGGGTCACAAGAGTCAGACATTACGTAGCTACTAAACCACCACCACCAAAGGCATTTTAGTGGTCTGGGAAGAAGCACAAGCTGGAATCAAGATTGCCCGGAGAAATATCAATAACCTCAGATACGCAGATGACACCACCCTTATGGCAGAAAGTGAAGAG
>NW_011494945.1:3497381-3508027 GCF_000754665.1 Bison bison bison | reverse complement strand
TGCGAAGAGTTGACTCATTGGAAAAGACTCTGATGCTGGGAGGGATTGGGGGCATGAGGAGAAGGGGACGACAGAGGATGAGATGGCTGGATGGCATCACTGACTCGATGGATGTGAGTCTGAGTGAACTCCGGGAGTTGGTGATGGACAGGGAGGCCTGGCGTGCTGCGATTCATGGGGTCGCAAAGAGTTGGACATCACTGAGCAACTGAACTGAACTGATACAGGTTACAAGGGTGGTATTATAATGTATCAAGAGATAAAACTGATCTCAGAGGGAGATAGAAGCCAGATCATGAAGGATGTTATACATCTTGCTAAGAATTTAGCCTTATTGTAAGAGAAGTGAATTATTCAGGCATTTTAAGCTGAGGTCTACGTTGTGCTCAGATCTGTATTTTTGAAAGATGACTCTAGCTGCATTGTGAAGAATGGATTGGAGAGGGCAAGGCTGGACACAAAGACCAGCCTTAATTTTTCCAGGATTTGTGGCAGTGCCTTTTTGAAGAGTTTGGTAAATGGATGTGCTTGCTGTTCATTTCTCGTAGGATGAAAAATATATCTTAATGATTATGCTGAGGAGAAATACGGTAATGCAATTTATTGACTAAAATGTTTTGGCTTTTGTTTTATGATCTTTGGAAAATGAATTTCACCCAGATAAAAGAAAAATGTACTTATGAAATACGTGAGTGGCAGGTATGTGTTCTGCAAAACAGGATGTGATGTGGGCTGAGCCATCCCTCTGAGAGCGGTCATCACTCCGGAGGGCAGGGAAAGGACGGATCAGCATGAGGCAGAAAGACTGACAGTGACACATGGGGTGTGAGCTCTGTGAGAATGAAGAGCCACCATACCCCACACTCTACCCTCATGAAAGCAGCCTTCACAGACCCTTAAGAAAATGAATCTGTTAAACAGATGCCTTCAGCCTGTCACTTGCAGACAAAGCTTCTTTTCTAAAACCCTTCTCAGAAAGGTTGATAATGGTTAAGTCTGGTGAGAGGAATAATTTGTCAAACTAATTTATTATTGTCTGAGAACTCTCTGAATAGTACAGGACTCTAGGGGATGGAAGGCAGTCATCTCCTGGTGTTAGTGCTCACCTCCCACAGACCCGGGCCTCTGTTTGCTTATTTGTTTTTGGTTTTGTTACATGCATGAGGCTAACTTTGTTCCCAGTTCTGTGGTTCTGTGACTAATAGTCCATTCTTTGTTCATTTTGGAAATGAGAAAATGTGAGCCCATGTGTGGGAATGCTAGGTTTCCAACAGGATTCACTAGGGAAAATTGGATCTGGAAGTGAAAGCTATCAATAAAATGGGAACTGGATCGGTAGTTTGGCTGTGAATAATTGGTAGGAGCCACAGGGAAAGGACAACCCACATTAGGCTTTGAAGGCAGCCGTTTATGCCTCTCTGTTCCTCCAGAAGAGCCTGAAACCCAAACCCAAACCACCAAGCACTGTGCAAGAACTTTATTTTCTACCTTTATAAAATAAGAAAAAAGCTCCTAGCCAAAATAAAGGGGGGGGGGCAATTTAGCATTAACTCAATGGGAAAATTATTACCATTCCAAAAGTAATGGTCATTTTTCAAGAGAATGTGTTAAAATTCCTGTTTCTAGTGTAATGGGTATCAGGCTGCACATTTCTGAAAGAATCATTTCCCCAGTCACGGTAATAGCTGCATTTGTTAAACTATTACAAAGGAAAAAAGAAAAGAAGGAAGAAAGAAAATAAGGAAGGGAGAAATAGAGAAGGTAAAAGACTCCCAGGGATCCTGTTTTTAGGTCCTGGGCTGTGACACTGCAGCACACCAGCTCTCAGCCCCTTTTGTTGGTCTTGGTTTTCTGGCATGCATCTCATCTCCTCCATATTAACATTTCAGGATTAAAAAAATAAATAAAAGTTCCACTGAATGCACTGCAGGATAATTTAACAATTCCAGAAATTGAAGAAAACCTAAACAAAACAATTTCCTAATAGTCAAGGCAATACATATCATGACAATGAACATAAAAGAATTCTTATAGTGTGACAGAAAGAGGTAGGGGCTCTGAATCTGATACTTATTTCTATAATTTTAGGGAAATATCCCACTTCCTATCACACTTTCTTACTCAGCCAGATGAGAAGATTGGACTAGATGATGTCTCTGTCCTTTTACGGATCTAAAATTCTATATATTAAGCGGGCACATTTAAATTCAGACAGTAGACATTTTTAGTGCCAGGTTTGGGGGATAAGATCCTTACTTTTGCATAACTCACATTATGCTACAAGTGGTTCTCACTTGTCTAAAATGAGTAGCATTTGTTTCTGAAGCACATTAACATAATCAATGCAAAGGCTTTGTGGTGAAGTATGAAAGGGAAAGTGTTAGTCACTCAGTCGTGTTGGACTCTTTGTGACCCCTCAGACCATAGCCCAGTGGGCTCCTCTGTCCATGGAATTTTCCAGGCAAAAATACTGGAGTGGGTTGCCATTTCCTTCTCCAAGGGATCTTCCCAACCCAGGGTTTGAACCTGGGTCTCCCACATTGCAGGCAGGCTCTTTACTGTCTGAGTGACCAGGGAAGATAAGGCACATAGATATGAGGTTGTAAGTATTCATTCAGCCTGTGCTGTTGACCTGCTGGGGACGGAGTGTTAGAGTAACTCAACAGATATTAGTTTGTGGAGGCCTGTTTATACATGTATAAACGTACTCTTTAATTTGCCATAAACTCTTCCGATGCTGAATTATACCCCCAACCATTCCTTCTACCCATGAATGTATTTTCAGCACAAAAATTCATTGAATTCAATCCTGGAAGGTCAAGTGCTTGATTAGATGATTCAGTAAGGACAATTTTATGTACTTTCCTCCTGGTTCCTATCAGGAGTGCTAACACAGGTGGATAACAGTGTTCTTATCCTAAACCCACAATAACTTCACCATACTGATCAAAGTCTTTTTCCCATCCTTCCGTTTTTAAAATGTTCTGACTTTCACAAAATGTCACTGGGCAATTTTTTTTTTTTCTGAAAATGTTTTTCTGGGAAACTGCCTAGTACTCCATGTTACTGTTCTTCAAAAAGTCCACTTCATATGATACTACAGGCCTTTGGACTTTTCAACATTCCTTAGCCAGATGTTCAACAGCAAGTATTTTCTCAGCTGGGAAAAGGAAGGAAAAAAAAAAAAGTGAAAGTTGTCAACAGTGGTGGGAATTATCAGTATCAATGAACACTTCTTTTTTACTTTGGCATGGGAGTTGGCAGAAATATTTGAAATATGAATCTAGGTCCTATCCCTAATATACCTTAATAAATTCCAGCTCTGCGGTACCAAATGAAAACTGATACTAAAAACTACAGAGCGTGCAAAAGTACGGAATATATTCAGAAGTTATTACTATTCATTCTACTTCCAATCATAGGTTCACTGAACCTCTATGTGATAAATGAAACTTCAGGATATGTTTGCATTGACATTTATGAGTTTCAAGAATAAATGACCTGATTTTTTTGGAGAGGTGTTCCCCAGGGGGCTTAAAGGTAACCGAAATATCTTTGGCCCAGAATACTTCTTAAGTAGCTTTGAAGCCAGAAAGTTTAATTGAATTTGAAAACCCACTTAGGAACAAAAATCTAAAGACACTTTGGGTATTGAATTCTGGGACTAAGCCAAATATTTCAAAAATATTTAACTTTAAATGAAATTTTCACTCATTTGGCTGGTTAATTAAATATGGTTTTTTTCCCCCTGAATTTCCCTGAGAAGTACAGAACTCTTTGAATGCATGGTATTACAAAGAATACTAAATAAATTGGAACACAAGAGGCCTTTGGTTTGGGGCAACTTTGTAAAGTAACAGTTTTCTATCAAGGAAAGAAATATATCACTTCCTTTAATCTGGTTTCTTGAAGTTACTGAGGGCATTTTTGGTCTCTCCAAGTCTGGACGGTCACTTATTCTCCAGGGAGAGTGATTTGGAAAGGAAACAGTGTACTCTGCTGTTTTCTCCCAAGGTCCTCAGACTAAAGTATTCTTAAGTAGGATTTATCAAAGCAGGACTGTTTTAACTCAGGATCTTAGAATTTAGACTTGTGTTTTTTCAACATGGAATCTCTTCAAACCTGGTTCATCATATGGAAGAAGCTCATCCTTAGTGATGTGATGTTATCTTATAATTAAAAACTAAGCTTTTAAGATACAGCAATCAAAATCAGCATACCAGGGTATTGTGAGTCATTGTTTGTTTCTCTCAAATAATTCTTTCATTTGAAATTTTGGCGCTTTAATTTTGAGAATATGGCACTGGAATGTATACTGACAGGTTAGTTGAAAGTTGAATGTTAAAAATCTAAATCTTGGAAAATTTTTTGTGTCTAGTTGAAAGAGCAGTCTCAACCCATAAAATAATAATATCACTATGCGTGCGTGCTAAGTTACTTCGGTCATGTCCAGCTCTTTGTGACCCTAAGGGCTGTAGCCCACCAGGCTCCTCTGTCCAATGGATTCGCCAGGCAAGAATACTGGAGGGGGTTGCTGTTTTCTCCTCCAGGGGATCTTCCCCACCCAGGGATGAACCCACGTCTCTTATGTTTCCTGTGTTGGCAGGTGAGTTCTGTATGACTAGTGCCACCTGGGAAGCCCAATATCACTATGGACTTATTTTTTTTTCCATTATGAACTTATTTTGGGGATGATAAAACCTTTAAGAATCTTCTCTTTAGTTAAATAAAAATGACTTTTTAAATATGAAGGTTAGAAACAAATAATCCTGTCTTGAATCAACAGGATTCATGCTATTCAAGTTGCAAGGTGTAGGGAGAAACAGACCAGCAAGTCAACTGCCTGGTCAAATTGTTCTTAAGGTAAAAACTGAATGTAGGAAACTACTACTTTTCTATTTACTCTCTTCCTCAGTAGGGGGAGTTGCTTTCATTATTGTTTTATATTTATTTCCCAATACCCATAGAATTTACATAACTTAAGTGGAAAAACTAGGGTTTTTTTTTTTTTGGAAAGAAATTGGCAAAATATTTGGGAATTTTTCATGATTATATCAGCCACTCTCGAAGTAACTCTAATGTCTGCAACTTGATTGAAAAGGAATTTTTCAACCCAAACTGAAGCACCTAAAATCAGTAAAGTTGGATCAGAGCATACTTTTATAATGCTTTGATATTATCATTGAACTGGAAGGTACTCAATTCACGCACCAATAATTGAACATTCATTTGCAGTCCACATAAAACTGAAGCCTAATGCCTTATTAGAGGGGCCTCTGAACCATTTCCCAAACACCTTTCAACTTCAGAATTGGTCCAAATGCAAGAAGCCAAAAGTACGGAGTGTCCTGCCAGAAAAATCTCTTTGCATTTCTGTTACTGAAAACCACTAGACTTAAAACAAAGAAATCTTCTGAGGGAAATTGTAGAGGACTTACCACCCAAATACTGGACCAAATAAATGAGCCTAAGATAACATTTTGAGTGAGGATTATTTGCCTACCAGCAATTACAAACATCTCCATTTACTCAAGGTGATGGAGAACTGATAATGTAGAGCTAAAAATACATCAAATATACAGAACATTTATAGATGCTGTATATGTATATGTTATAGTATATAACACATATGATATAAAATAGAGCTACATACAATTATTACTGACCATTTCTCCTAATATTACCTGGTCCCAAACTGTAACTGTTTACAAAGTTGCCCAGTTACTAGCATCCTTAGCTGTCATTCAAAAATGCAGGTCTTTCCTCCCTTCTCATTTCTTTCCTGAGAGTTTCTGATTTAATAGGATTGGAGAGGGTCCCAAAAACATGTTTTAAAAAGATCTCAGAGTAGTTCTGAAGAGAAACCAAATTTCCTATGTCTTCACTTAGGCCACCTGTTAGTTTGGGGCCTCAGCTTGTTCAGAGAGTAATGAGGCCCCAAATAAAGTGAAAAAAGTACCAAATACCAGGGTGGGTTGCTTTAAGACTAATCCTTAGTATTTGCAGTTATATTTGTAGGTGTTTCCAATGTAGACAAAAGAAGAACCCCAAATGGTTATAGTTACACTAAATGAGGAATCTGTTCCTAGAGCTGTTGTCAGTAGAGTTCAATCTTGAAAGAAGCTGGAAATTTCCTCTTAGAGAAGCATGTCAGACATATAAACTGAATTCCAGTATTCTTGCCTGGAGAATCCCTATGGACAGAGGAGCCTGGTGAGCCGCAAAGAGTTGTCGGACACAACTAACACAACTTACCACATACACACGCCTATAAATTGAAAGCTGTCAATTAGGAAATAGCAGAGATCCGGGTCCAGCTTGCTAAAAGAGCATGGAATTCAGGTGTCCTGGAGGACAAGGTATCAAATGCTAGAACTGCAACTTTCTGATATCTTTTACTTCCTCATGAAATTCTATTTTTTTATTACAAAAGTAAAATTTGAAAAATAGGAGATATCATTAAAAAATTAGAAAATAGAAAAACATCAAAAAGAAAATGTCACTAAACTCATAATCACTCCATATTTTCTGATATTTCCTTTCTGTTTTAAAACATGTATATCTATATCTCTATATTGAAATGCAGATAGGTATTTACAAAATTTTAAGGCCAAAAATTGTGCAAGTTTATCTAGTTAACATCATTACTGAATAAAATGTTTCAACTGGAAAATGACCCAATTAAGTTAGATGATAAGAGTAGCTGACGTTTACATGTTGCTTGTAAGAGGTACTGTGCCCTTGCCACATGTTAATATAAAGCTCTAACTCTTCAGAATAGTGATGTAGGTACTCTGTGATTTCCCATTTTATTGATGAAGAGAGGAGGTGCAGAGGGTTTGAGCCGTTTTGCTCCTATGAGGTAGCAGAAGCAGGATTCTAGGCCTGCTGGAGAGTCATTGCTTTTAACATTCATGGAAAGCCTATGAGGTGAGAGAGGGCAGAGGGTGGCTAAGGGCTTGCAATTCCCTGAGATGCTCCTCTGCGCCTGCCTTTCTGTCTTATTAATAACATAAACATTTACATGGTGGAAAGTTAATTAAGAAATCCCGAGGTTCATTGGAGATATGCTGTGATGCTACAAAACCAGCTTTAGAAACCACTGATTTCAGTGTTTCTACCAGGCTGGGTTTTGGCCTCAGCTTTTATTCCTTAAACATGACAGAAGAGAAAAAAGAATTTCACGAATAGCTAACAAATTTTACCTGTGGCAGATTTCATCTCCTTTACTCAGTAAAATGGCTCTGATTTTTCTCTTTAGATCTGAAAAATGACTTTAAAAGATTCCTGCAAAATTCTACAAGGCAAATTTCTAAATTCATGTCAACAAAAAAATATCTTTCTTTTCCCCAGATTACTTTAACAGTTGGATACTTGGTTCTGAAAAACAGTCAGGTTTAATTTAGGCTGTAAATTAAGACAAGAGAAATTTTAGAGCCAATAGAGTTAGCTATTTTCAGACAGTCTTCTCGGCTTTTGTGCTCAGTTGAGCTTTGCTAACACAAAGCTCGCTCTCTCCCTGGGTAATCAGCCATCTTAATTGCTCAAGCTTCTACTGAAGGATATCTGAAGTGACCAGACCCTAGAGGGGCAGAGTCATAATGAAGAATGTTTATTGCTCTTCTTATGTCCTCATTGTTCAGTGGCACACAGAAGCATCTCTACATTTTAGTATCATGTAATCAGCATCAAATTATTTTCTCTGGAAATCTTGACCCTATTACTATTAAATCACATGCAGACTGTTAAATGATTTACAAGCTGCCCAGCTTAGCTTCGTATTTTACATCTCTCTGGTGATTGCATTTTCATTTTATAACAGCAAACTTCTCACAGGTCAAAGAAACCATCCTCTCAGGGAGGTCAAATTCTCTTTCACTTCACATTCAATTTAATGAAACAGGATAGGAAAGCACTGTTTCTGAAGCATCATTCCCAGTGCTCAGTAACATGGCAGCCCTGTACTCTTGAGGGATGGAAACCTCTAAGCTGACATCTGGTGTTGGATGATTTCAAACACAAAGGAAACCCACTTGTTCTGAGGCTGCTGTGGAGGCAGCTGGTCTGCAGAGTTAAACAAAAACATAAAGATCACACTTGCCCAACTTCTGAATTAAAAAGAAAAGGAAAAACAAAAAAGAAAAGAAAGAAATAAATAGTTGGAGGGGGGACATCTGCCCAGCATCTGTTGTTAGAAACTTTGTCTTTCTGATGAGCTTCAGACTGTGTTCCTAGAAGTGCCAGTTTACCAGGCAATAGTGCTAAGACCAGGATAATATGAGATAATGATAATATGGGAAAATGAAGTAATAACAGAGGGAAACTTGTCCCTTTCCAGGTAAAATCTTGCCCGTCTAAGATACAGATCCAGTTTTGGTTTTGGGTATGTATCAAGACATCTGGCTTCATAAACCCTTGTTTTAGTCTCGGGTTCCTCTCCAGTAGTCTCTTCCATATCCTCAGCACATAGTTTTCCCTACTTTCAAGACCTTGCAGAGTTCTTCGCACATAGTTGTTCAATAAAGGACTTTGGAAAGATACCTAACCCATTAAAATTTGTCAGATACTTCAGAAAAACTTTGATGTTCCCTTAGATCTCTTTTCATTTTTTTTTCCATGGAAAATTTCCAACAATCTGTAATTTATATTGCATTTGGAAAAAAAAACTTTGTTTACTTTTATGTATTTTATTATAGAATATTTCAAACATAAAAGGTAGAGAACAGTTTAATGAATACCCGCATACCCACGAGCAAACTTTAAAAAATGTAGCATTTGCCATACTTGTTTTAGATATATTTTTAGAAAGAAGCAAAAACACCCCATATACTGTTGAAGCCCCTACTCCTCTGAGTCTACTTGCCTCCTTGCCTCCTTCCCTTCTGCAGAGGGTGCTTCTACACAGAGGTTGGTGTATATCATTCTCATGAATGACTCATCCATATATACTTACTCTTTTTACTATACAGGTTATTATTTTTTACCATTTCATTTTAACATATATATATGACAAATATTTTACTAAGTATACATTTATTTATAAAATCACTGGTGATATACTATACACTTTTCAAATTTTCTTTTTTTCATCCAGTGTTATATTTTTCAAACTTTTTTCATGCTTCTTCACCTATTAAATAGTTAAAGATCACTGCTTCTCCAACTCTGGAAAAGAAGTTTGTTCTTTTTTAAAATATTCAGTCTATCATGAACCATATATCTAATTAAATATAATCAGATCAGATCAGATCAGTCACTCAGTAGTGTCCGACTCTTTGCGACCCCATGAATCGCAGCACGCCAGGCCTCCCTGTCCATCACCAACTCCCGGAGTTCACTCAGACTCACGTCCATTGAGTCAGTGATGCCATCCGGCCATCTCATCCTCTGTCGTCCCCTTCTTCTCTGCCCCCAATCCCTCCCAGCATCAGAGTCTTTTCCAATGAGTCAACTCTTCGCATGAGGTGGCCGAAGTACTGGAGTTTCAGCTTTAGCATCATTCCTTCCAAAGAAATCCCAGGGCTGATCTCCTTCAGAATGGACTGGTTGGATCTCCTTGCAGTCCAAGGGACTCTCAAGAGTCTTCTCCAACACCACAGTTCAAAAGCATCAATTCTTCGGTGCTCAGGCTTCTTCACAGTCCAACTCTCACATCCATACATGACCACAGGAAAAACCATAGCCTTGACTAGATGAACCTTTATTGGCAAAGTACTGTCTCTGCTTTTGAATATGCTGTCTAGGTTGGTCATAACTTTCCTTCCAAGGAGTAAGCGTCTTTTAATTTCATGGCTGTAATCACCATCTGCAGTGATTTTGGAGCCCCCCAAAATAAAGTCTGACACTGTTTCCACTGTTTCCCCATCTATTTCCCATGAAGTGGTGGGACCGGATGCCATGATCTTCGTTTTCTGAATGTTGAGCTTTAAGCCAGCTTTTTCACTCTCCACTTTCACTTTCATCAAGAGACTTTTGAATTC
This sequence comes from Bison bison bison, assembly GCF_000754665.1. NCBI lineage: Eukaryota > Metazoa > Chordata > Mammalia > Artiodactyla > Bovidae > Bison > Bison bison. The sequence goes on along the minus strand of NW_011494945.1, from coordinate 3,498,047 downwards.
CTCTTCACTTTCTGCCATAAGGGTGGTGTCATCTGCATATCTGAGGTTATTGATATTTCTCCTGGCAATCTTGATTCCAGCTTGTGTTTCTTCCAGTCCAGCATTTCTCATGATGTACTCTGCATATAAGTTAAATAAACAGGATGACAATATACAGCCTTGACGAACTCCTTTTCCTATTTGGAACCAGTCTGTTGTTCCATGTCCAGTTCTAACTGTTGCTTCCTGACCTGCATACAAATTTCTCAAGAGGCAGATCAGGTGTTCTGGTATTCCCATCTCTTGAAGAATTTTCTACAGTTTATTGTGATCCACACAGTCAAAGGCTTTGGCATAGTCAATAAAGCAGAAATAGATGTTTTTCTGGAACTCTCTTCCTTTTTCTATGATCCAGCAGATGTTGGCAATTTGATCTCTGGTTCCTCTGCCTTTTCTAAAACCAGCTTGAACATCAGGAAGTTCACGGTTCACGTATTGCTGAAGCCTGGTTTGGAGAATTTTGAGCATTACTTTACTAGCATGTGAGATGAGTGCAATTGTGCGGTAGTTTGAGCATTCTTTGGCATTGCCTTTCTTTTGGATTGGAATGAAAACTGACCTTTTCCAGTCCTGTGGCCACTGCTGAGTTTTCCAAATTTGCTGGCATGTTGAGTGCAGCACTTTCAC
>NW_011494945.1:3491736-3497281 GCF_000754665.1 Bison bison bison | reverse complement strand
TTGTACTGTTCTTCTGTGTATTCTTGCCACCTCTTCTTAATATCTTCTGCTTCTGTTAGGTCCATACCATTTCTGTCCTTTATCGAGCTCATCTTTGCATGAAATGTTCCTTTGGTATCTCTGATTTTCTTGAAGAGATCCCTAGTCTTTCCCATTCTGTTGTTTTCCTCTATTTCTTTGCATTGATCACTGAAGAAGGCTTTCTTATCTCTTCTTGCTATTCTTTGGAACTCTGCATTCAGATGTTTATATCTTTCCTTTTCTCCTTTGCTTTTTGCTTCTCTTCTTTTCACAGCTATTTGTAAGGCCTCCCCAGACAGCCATTTTGCTTTTTTGCATTTCTTTTCCATGGGGATGGTCTTGATCCCTGTCTCCTGTACAATGTCACGAACCTCATTCCATAGTTCATCATGCACTCTATCTATCAGATCTAGGCCCTTAAATCTATTTCTCACTTCCACTGTATAATCATAAGGGATTTGATTTAGGTTATACCTGAATGGTCTAGTGGTTTTCCCTACTTTCTTCAATTTGAGTAATAAAAAAGGATTATTAGAAAAATGTGATAAAACAAAGATATGTTAAAACACAATTTCCACATTTAACAGATAAAAATGACTCTAAGTTGCTATGAAAGTTTCTTTAGAGAACGAATAGTGAATAGTACCAAATAGTTTGCCAACTGACCCTTGTGGAGAATAATTCTTCCTGCCTGCTGTGGGGATTGCATTGTGACTTTTTTGCAAAGAGTACAGTATGGATGGGAGTGGGAGGGCATGAAGGAAGAATTTTACACTAGCGAAATCTGACAAGTGCTAGCACAGCTAGGTGATCCAGGAAAACATCCTCTGTGATGTCATGTTGATAGCATGTGTCCTTGATATGATGTGATAAGGACACTTCACCTTTGTGATCTTTCTTCTCAAAACACATAACCACACTACATCCATGGAAGGGAAAAATTGGAAATACCCAATGAGGGACATTCTAAAAACGTGACCAGTAAACCTCAAAACTGTCAAAGTCATAAAAACAAGGACAGTTTGACAAACTGTCACAGTCCAGAGGAGCTTAATGAGACGTGATGACTAAATGGAATGTGGTATCCAGGATGGGGTCCTGGGACAGAAAAGGGATATTAGATACAAGCTGAGGAAATTCAAATAAAGTGTAAGTGAAAGTGAAGCGCCTCAGTTGTGTCCGACTTTTTGTGACCCTCGAGGCTCCTCTATCCATGGGATTTTCCAGGCAAGAGTACTGGAGCCGGTTGCCGTTTCCTTCTCCAGCAGATCTTCCTGAGCCGCCGAGCGAACCTGGGTCTCCTGCATTGCTGGTGGACTCTACTGTCTGAGCCATAAGGAAGTTGTGACTGATAAACACAGTAATATAGTAACCATAGGGAAATCGAGTCACCACACGCAGCAACTCTCTGTAAATCTAAAACTATTCTAAAACAAAACATTAACTTTTTAAAAAGGCTTTTGAGAAAATTTAATATAACTAGGGAAATAGCATTTATGTAAATATGTCTAGAAAATGAAACGAAACAATTGACCATATACCTAAGCCTTTATTTTGGGATTTTCTCTTCTGATTCATGATTTATATGTCTCCTAATGCAATACCACACTCTTAATTATATAGTTTTATAGAAAGTTGTGTAGTTGTGTAGTAGTGGAAGTCCTCCAACTCTGTTCCTTTTCAAAGCTTTTTTTTTTTTTTTGGTATTCCAGGTCTTTTGCTTTGACACTTATTTTTTGATCACCATCAATTATTTTCAAAAAAGACTATAATGATTTTTTAATAGAGATTACATTAAATAGATGTCAATTTGGGGAGACCTGACATCTTAAAAATATTGAGTTTTATAATCCATGAATATAGAATAAGTTTCCATTTTGTTACAGATCTTCTTTAATTGCTTTCTGTACTCTTTATATATTTCCATGTACAGGTCTTTCACTTCTTTTATTAAATTTATTCTTTAATATTTCATTTTTATATTATTGGGGATAAAATTGTTTTATTGGTCTCAGTTTTTTATTTTTTTTGCTAGCATTATGAAACAATTGCATTTTTAGTTTTGATTTTTGCATCCTGTGGCCTTTCAAACTTGTTTACTGATTCTGGGTTTTGTTTTACACTTTTGAGGTTCCTTAAGATTTTCTACACAGAGGATCATGTTATTTGCAAATGAAGACAGCTTTATTTCTTTTATTTCCTGATATGTGTTTTTAATGTATTTTTATGGCCTGATTGAACTATTTAGAACCTCTCACACAGTATTGAATAGATGTGACAAGAGCAAGCATCTTCTTTTTGTTCCTGATCTAAGAGTGAAATCATTCAAACATTCATTATAAAGAATGGTTGGCTTTTCATGGTGCCCTTTATGAGACTGAGAACATTCCCTCCTATTACTAATTTGTTGAGAGTATTTTTTAAATTGTAAGTGGGTATTGAGTTTTTCTTTTCAAAAGCTTTTCTGATTCTGCCGAGATGGCCAAGTGACTTTGTGCTTTATTCCACTGATATTGTGTATTACACTATTTGATGTTCAGGATGTTAAAGCAATTTTGTGTTCTTTTGGAAAATCTCATTTGTACATGGTATATAATCCTTTTGCTATGTTGTCTAGATTTGCTAATATTTTATAAAGGATTTTTGTATCTATATTCATTTAGGATGTTTGTTTACAGTTTTCTGACCTCAGGATGAATTGGAAGTTTCTTCCTTCTTTGAAAGAATGTGATGGATTGGTATCATTTTTTCTTTAAATGTGAGGTAGAATGCTTAGTGAAGTCACCTGGATCTGTTCTTTTCTTTGTGGGAAACTTTTTAATTACTAAGTTCATTCCTTTACTTGTTATAGCTTTATACAGATTTTCTACTTTTTGTTATATCTCTCTTGGTAATAAATATATTTGTATAAATGTGTCCATTTCATCTAAGTTGTTTAATTTGCTAACATAAAGTAGGTTGCAATATTTTCTTATAACTATTTGAACTTCTGTTGGAGAATTACTAATGCCCCCTCATTCATCCCTAACTTTATTGATTTGTATCATCTTTCTTTTTTGCCTTTGTCAGTTTTTTGCCTATGTGTCTTTATCAGTTTTTGTTGACTTTTCAAAGAACAAATTTTGGTTCCATGGATTTTCTCTTTTGGTTTTCTATTTTCATATTCATTGATTTCAGCACCAATCTTTTATTTTGGGTTTGATTGGCGCTTCTTCTTTCTTGAGATAGAAGCTTAATAATTTTGTATCTTTATTTCTTTCTAATGTAAGTGTTCAAAGCACTCAGTTTCCCTCTACGAACTACTTTTGCTGTATTTCCAAGTTTGGATATGTTATGTTTTCTTTTTCAAGTAATTAAAGATATTTTCTTATATTCATTGTGCTTTCTTATTTCATCTTTGGGTTGTTTATAAATGTGTTAATTTGAAAATATTTTGGATCTCTCAAAATTTTTTCTGCTGTTAATTTCTAATTTAATTTTATTCTGTTCAGAGAACATACTTCATCTGACTTCAATTCTTTTAAATTTATTGAGACATCTTATGTCCTAGACTTATGGTGTATTTTGGGAAATGTTCTGTTTGTCCTTGAAAAGAATGTATATTCTGCTGCTTTGGGGTAGAGTATTGTAAAAATATCAGGTCAAGTTGATTGAGGTGTTCAAATCTTCTATAACAGTATCGATTTTCTGCCCAGTTGTTCTGTCAATTGCTGGACGTAGAGTATTGAAATCTCCACCTATGATTGTTGAACTGTTGATTTCCCTTTTCAGTTTTGTCTATATTTGGCTTATGTATTTTGGGGCTCTAATATTAGGCACATATACATTTATAACTTCCACATATAGTGACCTTTGTATCAAGCAGTGTCCTTCTTTGTCACTAGTAATATTTCTTGTCTTAACCTCTGTTTTCCCTGAGATTAGTGTAGCCATTCCAGCATTTTTATAATTACTCCAGTACTCCTGCCTGGAAAATCCCATGGACGGAGGAGCGTGGTAGGCTCCTCCATGGGGTCGCAAAGAGTCGAACACGACTGAGCAACTTCACTTCATTTTGTAGGGTAGATTTTTTTTCACTCTTTTACTTTCAACGTGTCTCTGTTTTTTTTTTTTTGGGACGATAATTGCTTTACAATATTGTGTTAGTTTCTGCTGTATGACCGGAGAAGGCAATGGCACCCACTCCAGTATTCTTGCCTGGAAAATCCCATGGACGGAGGAGCCTGGTGGGCTACAGTCCATGGGGTCGAGAAGAGTTGGACACAACTGCGAGACTTCACTTTCACTTTTCACTTTCATGCATTGGAGAAGGAAATGGCAACCCACTCCAGTGTTCTTGCCTGGAGAATCCCAGGGACTGGGGAACCTGGTGGGCTGCCGTCTATGGGGTCACACAGAATTGGACACGACTGACGTGACTTAGCAGCGGCAGCTGCTGTACGACAATGTGAGTCAGCTCTAAGTATACATATATCCTTTGCTTCTTGAGTCTCCCTCCCAGCCTTTCTCCCACCCACCCCTCTAGGTCATCACAGAGCACTGGACTGAGCTCTTTGTGTTGTACCGCAGCTTCCCACTAGTGATCAGTTTCACACATGGTAGTGTATATATGTCAGTGCTACTTGCTCAGTTCATCCCACTCTCTCAAATTATGTCTCAATTTGTTGTTTATCATGGGTCAATTTTTTTTTATGGTTCTGCAATATTTGTTTTTAACAACTTTGTTGAGTTTCATGCTTTTTTTTTGGTGGGGGAGAGGATTTTCCAGTGTCTTCATGCTGCCACAACCAGAAAGCAAAGCCTTCTGTTTTACCAAAAATAAATAAATGAATAAAAAAGAGCTTCCTGTAAAGAAGTTAAATAATACATAGAAGAATAAAGAATAAAAATCAATTCCTCTCTATTTCAATTGTAACTACTATTAACCTGTATGAATACTTTTTCATACTCTTAATGCATTACCATGTTATTTTAAGAACCACACATTATGTTACTGAGTCCAAGCTCCCTCTGCTCACCCCGAGATAGGCCAATGAATCCAAAAGAGGTGCTGAGACAAGGAAGAGACTTTAATCCGGGAGCCAGCAGACTGAGAAGATGGCAGGCTAGTGCCTCAAAATAACCATCTTATTGGGGTCTGGATGCCAGATTCTTTTATAGATTAGAGATGAGGGAAGGTAAGGAAGTAAAGTAAAAAGGCCATTAATCTTGCAAACCAGAGAAGGCAATGGCACCCCACTCCAGTACTCTTGCCTGGCAAATCCCATGGACGGAGGACCCTGGTAGGCTGCAGTCCATGGGGTCTCGAAGAGTCGGAGACGACTGAGCGACTTCACTTTCACTTTTCAATTACATGCATTGGAGAAGGAAATGGCAACCCACTCCAGTGTTCTTGCCTGGAGAATCCCAGGGACGGGGAAGCCTGGTGGGCTGCCGTCTATGGGGTCGCACAGAGTCGGACTGAAACGATTTAGCAGCAGCAGCAGCTGCAGCAATCTTACAAACATCTCCTAGAATGGCAAGC